>NC_090444.1:1266988484-1267291865 GCF_031143425.1 Pleurodeles waltl | reverse complement strand
CCAAAATCTACAGGTAGGCACTTTGCAAAAAACACCTCTGTTTTCCTTCACCAATTTGGCTGTGTCCACTTTGCGCTTTGGGGCGTTTCCTGTCGCGGGGCGCTAGGCCTACCCACACAAGTGAGGTATCATTTTTATCGGGAGACGTGGGGGAACGCTGGGTGGAAGGAAATTCGTGGCTGCTCTCAGATTCCAGTACTTTCTGCCACAGAAATGTGAGGAACATGTGTATTTTTAGCCAAATTTTGAGGTTTGCAAAGGATTCTGGGTAACAGAACCTGGTCCGAGCCACACAAGTCACCCCATCTTGGATTCCCCTAGGTCTCTAGTTTTCAGAAATGCACAGGTTTGGTAGGTTTCCCTAGGTGGCGGCTGAGCTACAGGCCAAAATCTACAGGTAGGCACTTTGCAAAAAACACCTCTGTTTTCCTTCACCAATTTGGCTGTGTCCACGTTGCGCTTTGGGGCATTTCCTGTCACGGGCGCTAGGCCTACCCACACAAGTGAGGTATCATTTTTATCGGGAGACGTGGGGGAACGCTGGGTGGAAGGAAATTCGTGGCTCCTCTCAGATTCCAGAACTTTCTGCCACAGAAATGTGAGGAACATGTGTTTTTTTAGCCAAATTTTGAGGTTTGCAAAGGATTCTGGGTAACAGAACCTGGTCCGAGCCACACAAGTCACCCCATCTTGGACTCCCCTAGGTCTCTAGTTTTCAGAAATGCACAGGTTTGGTAGGTTTCCCTAGGTGGCGGCTGAGCTACAGGCCAAAATCTACAGGTAGGCACTTTGCAAAAAAACTCCTCTGTTTTCCTTCACCAATTTGGCTGTGTACACGTTGCGCTTTGGGGCATTTCCTGTCGCGGGCGCTAGGCCTACCCACACAAGTGAGGTATCATTTTTATCGGGAGACGTGGGGGAACGCTGGGTGGAAGGAAATTCGTGGCTCCTCTCAGATTCCAGAACTTTCTGCCACAGAAATGTGAGGAACATGTGTTTTTTTAGCCATATTTTGAGGTTTGCAAAGGATTCTGGGTAACAGAACCTGGTCCGAGCCACACAAGTCACCCCATCTTGGATTCCACTAGGTCTCTAGTTTTCAGAAATGCACAGGTTTGGTAGGTTTCCCTAGGTGGCGGCTGAGCTACAGGCCAAAATCTACAGGTAGGCACTTTGCAAAAAACACCTCTGTTTTCCTTCACCAATTTGGCTGTGTCCACGTTGCGCTTTGGGGCGTTTCCTGTCGCGGGCGCTAGGCCTACCCACACAAGTGAGGTATCATTTTTATCGGGAGACGTGGGGGGAACGATGGGTGGAAGGAAATTCGTGGCTCCTCTCAGATTCCAGAACTTTCTGCCACAGAAATGTGAGGAACATGTGTATTTTTGGCCAAATTTTGAGGTTTGCAAAGGATTCTGGGTAACAGAACCTGGTCCGAGCCACACAAGTCACCCCATCTTGGATTCCCCTAGGTCTCTAGTTTTCAGAAATGCAGAGGTTTGGTAGGTTTCCCTAGGTGGCGGCTGAGCTACAGGCCAAAATCTACAGGTAGGCACTTTGCAAAAAACACCTCTGTTTTCCTTCACCAATTTGGCTGTGTCCACGTTGCGCTTTGGGGCATTTCCTGTCACGGGCGCTAGGCCTACCCACACAAGTGAGGTATCATTTTTATCGGGAGACGTGGGGGAACGCTGGGTGGAAGGAAATTCGTGGCTCCTCTCAGATTCCAGAACCCTCTGCCACAGAAATGTGAGGAACATGTGTTTTTTTAGCCAAATTTTGAGGTTTGCAAAGGATTCTGGGTAACAGAACCTGGTCCGAGCCACACAAGTCACCCCATCTTGGATTCCCCTAGGTCTCTAGTTTTCAGAAATGCACAGGTTTGGTAGGATTCCCTAGGTGGCGGCTGAGCTACAGGCCAAAATCTACAGGTAGGCACTTTGCAAAAAACACCTCTGTTTTCCTTCACCAATTTGGCTGTGTCCACGTTGCGCTTTGGGGCGTTTCCTGTCGCGGGCGCTAGGCCTACCCACACAAGTGAGGTATCATTTTTATCGGGAGACGTGGGGGAACGCTGGGTGGAAGGAAATTCGTGGCTCCTCTCAGATTCCAGAACTTTCTGCCACAGAAATGTGAGGAACATGTGTATTTTTAGCCAAATTTTGAGGTTTGCAAAGGATTCTGGGTAACAGAACCTGGTCCGAGCCACACAAGTCACCCCATCTTGGATTCCCCTAGGTCTCTAGTTTTCAGAAATGCACAGGTTTGGTAGGTTTCCCTAGGTGGCGGCTGAGCTACAGGCCAAAATCTACAGGTAGGCACTTTGCAAAAAACACCTCTGTTTTCCTTCACCAATTTGGCTGTGTCCACGTTGCGCTTTGGGGCATTTCCTGTCACGGGCGCTAGGCCTACCCACACAAGTGAGGTATCATTTTTATCGGGAGACGTGGGGGAACGCTGGGTGGAAGGAAATTCGTGGCTCCTCTCAGATTCCAGAATTTCTGCCACAGAAATGTGAGGAACATGTGTTTTTTTAGCCAAATTTTGAGGTTTGCAAAGGATTCTGTGTAACAGAACCTGGTCCGAGCCACACAAGTCACCCCATCTTGGATTCCCCTAGGTCTCTAGTTTTCAGAAATGCACAGGTTTGGTAGGTTTCCCTAGGTGGCGGCTGAGCTACAGGCCAAAATCTACAGGTAGGCACTTTGCAAAAAACACCTCTGTTTTCCTTCACCAATTTGGCTGTGTCAACGTTGCGCTTTGGGGCGTTTCCTGTCGCGGGCGCTAGGCCTACCCACACAAGTGAGGTATCATTTTTATCAGGAGACATGGGGGAACGCTGGGTGGAAGGAAATTCGTGGCTCCTCTCAGATTCCAGAACTTTCTGCCACAGAAATGTGAGGAACATGTGTTTTTTTAGCCAAATTTTGAGGTTTGCAAAGGATTCTGGGTAACAGAACCTGGTCCGAGCCACACAATTCACCCCATCTTGGATTCCCCTAGGTCTCTAGTTTTCAGAAATGCACAGGTTTGGTAGGTTTCCCTAGGTGGCGGCTGAGCTACAGGCCAAAATCTACAGATAGGCACTTTGCAAAAAACACCTCTGTTTTCCTTCACCAATTTGGCTGTGTCCACTTTGCGCTTTGGGGCGTTTCCTGTCGCGGGCGCTAGGCCTACCCACACAAGTGAGGTATCATTTTTATCGGGAGACGTGGGGGAACGCTGGGTGGAAGGAAATTCGTGGCTCCTCTCAGATTCCAGAACTTTCTGCCACAGAAATGTGAGGAACATGTGTATTTTTAGCCAAATTTTGAGGTTTGCAAAGGATTCTGGGTAACAGAACCTGGTCCGAGCCACACAAGTCACCCCCTCTTGGATTCCCCTAGGTCTCTAGTTTTCAGAAATGCACAGGTTTGGTAGGTTTCCCTAGGTGACGGCTGAGCTACAGGCCAAAATCTACAGGTAGGCACTTTGCAAAAAACACCTCTGTTTTCCTTCACCAATTTGGCTGTGTCCACGTTGCGCTTTGGGGCATTTCCTGTCACGGGCGCTAGGCCTACCCACACAAGTGAGGTATCATTTTTATCGGGAGACGTGGGGGAACGCTGGGTGGAAGGAAATTCGTGGCTCCTCTCAGATTCCAGAACTCTCTGCCACAGAAATGTGAGGAACATGTGTTTTTTTAGCCAAATTTTGAGGTTTGCAAAGGATTCTGGGTAACAGAACCTGGTCCGAGCCACACAAGTCACCTCATCTTGGATTCCCCTAGGTCTCTAGTTTTCAGAAATGCACAGGTTTGGTAGGTTTCCCTAGGTGGCGGCTGAGCTACAGGCCAAAATCTACAGGTAGGCACTTTGCAAAAAACACCTCTGTTTTCCTTCACCAATTTGGCTGTGTCCACGTTACGCTTTGGGGCATTTCCTGTCACGGGCGCTAGGCCTACCCACACAAGTGAGGTATCATTTTTATCGGGAGACGTGGGGGAACGCTGGGTGGAAGGAAATTCGTGGCTCCTCTCAGATTCCAGAACTTTCTGCCACAGAAATGTGAGGAACATGTGTTTTTTTAGCCAAATTTTGAGGTTTGCAAAGGATTCTGGGTAACAGAACCTGGTCCGAGCCACACAAGTCACCCCATCTTGGATTCCCCTAGGTCTCTAGTTTTCAGAAATGCACAGGTTTGGTAGGTTTCCCTAGGTGGCGGCTGAGCTACAGGCCAAAATCTACAGGTAGGCACTTTGCAAAAAACACCTCTGTTTTCCTTCACCAATTTGGCTGTGTCCACGTTGCGCTTTGGGGCGTTTCCTGTCGCGGGCGCTAGGCCTACCCACACAAGTGAGGTATCATTTTTATCGGGAGACGTGGGGGAACGCTGGGTGGAAGGAAATTCGTGGCTCCTCTCAGATTCCAGAACTTTCTGCCACAGAAATGTGAGGAACATGTGTTTTTTTAGCCAAATTTTGAGGTTTGCAAAGGATTCTGGGTAACAGAACCTGGTCCGAGCCACACAAGTCACCCCATGTTGGATTCCCCTAGGTCTCTAGTTTTCAGAAATGCACAGGTTTGGTAGGTTTCCCTAGGTGGCGGCTGAGCTACAGGCCAAAATCTACAGGTAGGCACTTTGCAAAAAACACCTCTGTTTTCCTTCACCAATTTGGCTGTGTCCACGTTGCGCTTTGGGGCATTTCCTGTCACGGGCGCTAGGCCTACCCACACAAGTGAGGTATCATTTTTATCGGGAGACGTGGGGAAACGCTGGGTGGAAGGAAATTCGTGGCTCCTCTCAGATTCCAGAACTCTCTGCCACAGAAATGTGAGGAACATGTGTTTTTTTAGCCAAATTTTGAGGTTTGCAAAGGATTCTGGGTAACAGAACCTGGTCCGAGCCACACAAGTCACCACATCTTGGATTCCCCTAGGTCTCTAGTTTTCAGAAATGCACAGGTTTGCTAGGTTTCCCTAGGTGGCGGCTGAGCTACAGGCCAAAATCTACAGGTAGGCACTTTGCAAAAAACACCTCTGTTTTCCTTCACCAATTTGGCTGTGTCCACGTTGCGCTTTGGGGCGTTTCCTGTCGCGGGCGCTAGGCCTACCCACACAAGTGAGGTATCATTTTTATCGGGAGACGTGGGGGAACGCTGGGTGGAAGGAAATTCGTGGCTCCTCTCAGATTCCAGAACTTTCTGCCACAGAAATGTGAGGAACATGTGTTTTTTTAGCCAAATTTTGAGGTTTGCAAAGGATTCTGGGTAACAGAACCTGGTCCGAGCCACACAATTCACCCCATCTTGGATTCCCCTAGGTCTCTAGTTTTCAGAAATGCACAGGTTTGGTAGGTTTCCCTAGGTGGCGGCTGAGCTACAGGCCAAAATCTACAGGTAGGCACTTTGCAAAAAACACCTCTGTTTTCCTTCACCAATTTGGCTGTGTCCACTTTGCGCTTTGGGGCGTTTCCTGTCGCGGGCGCTAGGCCTACCCACACAAGTGAGGTATCATTTTTATCGGGAGACGTGGGGGAACGCTGGGTGGAAGGAAATTCGTGGCTGCTCTCAGATTCCAGTACTTTCTGCCACAGAAATGTGAGGAACATGTGTATTTTTAGCCAAATTTTGAGGTTTGCAAAGGATTCTGGGTAACAGAACCTGGTCCGAGCCACACAAGTCACCCCATCTTGGATTCCCCTAGGTCTCTAGTTTTCAGAAATGCAGAGGTTTGGTAGGTTTCCCTAGGTGGCGGCTGAGCTACAGGCCAAAATCTACAGGTAGGCACTTTGCAAAAAACACCTCTGTTTTCCTTCACCAATTTGGCTGTGTCCACGTTGCGCTTTGGGGCATTTCCTGTCACGGGCGCTAGGCCTACCCACACAAGTGAGGTATCATTTTTATCGGGAGACGTGGGGGAACGCTGGGTGGAAGGAAATTCGTGGCTCCTCTCAGATTCCAGAACTTTCTGCCACAGAAATGTGAGGAACATGTGTTTTTTTAGCCAAATTTTGAGGTTTGCAAAGGATTCTGGGTAACAGAACCTGGTCCGAGCCACACAAGTCACCCCATCTTGGACTCCCCTAGGTCTCTAGTTTTCAGAAATGCACAGGTTTGGTAGGTTTCCCTAGGTGGCGGCTGAGCTACAGGCCAAAATCTACAGGTAGGCACTTTGCAAAAAACTCCTCTGTTTTCCTTCACCAATTTGGCTGTGTACACGTTGCGCTTTGGGGCATTTCCTGTCGCGGGCGCTAGGCCTACCCACACAAGTGAGGTATCATTTTTATCGGGAGACGTGGGGGAACGCTGGGTGGAAGGAAATTCGTGGCTCCTCTCAGATTCCAGAACTTTCTGCCACAGAAATGTGAGGAACATGTGTTTTTTTAGCCATATTTTGAGGTTTGCAAAGGATTCTGGGTAACAGAACCTGGTCCGAGCCACACAAGTCACCCCATCTTGGATTCCACTAGGTCTCTAGTTTTCAGAAATGCACAGGTTTGGTAGGTTTCCCTAGGTGGCGGCTGAGCTACAGGCCAAAATCTACAGGTAGGCACTTTGCAAAAAACACCTCTGTTTTCCTTCACCAATTTGGCTGTGTCCACGTTGCGCTTTGGGGCGTTTCCTGTCGCGGGCGCTAGGCCTACCCACACAAGTGAGGTATCATTTTTATCGGGAGACGTGGGGGAACGATGGGTGGAAGGAAATTCGTGGCTCCTCTCAGATTCCAGAACTTTCTGCCACAGAAATGTGAGGAACATGTGTATTTTTGGCCAAATTTTGAGGTTTGCAAAGGATTCTGGGTAACAGAACCTGGTCCGAGCCACACAAGTCACCCCATCTTGGATTCCCCTAGGTCTCTAGTTTTCAGAAATGCAGAGGTTTGGTAGGTTTCCCTAGGTGGCGGCTGAGCTACAGGCCAAAATCTACAGGTAGGCACTTTGCAAAAAACACCTCTGTTTTCCTTCACCAATTTGGCTGTGTCCACGTTGCGCTTTGGGGCATTTCCTGTCACGGGCGCTAGGCCTACCCACACAAGTGAGGTATCATTTTTATCGGGAGACGTGGGGGAACGCTGGGTGGAAGGAAATTCGTGGCTCCTCTCAGATTCCAGAACCCTCTGCCACAGAAATGTGAGGAACATGTGTTTTTTTAGCCAAATTTTGAGGTTTGCAAAGGATTCTGGGTAACAGAACCTGGTCCGAGCCACACAAGTCACCCCATCTTGGATTCCCCTAGGTCTCTAGTTTTCAGAAATGCACAGGTTTGGTAGGATTCCCTAGGTGGCGGCTGAGCTACAGGCCAAAATCTACAGGTAGGCACTTTGCAAAAAACACCTCTGTTTTCCTTCACCAATTTGGCTGTGTCCACGTTGCGCTTTGGGGCGTTTCCTGTCGCGGGCGCTAGGCCTACCCACACAAGTGAGGTATCATTTTTATCGGGAGACGTGGGGGAACGCTGGGTGGAAGGAAATTCGTGGCTCCTCTCAGATTCCAGAACTTTCTGCCACAGAAATGTGAGGAACATGTGTATTTTTAGCCAAATTTTGAGGTTTGCAAAGGATTCTGGGTAACAGAACCTGGTCCGAGCCACACAAGTCACCCCATCTTGGATTCCCCTAGGTCTCTAGTTTTCAGAAATGCACAGGTTTGGTAGGTTTCCCTAGGTGGCGGCTGAGCTACAGGCCAAAATCTACAGGTAGGCACTTTGCAAAAAACACCTCTGTTTTCCTTCACCAATTTGGCTGTGTCCACGTTGCGCTTTGGGGCATTTCCTGTCACGGGCGCTAGGCCTACCCACACAAGTGAGGTATCATTTTTATCGGGAGACGTGGGGGAACGCTGGGTGGAAGGAAATTCGTGGCTCCTCTCAGATTCCAGAATTTCTGCCACAGAAATGTGAGGAACATGTGTTTTTTTAGCCAAATTTTGAGGTTTGCAAAGGATTCTGGGTAACAGAACCTGGTCCGAGCCACACAAGTCACCCCATCTTGGATTCCCCTAGGTCTCTAGTTTTCAGAAATGCACAGGTTTGGTAGGTTTCCCTAGGTGGCGACTAAGCTACAGGCCAAAATCTACAGGTAGGCACTTTGCAAAAAACACCTCTGTTTTCCTTCACCAATTTGGCTGTGTCCACGTTGCGCTTTGGGGCGGTTCCTGTCGCGGGCGCTAGGCCTACCCACACAAGTGAGGTATCATTTTTATCGGGAGACGTGGGGGAACGCTGGGTGGAAGGAAATTCGTGGCTCCTCTCAGATTCCAGAACTTTCTGCCTCAGAAATG
Source organism: Pleurodeles waltl (assembly GCF_031143425.1). Lineage (NCBI taxonomy): Eukaryota > Metazoa > Chordata > Amphibia > Caudata > Salamandridae > Pleurodeles > Pleurodeles waltl. The sequence goes on along the minus strand of NC_090444.1, from coordinate 1,267,283,606 downwards.
TGAGGAACATGTGTTTTTTTAGCCAAGTTTTGAGGTTTGCAAAGGATTCTGGGTAACAGAACCTGGTCCGAGCCACACAAGTCACCCCATGTTGGATTCCCCTAGGTCTCTAGTTTTCAGAAATGCACAGGTTTGGTAGGTTTCCCTAGGTGGCGGCTGAGCTACAGGCCAAAATCTACAGGTAGGCAGTTTGCAAAAAACACCTCTGTTTTCCTTCACCAATTTGGCTGTGTCCACGTTGCGCTTTGGGGCGTTTCCTGTCGCGGGCGCTAGGCCTACCCACACAAGTGAGGTATCATTTTAATCGGGAGACGTGGGGGAACGCTGGGTGGAAGGAAATTCGTGGCTCCTCTCAGATTCCAGAACTTTCTGCCACAGAAATATGAGGAACATGTGTTTTTTTAGCCAAATTTTGAGGTTTGCAAAGGATTCTGGGTAACAGAACCTGGTCCGAGCCACACAAGTCACCCCATCTTTGATTCCCCTAGGTCTCTAGTTTTCAGAAATGCACAGGTTTGGTAGGTTTCCCTAGGTGGCGGCTGAGCTACAGGCCAAAATCTACAGGTAGGCACTTTGCAAAAAACACCTCTGTTTTCCTTCACCAATTTGGCTGTGTCCACGTTGCGCTTTGGGGCGTTTCCTGTCGCTGGCGCTAGGCCTACCCACACAAGTGAGGTATCATTTTTATCGGGAGACGTGGGGTTACGCTGGGTGGAAGGAAATTCGTGGGTCCTCTCAGATTCCAGAACTTTCTGCGACAGAAATATGAGGAACATGTGTTTTTTTAGCCAAATTTTGAGGTTTGCAAAGGATTCTGGGTAACAGAACCTGGTCCGAGCCACACAAGTCACCCAATCTTGGATTCCCCTAGGTCTCTAGTTTTCAGACATGCACAGGTTTGGTAGGTTTCCCTAGGTGGCGGCTGAGCTACAGGCCAAAATCTACAGGTAGGCACTTTGCAAAAAACACCTCTGTTTTCCTTCACCAATTTGGCTGTGTCCACGTTGCGCTTTGGGGCGTTTCCTGTCGCGGGCGCTAGGCCTACCCACACAAGTGAGGTATCATTTTTATCGGGAGACGTGGGGGAACGCTGGGTGGAAGGAAATTCGTGGCTCCTCTCAGATTCCAGAACTTTCTGCCACAGAAATGTGAGGAACATGTGTTTTTTTAGCCAAATTTTGAGGTTTGCAAAGGATTCTGGGTAACAGAACCTGGTCCGAGCCACACAAGTCACCCCATATTGGATTCCCCTAGGTCTCTAGTTTTCAGAAATGCACAGGTTTGGTAGGTTTCCCTAGGTGGCGGCTGAGCTACAGGCCAAAATCTACAGGTAGGCACTTTGCAAAAAACACCTCTGTTTTCCTTCACCAATTTGGCTGTGTCAAGGTTGCGCTTTGAGGCGTTTCCTGTCGCGGGCGCTAGGCCTACCCACACAAGTGAGGTATCATTTTTATCAGGAGACATGGGGGAACGCTGGGTGGAAGGAAATTCGTGGCTCCTCTCAGATTCCAGAACTTTCTGCCACAGAAATGTGAGGAACATGTGTTTTTTTAGCCAAATTTTGAGGTTTGCAAAGGATTCTGGGTAACAGAACCTGGTCCGAGCCACACAATTCACCCCATCTTGGATTCCCCTAGGTCTCTAGTTTTCAGAAATGCACAGGTTTGGTAGGTTTCCCTAGGTGGCGGCTGAGCTACAGGCCAAAATCTACAGATAGGCACTTTGCAAAAAACACCTCTGTTTTCCTTCACCAATTTGGCTGTGTCCACTTTGCGCTTTGGGGCGTTTCCTGTTGCGGGCGCTAGGCCTACCCACACAAGTGAGGTATCATTTTTATCGGGAGACGTGGGGGAACGCTGGGTGGAAGGAAATTCGTGGCTCCTCTCAGATTCCAGAACTTTCTGCCACAGAAATGTGAGGAACATGTGTATTTTTAGCAAAATTTTGAGGTTTGCAAAGGATTCTGGGTAACAGAACCTGGTCCGAGCCACACATGTCACCCCATGTTGGATTCCCCTAGGTCTCTAGTTTTCAGAAATGCACAGGTTTGGTAGGTTTCCCTAGGTGGCGGCTGAGCTACAGGCCAAAATCTACAGGTAGGCACTTTGCAAAAAACACCTCTGTTTTCCTTCACCAATTTGGCTGTGTCCACGTTGCGCTTTGGGGCGTTTCCTGTCGCGGGCGCTAGGCCTACCCACACAAGTGAGGTATAATTTTTATCGGGAGACGTGGGGGAACGCTGGGTGGAAGGAAATTCGTGGCTCCTCTCAGATTCCAGAACTTTCTGCCACAGAAATGTGAGGAACACGTGTATTTTGAGCCAAATTTTGAGGTTTGCAAAGGATTCTGGGTAACAGAACCTGGTGCGAGCCACACAAGTCACCCCATCTTGGATTCCCCTAGGTCTCTAGTTTTCAGAAATGCACAGGTTTGGTAGGTTTCCCTAGGTGACGGCTGAGCTACAGGCCAAAATCTACAGGTAGGCACTTTGCAAAAAACACCTCTGTTTTCCTTCACCAATTTGGCTGTGTCCACGTTGCGCTTTGGGGCATTTCCTGTCACGGGCGCTAGGCCTACCCACACAAGTGAGGTATCATTTTTATCGGGAGACGTGGGGGAACGCTGGGTGGAAGGAAATTCGTGGCTCCTCTCAGATTCCAGAACTCTCTGCCACAGAAATGTGAGGAACATGTGTTTTTTTAGCCAAATTTTGAGGTTTGCAAAGGATTCTGGGTAACAGAACCTGGTCCGAGCCACACAAGTCACCTCATCTTGGATTCCCCTAGGTCTCTAGTTTTCAGAAATGCACAGGTTTGGTAGGTTTCCCTAGGTGGCGGCTGAGCTACAGGCCAAAATCTACAGGTAGGCACTTTGCAAAAAACACCTCTGTTTTCCTTCACCAATTTGGCTGTGTCCACGTTGCGCTTTGGGGCGTTTCCTGTCGCGGGCGCTAGGCCTACCCACACAAGTGAGGTATCATTTTTATCGGGAGACGTGGGGGAACGCTGGGTGGAAGGAAATTCGTGGCTCCTCTCAGATTACAGAACTTTCTGCCACAGAAATGTGAGGAACATGTGTATTTTTAGCCAAATTTTGAGGTTTGCAAAGGATTCTGGGTAACAGAACCTGGTCCGAGCCACACAAGTCACCCCATCTTGGATTCCCCTAGGTCTCTAGTTTTCAGAAATGCACAGGTTTGGTAGGTTTCCCTAGGTGGCGGCTGAGCTACAGGCCAAAATCTACAGGTAGGCACTTTGCAAAAAACACCTCTGTTTTCCTTCACCAATTTGGCTGTGTCCACGTTACGCTTTGGGGCATTTCCTGTCACGGGCGCTAGGCCTACCCACACAAGTGAGGTATCATTTTTATCGGGAGACGTGGGGGAACGCTGGGTGGAAGGAAATTCGTGGCTCCTCTCAGATTCCAGAACTTTCTGCCACAGAAATGTGAGGAACATGTGTTTTTTTAGCCAAATTTTGAGGTTTGCAAAGGATTCTGGGTAACAGAACCTGGTCCGAGCCACACAAGTCACCCCATCTTGGATTCCCCTAGGTCTCTAGTTTTCAGAAATGCACAGGTTTGGTAGGTTTCCCTAGGTGGCGGCTGAGCTACAGGCCAAAATCTACAGGTAGGCACTTTGCAAAAAACACCTCTGTTTTCCTTCACCAATTTGGCTGTGTCCACGTTGCGCTTTGGGGCGTTTCCTGTCGCGGGCGCTAGGCCTACCCACACAAGTGAGGTATCATTTTTATCGGGAGACGTGGGGGAACGCTGGGTGGAAGGAAATTCGTGGCTCCTCTCAGATTCCAGAACTTTCTGCCACAGAAATGTGAGGAACATGTGTTTTTTTAGCCAAATTTTGAGGTTTGCAAAGGATTCTGGGTAACAGAACCTGGTCCGAGCCACACAAGTCACCCCATCTTGGATTCCCCTAGGTCTCTAGTTTTCAGAAATGCACAGGTTTGGTAGGTTTCCCTAGGTGGCGGCTGAGCTACAGGCCAAAATCTACAGGTAGGCACTTTGCAAAAAACACCTCTGTTTTCCTTCACCAATTTGGCTGTGTCCACGTTGTGCTTTGGGGCGTTTCCTGTCGCGGGCGCTGGGCCTACCCACACAAGTGAGGTATCATTTTTATCGGGAGATGTGGGGGAATGCTGGGTGGAAGGAAATTCGTGGCTCCTCTCAGATTCCAGAACTTTCTGCCACAGAAATGTGAGGAACATGTGTATTTTTAGCCAAATTTTGAGGTTTGCAAAGGATTCTGGGTAACAGAACCTGGTCCGAGCCACACAAGTCACCCCATCTTGGATTCCCCTAGGTCTCTAGTTTTCAGAAATGCACAGGTTTGGTAGGTTTCCCTATGTGGCGGCTGAGCTACAGGCAAAAATCTACAGGTAGGCACTTTGCAAAAAACACCTCTGTTTTCCTTCACCAATTTGGCTGTGTCCACGTTGCGATTTGGGGCGTTTCCTGTCGTGGGCGCTAGGCCTACCCACACAAGTGAGGTATCATTTTTATCGGGAGACGTGGGGGAACGCTGGGTGGAAGGAAATTCGTGGCTCCTCTCAGATTCCAGAACTTTCTGCCACAGAAATGTGAGGAACATGTGTTTTTTAGCCAAATTTTGAGGTTTGCAAAGGATTCTGGGTAACAGAACCTGGTCCGAGCCACACAAGTCACCCCATCATGGATTCCCCTAGGTCTCTAGTTTTCAGAAATGCACAGGTTTGGTAGGTTTCCCTAGGTGGCGACTGAGCTACAGGCCAAAATCTACCGGTAGGCACTTTGCAAAAAACACCTCTGTTTTCCTTCACCAATTTGGCTGTGTCCACGTTGCGCTTTGGGGCGGTTCCTGTCGCGGGCGCTAGGCCTACCCACACAAGTGAGGTATCATTTTTATCGGGAGACGTGGGGGAACGCTGGGTGGAAGGAAATTCGTGGCTCCTCTCAGATTCCAGAACTTTCTGCCACAGAAATGTGAGGAACATGTGTTTTTTTAGCCAAGTTTTGAGGTTTGCAAAGGATTCTGGGTAACAGAACCTGGTCCGAGCCACACAAGTCACCCCATCTTGGATTCCCCTAGGTCTCTAGTTTTCAGAAATGCACAGGTTTGGTAGGTTTCCCTAGGTGGCAGCTGAGCTACAGGCCAAAATCTACAGGTAGGCACTTTGCAAAAAACACCTCTGTTTTCCTTCACCAATTTGGCTGTGTCCACGTTGCGCTTTGGGGCGTTTCCTGTCGCGGGCGCTAGGCCTACCCACACAAGTGAGGTATCATTTTTATCGGGAGACGGGGGGGAACGCTGGGTGGAAGGAAATTCGTGGCTCCTCTCAGATTCCAGAACTTTCTGCCACAGAAATATGAGGAACATGTGTTTTTTTAGCCCAATTTTGAGGTTTGCAAAGGATTCTGGGTAACAGAACCTGGTCCGAGCCACACAAGTCACCCCATCTTGGATTCCCCTACGTCTCTAGTTTTCAGAAATGCACAGGTTTGGTAGGTTTCCCTAGGTGGCGCCTGAGCTACAGGCCAAAATCTACAGGTAGGCACTTTGCAAAAAACACCCCTGTTTTCCTTCACCAATTTGGCTGGGTCCACGTTGCGCTTTGGGGCATTTCCTGTCGCGGGCGCTAGGCCTACCCACACAAGTGAGGTATAATTTTTATCGGGAGACGTGGAGGAACGCTGGGTGGAAGGAAATTCGTGGCTCCTCTCAGATTCCAGAACTTTCTGCCACAGAAATGTGAGGAACATGTGTTTTTTTAGCCAAATTTTGAGGTTTGCAAAGGATTCTGGGTAACAGAACCTGGTCCGAGCCACACAAGTCACCCCATCTTGGATTCCCCTAGGTCTCTAGTTTTCAGAAATGCACAGGTTTGGTAGGTTTCCCTATGTGGCGGCTGAGCTACAGGCCAAAATCTACAGGTAGGCACTTTGCAAAAAACACCTCTGTTTTCCTTCACCAATTTGGCTGTGTCCACGTTGCGCTTTGGGGCGTTTCCTGTCGCGGGCGCTAGGCCTACCCACACAAGTGAGGTATCATTTTTATCGGGAGACGTGGGGGAACGCTGGGTGGAAGGAAATTCGTGGCTCCTCTCAGATTACAGAACTTTCTGCCACAGAAATGTGAGGAACATGTGTTTTTTTCGCCAAATTTTGAGGTTTGCAAAGGATTCTGGGTAACAGAACCTGGTCCGAGCCACACAAGTCACCCCATCTTGGATTCCCCTAGGTCTCTAGTTTTCAGAAATGCACAGGTTTGGTAGGTTTCCCTATGAGGCGGCTGAGCTACAGGCCAAAATCTACAGGTAGGCACTTTGCAAAAAACACCTTTGTTTTCCTTCACCACTTTGGCTGTGTCCACGTTGCGCTTTGGGGCATTTCCTGTCGCGGGCACTAGGCCTACCCACACAAGTGAGGTATAATTTTTATCGGGAGACGTGGGGGAACGCTGGGTGGAAGGAAATTCGTGGCTCCTCTCAGATTCCAGAACTTTCTGCCACAGAAATGTGAGGAACATGTGTTTTTTTAGCCAAATTTTGAGGTTTGCAAAGGATTCTGGGTAACAGAACCTGGTCCGAGCCACACAAGTCACCCCATCTTGGATTCCCCAAGGTCTCCAGTTTTCAGAAATGCACAGGTTTGGTAGGTTTCCCTATGTGGCGGCTGAGCTACAGGCCAAAATCTACAGGTAGGCACTTTGCAAAAAACACCTCTGTTTTCCTTCACCAATTTGGCTGTGTCCACGTTGCACTTTGGGGCGTTTTCTGTCGCGGGCGCTAGGCCTACCCACACAAGTGAGGTATCATTTTTATCGGGAGACGTGGGGGAACGCTGGGTGGAAGGAAATTTGTGGCTCCTTTCAGATTCCAGAACTTTCTGCCACAGAAATGTGAGGAACATGTGTTTTTTTAGCCAAATTTTGAGGTTTGCAAAGGATTCTGGGTAACAGAACCTGGTCCGAGCCACACAAGTCACCCCATCTTGGATTCCCCTAGGTCTCTAGTTTTCAGAAATGCACAGGTTTGGTAGGTTTCCCTATGTGGCGGCTGAGCACAGGCCAAAATCTACAGGTAGGCACTTTGCAAAAAACACCTCTGTTTTCCTTCACCAATTTGGCTGTGTCCACGTTGCGCTTTGGGGCATTTCCTGTCACGGGCGCTAGGTCTACCCACACAAGTGAGGTATCATTTTTATCGGGAGATGTGGGGGAACGCTGGGTGGAAGGAAATTTGTGGCTCCTCTCAGATTCCAGAACTTTTTGCCACAGAAATGTGAGGAACATGTGTTTTTTTAGCCACATTTTGAGGTTTACAAAGGATTCTGGGTAACAGAACCTGGGCCGAGCCACACAAGTCACCCCATCTTGGATTCCCCTAGGTCTCTAGTTTTCAGAAATGCACAGGTTTGGTAGGTTTCCCTAGGTGGCGGCTGAGCTACAGGCCAAAATCTACAGGTAGGCACTTTGCAAAAAACACCTCTGTTTTCTGTGATGTGTCCACGTTGTGTTTTGGGGCATATCCTGTCGCGGGCGCTAGGCCTACCCACACAAGTGAGGTATCATTTTTATCGGGAGATTTGGGGGAACATAGAATAGCAGAACAAGTGTTATTGCCCCTTGTCTTTCTCTACATTTTTTCCTTCCAAATGTAAGACAGTGTGTAAAAAAGACGTCTATTTGAGAAATGCTCTGTAATTCACATGCTAGTATGGGCACCCCGGAATTCCGAGATGTGCAAATAACCACTGCTTCTCAACACCTTATCTTGTGCCCATTTTGGAAATACAAAGGTTTTCTTGATAGCTATTTTTTACTCTTATATTTCAGCAAATGAATTGCTGTATACCCGGCATAGATTGAAAACCCACTGCAGGGTGCAGGTCATTTATTGGCTCTGGGTACCTAGAGTTCTTGATGAACCTATAAGCCCTATATATCCCCGCAACCAGAAGAGTCCAGCAGACGTAACGGTATATTGCTTTTGAAAATCTGACATTGCTGGAAAAAGTTACAGAGTAACTTTCAATTTCAATTTCAATTTTTTACTTTTTCAGTTGTTATTTTCTGTAGGAAACCCTTGTAGGATCTACACAAATTACCCCTTGCTGAATTCAGATTTTTGTCTACTTTTCAAAAATGTTGCGGTTTCTGGGACCCAGCGTTGGTTTCATGCCCATTTCTGTCACTGACTGGAAGGAGGCTGAAAGCACAAAAAATCGTAAAAATGGGGTATGACCCCGTAAAATGCCAAAATTGTGTTGAAAAATTGGGTTTTCTGATTCAAGTCTGCCTGTTCCTGAAAGCTGGGAAGCTGGTGATTTTATCACCGCAAACCCTTTGTTGATGCCCTTTTCAGGGAAAAAACCACAAGCCTTCTTCTGCTGCCCATTTTTCCAATTTTTTTGAAAAAAACGAAATTTTCACTGTTTTTTGGCTAATTTCTTTGCCTCCTTCTGGGGAACCCACAAAGTCTGGGTACCTCTAGAATCCCTAGGATGTTGGAAAAAAAGGATGCAAATTTGGCGTGGGTAGCTTATGTGAACAAAAAGTTATGAGGGCCTAAGCGCGAATTGCTCCAAATAGCCAAAAAAAGGCTCGGCACAGGAGGGGGAAAAGGTCTGGCAGCGAAGGGGTTAAAGGTATCATAGACATGATGAAGGACAATATCTTCTACGAGACTATCCCCAGAGATGAGACAATAGCATATATAGGATGGAACATGACCGGATATGAAGCCACAATGAGTGAGAAACAGCAAGCTAAGATATCTTCCCTGATTTGGGTTGTACCCCATCAGGGTCACCTGTGTCTGCAAGGTACTGGCAAGAATCCCAGAGCTCAGCTAGGGGAAAGTGTCTGCACTGAGACATATGTCTTCGCATCTCAGACCTCCCCTCCGCTCTTGGCAGCTAAGGGTACCTATTTCATCTGCCATGATAGAGCCTTTACATGGTTGCCCCCTGACTTTTCGGGCACATGCTTCGTTTCGTTCCTGTTGCCCCCTACCTACACAGCAGCGGCAGATTACCACAAGACAAGGATAGTTAGAGGCGTCTTCAGTGAAGAAGACACTGCAGGACAAGAATTTGGGGACTTCGTAAAGGGTTTTCTGCCGTTCTGGGGACAAATAAGTAACAGCAGGAGCATAAGGCAATTGATAAGAGTGGTTGAATCCACTGTGGCTGAAACCGCTGGTGCCCTTGGTAACTTGACTGCTGAGCTCCAGTCGGATCGTCTTATGACCCTTCAGAACAGGGTTGCATTAGATGTCATACTTGCAGACCGGGGTGGAGTATGTACATTGATCCAATCGAGTTGCTGTGTTTTTGTCCCAGATAACGCTCCAACAGTATACCAGGCCATCTCCAAACTGCATAGAATTTCCGAATCTATTCATTTAGATAGAGGAGATTGGTCATTAATGGGATGGTTCTGGGAACTGATATCAGCATGGGGATGGAAGATTCTGATGGTCATTGGGATGATCTTGGCCATTCTTCTCCTGTTCTGTCTATGCGTGCAGTGTGCTCCTGCGATATGTGGCCTCTGTGTTACATCATGCATAAGGAAACCTGCACCAAGAGACGAGCTAAATACTAGGATGATGTTACAGCAACATCTCAACGACTTTAGAAACATAGACCTGGACTCAGATTATCATGAGAATAGGTTTATTGCCTATGTAAGGGCAAAAGGAGAGTTTGTGGTTCTAAAAATTCTGGACCCATGTAATTTACTTTGCCACAGCAGTACGATTTTAGTATTAAAAGACCCATAATGACTAGTACACTAAGCATGAGCATTTTCGCTCAATTCCAGCAGCGTTTTCACCTCGAAATCGCCATTTTCGTCCTGCACTCGTGGCTCCCATTTTATATACGGCAGACATTTTTAAAAGTTGCCCTCACATAGGCTTATAATACAGTCAGATTTGATTCCAAGGACACGTACACCTTGATTGACTTTTCTCTGACCTGGGCAAGCTGGAACCATTGCCTCAGGCCAAACCTGTTTGGTCAGTCCCTCTCCCAGTGGCCGAATCAGATAGCATCAAGGCACACCATGCCATAAAACCCTTATTATTGCTCACACACCCTGCCTAATCTTGCTCACACCTGCACCTGCTCTTTTCTTCTTCTTACTTTATGAGGGGGAGGTGCCCGTTTTTATTGGGGGTCCACACTTATCTGATGTAAAATACTAGGCCTTGCCGGGTAATTTATTATGGGTTGGCTGACATGAAATATGAGGTTTCATCATGTCACTGTTTTTTCCTTTGTAGTGAAAACATGTGAATGACCAACCAAAATGTCAAGAATGTTTGCCTGAAGCTTAAACAACTGTATATAAGGAAACCTGACTTTGCATTGAAACACAGTCTCCTGAGAACAAACAAACCGTGCTGTTGTACTTCTAGGACGCTTGTTACTTGGTTGCAGCCAATAAATTCGATCTTTGACTTCACCTAGAAGACTCTGAGTTTCTGTGGTCTGAATCAGGAAAGTACCCGAGGTCTTTGGGTGTACCCTGGCACCGCTGGGTTACCGGATCAGTACCGGTTCTGAAAAACCCAGTACCTCACAAGGCCTTCAAAGGTAATGTTCTGAATCGAAATCTTGCATACAAACTTTTGCCTAGTAAATCAGGTATTATATCTAGATATAGTTCGAACTCTGGATACCATTTGAAATCAATAAACAAATTAGTTAAATGACCATTCGATTTATGGGAAATGTAATTATTACGTATGTGGGACCAGTAAGCTCCCTTCAGTGCTTTTACATGGGACTTCACAAGTTGCTGGGGATTCTCCCAAAAGTTCCTCAATCCCAGCATACAAAACCAACTGGATACGTGTTTGATCCATGGGATGGACATAGAGTTAGGGCTTTTTTACAATTCTAATAAAGAAGACTTATATACGGCCAGTTCGGGGACTATCCATAGCCTCACCCAATATAATAGAGGCCGTAAGATAATTAGGTCAGCCATTCGATTAAACCCTAGGTCTAAAAATAGGGGGGTTAATAGGGTGCTAGTAGGACAAGCACATAAAGCCCGTGCAAAGCTATTCTCAATTTTGGTTATCCTGCTGCTATCTGACATGCCCCAAATCTCTGCGCCGTAAACAGCAGCACCCTGTGCCTTAGCCACGTAAATCTTTACTGCTGGAGACACAACCTTAGCGATCGTATTCCTATAAAGGCGCAATATGGATGCTGCCCGATGTTTCAAAAGCCCAGCACTCTTGCCAACTTGTTCCTCCCAAAGGAGTGAATTTGTAAGTCTCACACCCAAATAGTCAATGGAGCTAACCTGGTCCAAAATAGCTCCATCTAACCTAATAGTACATTTCTTACGAGGGCCAGAGCGAAGCACCATCAATTTAGTTTTCTTCGAGTTCAGCTCTAGACCAAAATTCCAGCAGAATGATTTAAATCTGTCCACGAGAATTTGCAAACCCATAGGGGTTTTTGAAATTAATAGAGAGTCATCCGCAAAAAGGAGAATAGGGATTTTCTGATTGACTAGGGTGGGAGCATCATTCTGGCATGTCATTAGTTCTTGGACCACCTCGTTGATGAATAGAGAAAACAGAAGTGGTGCAAGCACACATCCCTGACGGACACCTCTTTTAATGGGGAATTTGTTAGTCAATTCACCTTGATTGCCCCATCTTACTTGCACGTATGTGCCTTCTTGCATGCGTATCAATAGATGGATAATATCGGGTGGTGTCCCTATTTTGTATAACACTCCCCAAAGCTTATCTCTTGGGACCAAATCAAAAGCAGAGCGCAGATCAACAAAAGTGACATATAAAGTTTGCTTTGCCAAGACTACGTATTTCCAGTGTAGCACGGTCAACCTAAAGGCCTGGTCGACCGTACTAACTCTAGAGCGGAACCCTGCCTGAAGCGGTGAAAGGATCTGCTGCTCCGTCACCCAGCTCGATAATCTAACTAGCAGCTGTTTGGCAAAGATTTTTCGTAAGTTGTCGATTAAACTGACCGGTCTGTAATTGATTGGAAGATTTACATTGCCCTTTTTATAGATTGGGATAATTTCTGCACCCTTCCACGTCTCAGGGATCTGTCCTCCTTTTGTGATTTTATTTGACAGTAGGTTAATATACCAGGTCCATATAGATAACTCTGATTTGTAAAGGTCGCCTGGAATTTTATCGGGACCTGGGGCTTTTCCTGACTTCAAAGAGTTAATAGAATCTGCAGTTTCTTCTAAGGAGAAACAAATATAACTCTCAGAGTTATATAGATTCCCATCAGGTGGAGAAATGGCAGGGTTAGCATTTGATAAAATAGGGGGGCCTAATCCCACTTTATCACAATCAACAGCCCCAGTCGAGATAGTTCCTTCATAAAGGAGAGTAAAGTGCTCCACCCAGCTTCCGGGTTGGATATGGTTCCTTAGATTAGACCTACCCCCTCTCTCGTGCTTAGTCAACAGTTCCCAGAAAAGCGTATTGTTGTTTGCTTTTGTAGCATCTAACAAATCCTGCCAAATAGAATCTTCCCAAGTTTTCTTTGATTGTAAAATTGTCTTTTTATACATACATCTTGCTTGTTTAATCACCCCCGGGGTCCCGGCCTTTATAGCCTTTTTTAGCTCGGTCTTAGCCCTCATACATGCATCATTAAACCATCTATTGTTAGACGAAACCCCGCGTTGCCGGCTTGCCATGGTTGCCTTTTTATGAAAAACACTTTGAAATTTGGCCATCATATCTTCGTGAATATCAAGAAGTGGGATTGCTTCAGGCTCAAGGTCTTCGTAAGCTGACAAATTATCTAAAAACACTTGGTAAATCTCACGTAGCAAATAGGGGTTTGACATAACTTTGGGCCACCTCACCTTTGTATAAGCATTGTTTAAAATAGGGGGAGGGACCATTGATGGTTGCGTATTCGAGGTTCTACCAAAGATGTTCCCAGAAAGGGTAAGCAGCAGTGGGAAGTGATCACTCTCGCACCTTGAATCTACCCTCATGTCTAGCAGCAACGGCCAAAGACGTACATCCACCAAAAAATAATCAATTACACTGGCCACAGAACCTCGTAGGAATGTCGGTGCAAGGTTTAAATCAGAAGGAGTTCGACCATTGCAAGCCCTTAGGCCAAACTTTAAGCATAATGTGGCAAGCTGTGCTGCAACACGAGCGCGTGGACGATGACTATCACCATCCAATTGTGCAATCCCCCATAATTCGTCCTCTTCCACAGTTAAATCACTAAGAAACGCAGAGGGTTCGAAAGTGCAATTTACATCCCCGGCAATAATTAAATAGGAATTAGTTTGTATGGTGTCTAAAAAGTCAGAAAGTAGAGTTAAAATATGTGATTCTGAACCACGTGCAACAGAACGGGCATAAACATTGATAAGAGTTATGTTAAAATTTTGTTGAAAAGAAATTTGTAAGCCCATCAAGTCGGGACAATCAAATTCTAAAACCTTATAATCACATTGTAGCTTTAAATTTAAAAAAAATAAAAGTCCCCCTTTTGCACGACCGGTTGCTTTCTCTGATGGCTGTGCAGGGATATTAAAAGAGAGAAACCCATCCATACTGGATTCGCCTTCAACCCAGGTTTCTTGGAAAAGACACACATCTTGAGACTTTATGTAGGCAACCCAGTCCACATCATCCAGTTTCCTAGCAAGGCCAGCAAGATTCCAAGTCATAATGGATAACCCATTAGTTCCCGTTGCAGTCCCATGATTTGAGGGTAGAGCATCCTTATAATTCGGCTCATTGACAAAGGTCTTATCTGATTTATCTATTGTAGATACCACTAAATTATCCTGATTGACGGCTTTCTGGGTGGAAGACAGTTATACAGGACCATGATGCAAAAATACGCCTTCCTCCCTAGAGCCTCTCTCATTAACATGGGCAATGGAACCAGACACAGGAACCTGTTTTGAGTCAGTTAGATTAGAAACTAACCTAATGCCTCCTCCTATTAGCTCCTTGTGCTGTCCCTTGCGTGCAACAGAGTCAATAAGTTGGTCTGCCAAAAATTTGTCCAAAAACACAATCGTAATTACATCAAGATTTGACCCAGAGGGGCTCCGTCTTTCAGTTTTTAGAATGTCCGAACGTATAACTGAAAGGCATCCCTGACGATTGCGTAGCCAGTGAATAACCTTATTAAGTCTAGACTCTTGGTCCTCATCAGACCTGGATGGCAATTTTGGGACATTAGTTAGGAAAAGAGTATTGGCTCTATGCCTGGGACCAATACTATTTGAAGACGCATCTAAAGCACTATTCATTCTTCGAGAAGAAAAAATGCACGCTGGATCCTTAGTTGGAGGGTTAGCAAGTATCTTTCTATTAGTGAGAAAAGGGCTATCCCTATTCTTTGGAATATTGATAGTAGGATTTTGCCTCGTAGTGGAATGACAGTTCGATGGGACAAAAAAGCTACCAACAAAGTCTTCCCCGTCCATTATCTCATCTCCACCGAGGGGGATACTGTTGCCCCCCAGTGTATTTATTTTTAGAATGGAAGATGTGAGGAGATAAGTTTCCCTCTGCGGCCCTCCTATAAGATCCAGATCTCTGGGCATGGTAAGTTGGCCCCTCACATATATTAGCATTAGATGTAGCAGAGTCGACTGCCAAAATTCCACCTACCCCTTCTACCTCTGGCTTATGACATTTGCATCTCAGTTGTTGAGCCATATTCCCCTGGAGCAATTTAGTTAGCTGCAATACTCATTTCTTGACTTCATCTACTCTCTGAGGAATTAAAGGCAGATTAGCTACACTAACAGACGGATCGGAACACATAGCAATAGTAGTAGGAGGGGAAGTGGCAGCTTCAGTAGCTATGACAGCCGTATAGGGGTTGTGGGCCTCAATCAGATCGCTTCCCTCAGTCAAAAGCTCAAAGCGATTTTTACATGGAATAATAGGGGCCAACCTTATCTCTGGACTCAATGGTAGGGGTATACATTCTATTTCCTCCGCGTGCAAAATCCCCTGAGTTTGTAAAGGAACAGAGGTACTGCTACAAGCCACGATGCCCTGTTGAAATGAGAGAACAGTGGTATTAACAGGAGGTGACTTCCCTACGCAATCTATTAAACCCCCAGAGACCGCTGATCAAACTTTCCTGTTCTTGGTGAAAAACTCCTGGATCTTTTTAGGTTGGAGTGGAGGCTTCTTCGGGGGCAAGAGGCCATGAGTACCTAATTCGCTATTAAGTATAGCCTCCACCTCCTCAAATAGTAGATCAATCTCATCAAGTGATTTCGGTTCCCCTTGAGCAGGCTTAATAGTTAATTTCCTAGGTCGCTTTTTCTGCTTTTTTATACCTTCCAATGGTGCCGGCGGGCCAACAGCCTTTCTTTTCCCCATAATTCTAGAATAACAAAAAATAACAGGAAGATATAACCTTACTTAGTAACTTCCTTTAAGGGACTAGTCCCGTCCCGACCCGTGCGCGTCCCGCGGGAAACGCGCCTCTCTTGTAGAAGCCGGGAAACTGTGGGCTTGTCCGGTCCCTTGGCAATGAGACGCTCCTTCTAGCAGGCAAGATGTGGCTTAGGCCAAATAAGGCTCCAGGATCTGGGTGAAGAAGTAAAGAGACAGGGCCCAGCCCGGCCTCAGTCGGTCGAAGACGGGCGTAGACGGGCCCGTCTTGGCCCGGTCTTCGCCCGGGCGCGCCCACGCACGTCCCGCGAGGCAGGAGCGCTATTTCAGATATAAAGGGCTCCTGTCCTTTGGTGAGAGAGTCTGTGCCTTCCTCGGCCCCCTGGAGCAGCTGAGCGCGTCCCGCGAGGCGGGAACGCTATTTCAGATTTAAAGGGCTCCTGCCCTTTGGTGAGAGAGTCTGTGCCTTCCTCGGCCCCCTGGAGCAGCTGAGCGCGTCCCGCAAGGCGTGAGTGCTATTTCAGATTTAAAGGGCTCCTGCCCTTTGGTGAGAGAGTCTGTGCCTTCCTCTGCCCCCTGGAGCAGCTGAGCGCGTCACCTAGAAAACCTGTACATTTTTTAAAACTAGACCCCTATGGGAATCCAGAATCGGGTGATCTGTGGGGCTCTCACCAGGTTCTGTTACCCAGAATCCTATGCAAACCTCAAAATTTGGCAAAAAAACACTTTTTCCTCACATTTCGGTGATAGAAAGTTCTGGAATCTGAGAGGAGCCACAAATTTCCTTCCACACAGCATTTTCGCAAGTCTCCCGATTAAAATGGCACCTCACTTGTGTCGGTAGGCCTAGTGCCCGCGACAGGAAATGCCCCAAAATACAACATGGACGGTACGTTTTTCCGAAAGAAAACAGACCTGTTTTTTGCAAAGTGCCTAGCTGTGGATTTTGGCCTCTAGATCAGCCGGCACCTAGAGAAACCGGGCAAACCTATACATGTTTTAAAACTAGACACCTAGGGAAATTCAGAATGGGGTGACTTGTTGGGCTCTCACCAGGTTCTGTTACCTAGAATACTTTGAAAACCTCAAAATGTGTAAAAAAAAAACTTTTTCTTCACATTACGGTGCTGCAAAGTTCTGGAATCTGAGGGGAGCCACAAACTTCCTTCTACCCAGATTTCCCCACATCTCTCGATAAAAATGGTACCTCATTTGTGTGGGTAGGCCTAGTGCCCCCAAAACACTACATTGACACATCAAAATTATCAATTATAAAACTGCCTGTTTTTGCAAGGGGGGATGCTACATTTTTGGTGTTGTGCTCAGCAGCCCTCTAGGGAAACCTACTAAAACCAGCCATATCTGAAAACTAGACACCCCAGTTTTTTCTCACCCAGAATCTTCAGCAAACCTCAAATTTAGCTAAATCACATTTTCCCCACATTTCTGTGTGGGATTACCACACTGGCACACATTTCCTACCACCCAACATTCTCCTCAGTCTCCTGATTAAAATGACACCTCACTTGTGTAGGTGGGACAAGTGCCTGTGACAGGGAAGAGCCAAAAACATGTCAAAATTGAGGGGGAACCAAAGCGGTTCCAAAAGGGCAGTTTGAAAAAAAATGTTTTTGGGCTGACAAGTGGGGCAGAATCTTTATTAGTATAGATGTGACAATGCTGGGCTGGGTGGTAGGAATTTTGTGGATTCCTGCAGATTCCGGAAGGTTCCATCACAAAAATGTGGGAAAAATGTGTGATTTCAAGCAAAGTTGGAGGTTTGCAGGGCATTGTGGGTAAAAAACTGGTGTGGGGTGTATGTGAAGCACACCACCCTGGACTCACCCAGATGTTTAGTTTTCAGATGTGTCTAGGTCTCGTAGATTTTTCTACATGGCAGCGTCTCTATAGTGTTTGGAGCTTAAGATGAATAAGACCATAATGTCATTTTACCCACCTCACCTCATGATACTGCTGTTGAAAGTGTGAGGCATGGTTGTGTACCAGAATTTCAAGAAGGGAATGTCATTATTGCTTAGTATTTCTGTCAAAATATAGAATTTTTATTCTTTACTGCAGATCTACGTACCTTAAAGCTGTATATATTTTAAAGGTACATATATGTGGAGTCAGTTAAGAAAATGTAGACATACTTACAGGTTTCTATATTATGCCTGAGAAATTAATGTATAACAGCATTTTCTACGTAGATATTCATGCCCCACACCTTGAGGCATGAACCATGTGTGAAGTTTCAGCACTATGGTGCAGCACTCATTAACAAAACTGCTACATTTATTATTAGTACTTTACCATTGCTTTACTTCAGATAACCATCATTATATTGGCCAAGAGATCTGTTCCATTGGAATTAGGGCCCAGATTTATACTTTTTGACGCAAACCTGCATTACTGCAGGTTTGCGCCATAAACCATACCGCCGGCTAGCGCCATTCCTGGACGTCAGCCGGATGTCAAATTTGAGCTATGACTCTAGCCGGCGGTAAGGCCCAGTTAGCATCAAAATTACTGATGCTAACAGGGTGGGGGAGCTGTAGGGGAAACTGGAGGTTGTGCGTGAAAGAATTGCTCTAGTCAGGTTAGAGTACAAAAAATTACTCTAACCTGATTAGCGTCATTATTTCCACGCACTACCCCCATGAACATGACTCCTGTCTAAGTAATGGCAGAAGTCATGACCCCAGCCCAATGGCCATATCCAGAAAACTTAAGTCCCCTTGGCATGGCCATTGGGTACAGTGCCATATAGGGGGGGACCAAGTTAGCCCCGTGACACTTTGAAAACAAAATAAAAATACTTACCTGGACTTACCTGGGATGGGGCCCCCCATCCTTAGGTGTCCTCCAGCTGTGGGTGCGGGTAGGTGGGGGCTTCCCTGGGGTCAGGGAAGGGCATCTGTGGGCTGTTTCCATGGTCTCTGCCAATGGAAAAAGGCCCACAGGTCCACTAACGCCTGCCCTGAACCAGGGATTAAATAATGGTGCTAAGCAGGTTTAGTGCCATTATTTAAAGCCCTCCTCCTCCTGTGCATGATTTTTGCATGGGCGGGTAAATAAGGTGCTAGGGCCTTTGAGACATTTTTGCCCAGGAACGCCTACCTTGTATCGCATTGATGCAAGGTAGTTTTCCTCCTGCAAAAAATTACTTTAACTCAAATATTTTGGCGCTAGACATGTCTAGTGTTAAAATATAAAAAATTTAGTTAAGTTTGAGCCAGATTTGCTTTAAAAAAATGACACAAATCTGGTGCAAACAGAGTATAAATATGCCCCTAAGCATTTTAGTTTGCAGCACCCAACACTAGATCAAGTATACTGGGTTTCTCATCATGCCCTAGCATTTATCTGCTGTTACATGTTTATTATTGGTCCGGATATATTGAAATATGATGCATTGTCAGAAAACCAAGAATGCAAGTCCCCTTTTTGAAAAATGTGTCTTTCATGGTTGTCACCATGAAAATACCTCTGGAATCCAAATCTGTATATTTGTGGTGATTAAAGAATCAGGCCATTGGAGTGCAAAACTTCAGGTTCTTTGCATTTTTGCACTAGTTGAATAATTACAGCAAAACTGAATGATGCATTTTATACTTTTGCAAAGCATGACAAAAGATATTCAGCAGTGAGTCATCCATCCTCGACTGTTGTTTGGCATACAGTGACCCAAAGGATGTGGCCTGGATATAGGAAAACATTGCCTTTTAAAATACCGAGTGCAATATGATGGCTTCATGTCGCAATAGGACAGTGTGATACAAATCACTAAAGTAAATACATAAAACGAATATAAGGCTATAACTAATCACTGGTGCGCTGTGCATTTCTCTTCTATCTTGACGTTTTGCTATTTTGCAGTCCTTTAATTTGCTGAGGTTTCATTTATTCAGCTCAATAGTACTTGTTCTTTGACTTCAGAAGGATAAAATACTGTGGTTAGTCATTTAATTATATATGTTTGGTATGGGTAGAGGAGCCACATGTTTATTATGTGATTTTCTAGAGTCGGGACACATATACAGTTTATCATGTGGGACAAGAGGAATGGCAAACTCTAATAGTGTGGAAGGTATCTAATAAATTTAGGGCCTGATTACGAGTGGGTGGTTAATTCCTACCCATACGTACACCCTGGTTTACGCATGGGTCGGACTTACGAGTTAAAAAGAACTTAACACATCGGGTAATTATGGAATGCGTTAAATAACTTAACCTTCATTAAATTTCAGCATTTATTTTGTTAATAATTGGCAACATAAAGTGAGGGAACTGAGGTCTGTGAAAGGGATGGGGATGCCCAAAGTTACTTGTTCTATTTCCATTCCATCATTTATGCAGGCAACATGAAGTAGGGGGTGTGTTGTATATGGTAGTATGGTGGGGTCACCCAATATCGTTTGCACAGGTTCTGAGGGCCTTTTTGCAGTTAGTGTACGGAAAGAAGCAGATGTGGGCAATGCCATTGCACAGAACAACTTTAAGATTTATAATTTTGCCTTTTAAATAACACTCTTGAAAAAAACAGTGGCAAGCTCGTAAAATGAGATAGCAAATGTAAATGTCATGATTAATCCTGGCAAAATATTAGTAGACAGATAATGAATTCAATGCAAACATTGGTTTCACAATGCAATTGGCTCCCATTTCAGCCAAAATAAACACAAGTTAAAAGAAAACCATGCTCTTTGCAGATGCTCCCCACTTTTTGCCCCAATTTGAAATCCTAGATGCTGGCTTTTTGACTCTGATAGTGCACTGACAAATGCTATTTAGGGCCCAGTGTATGTGCTCTCTCTGATTTGTCATGCCGACATGGTGTATTTTTGATTGGCAAAACATTAGCCTTTTGTAAATCCCTAGAAAATGGTACCCACAGTACCAAGGGCATATGTGGTGAAGGGGTCACCAGGATTGCAGCACAAGGTTGTACCACCCTTGAGGAACCAAACAAACTTCTGATGACAGGCCTGCCATTGCAGACTGCCAGAACAGTGCACTGCTTGAGTTCAACTGTGCCCTCACCATGAGTGGCACAGTCCCATGCACTGCCTTACAAATATGTCAGACACCCCTAAGGAAGGCCTCTGCAGGCCAGGAGGCAGTGTGCATTACATTTGAGGGGCAGACATGTAAGCAGAAGCTTACATGAGTCTAGAGCATCCTTTCCATTAAGGTACACTATAAGTGCAGGCCGGTCATAGAATAACATGCCCCAGTTAACCAGGGTTGGTAGGTCCATTATGGTGCCACCTAGATATATTGAGTTTATTGTCAATGTGCTCTCTCTCCCCAGCACAAATCTCATGTCGAGGAACAGCTGGCTTGGACCCAGTTGGAGTAGTGGAGGTTCTCCACCTGTTTGCCACCCTTCTTTGTGCTCTGGCTGAGCAGCACATGCTTTTTACTACCCTTGCTACTGCAAAGACAGAGTTCCAACCTTCTGCCAGGCAGCCTTGGGATCCCAGAAGTCAGATCTAAGAGCTGAGGAAGGAAGGAGGTCACAGCTCCCTCCACTCAGACCAGCTAGTGCATTGAGGCAAGAGGGCAGTGAGCTTCAAAGGCCTTACCAGCTCTGATAGCCATCAGCACTTTCCTCCAGTGAGGAAACAGCCCTCTCCCTACCACCAGGCACATTTGCTCATGGTCAGGTGGGGAATTAGGTATGCAGGACTGTGAACACCCCCAGCAGACTGACCACACCTCTTGGCTGAGCAGCCTGGCCTGTGCACTAACTTTTGAATTCTGACATCTTAGGAGTGTCAAAATATAGTGTTCTGGGTAGCTAAATGTGACTGTTCCCACCGGACGTGGTCACCTCAGGGGCAGACTAGCTGTTGGAGCTAGCTGCCCATGGCCCCCAGCATCCATCCCTAACTCCCCTAAATCCAGGATTCAAGGGTCATCCCTGAGATCAGAACCTCACATCTGATCGACCAACTTCAAAGAATGACCTTAAGAAGCTCTGACTCACTGACAACTAGATTCTGCCCTCTGCTACAAAGCAAAGAAGGAAACTCTGTCCCTTAGGCAATAGACTATGAACTGCGTCATCAACCTTCATCCTTGGCTAAACTCGTCACTCCTGACCAGAGGGACACCGGTGCAAGCTAGAAACACCTTCAATCCCCTTGGACTGGTGGCAACAGTCCCCTGCAAATTGCAGGTAAAAACAGCAGCACGATCCAGCGTATTACCACCCATCGGGCCCACCATGGGAATTGTGGAAACCAGGTGGTTTTGTGTCTTCTGGAAGTTGTAATCCAGCCTGCCAGTAAGATTCAGGCCACTACCTCACTTTCTTGAACCCAGTATCTTCCCTAAGGATTTCTCCCCCCCTTATTGCTGCCAAGGCTTGTTGGTTGCCAGTCCAGTAACCTAACCCTTTTTCTCGACGCTGCAGGAGCATGGTACAGCGTGCAACCTGCATCCGAGGTCTGCAACCCAGCTCTAGCTGAGATTCTGCATCTGTTTGTCAGCATTGTCATGCCAGTGGTAAAAACAGCACTAGTGCGAGCCTCGTTCAACACCACGGACCGCCAGGACAACTCTGGACCAGACCTCATAGACCTGGTAAGAGCAAACTGACTGGTCCCACGGCCCGCAGAACCTTACCCCTGTAAGGATCCCCCGCATCTCGACCTCCAAGTGGTCGTCTTCTACCAGTGGCATCCCTGCCATTGACATCAACGTGAGTCCCGTTCAGCACCATGGGCAGCCAGGACAACTCTGCAACCGGACTCCCCAGGCCAGATAAAGCTGCTCTGACTGTCGTGATTTGGTCCCAGAGACTTCACTAGCTTAACCCCCAAGGGGTTCCACGTAACTAACTTTCTAAGTGCATTTTTGCAATATATGACATTTTCCAATAGACTTTAATGCAAGGTTTAAATACAAATTCTGCAATGATTTCCTATTGCTTCTAAAACCGATATCTCTGCTTCTCCCAAACATATACTGTTTGTTTTTGTATCTCAAAATATAGAAAAGTAATCTCTGTTTTTATAAATTGGTGCTGGATTTCTATTGAATCATGTCAATTACTTATTGTCCATGTTTGTGGTGAGAAATGCTTTACACATGTTTCTCTTAATAAATCCTGACTGCTCTTGCCACACTACTAGGATTGAGCTGAGTGTTTACTAGTGTGAATCCAAGGACCATCTGTGAGGTATTGTAATAGTATTACATGGGGAGGGCTAACCCCCACACCCCATAATACTCCACTTTCTTACATAAGTTATATGTCAACTTATGTGATTCTGGCAAATCCTTCATCAAACGAAAATAATCTTCACATAAGTTTTTAGTTTTTGTATAAATTCACCACATAATCGGAGGACTTCCAGGACCAGAACAGAATTTCTACATAGTTAGTTGATACAATTAGCTTCCTTCTGTGCATCTCTGAGTCATAACCTCTACCACAAGAGCACAGGAATAGCCTCTTTATGAAGAGAAGTGTTGTAAGGCATTGTGATTTTCACCCCAAAGTCGATCAGTCACAATAGTAGCAGAGGCATCTGAGGAAAATCTCCATGAAGGAACATGCACACCATCTAAGTGAAACAGTGATAATTGTGCAAACCTATGTGGCATCAGTGAATTCATTAACAAATGGAAGGTATATTTGTATTGCCCACCTTTCAAATATGTCTAGTATGCTGGCATTTTCCTTGTCATGCCAGGAACACCTGAGTACTCGTTTTCTGAAAGACTACAAGAGATTGCATCATCATCTTCAGAGGCTTGATGCCACCAGAAATGTAGGTGGAAATTTTAATTTAGAGTCAGTGGCCACCTATCGTTAATTCTACGTTTTCAGATAATGCCTGGTAGTGAGTCAATTCAAAGGCATAAGTGGAGGAGGTTCAGCAAGTGAAACGCCTTTTAATTACAATGTGATAATGAGAATCTGAAATGCTGGAAGACTAGGCAGGCGTTCTGCCATTTTTGGTAAATTATATGTTCCCATTCTTCCTTTAGTTAAGTTATTACGTCTTAGAAAAAGGTTGACATTGATAGTAAAACCGCATGTTGTGCTATAGTTGATTCTAATTTCTAGGTCGCTCTTCCACCAACTCATAGATGTTGCTTGTCGGCTCACACTTGACTCTCAACACCAGCACACATTTTTCTCTGATGACGATGACTGATGAGTTCCTGTGACCCAGTGGACCAGTTTGCACTTTTCTTTTAGTTGTATCCTTTCGGTTTAAGGGGTTAAACATTGTTTCACTACTCTGTTTCGCCCCTCTGTGGTCCTCCACCTCGTTTTCAGAATCACTACTACTGTCCTGTGCTGTTAAATCTAAAGCGTTGTTTGGTTTGTTGCTTTTTTATGAATTATATTTTATTTTGCATGTTCATCATTGGTTTGTCAGGTTCATTGAATATTATAACAATACAAATGTACATTAATGAAAATCAGAATTTGTAAGTTTTAACACTTGTAATGTTATGGTTACACAGTACAAATGTGCACGAGAAAGCAAATGAATATTTTATCAGAGTATACAAGTTAGCATAGTTTGCAGTATCCGAACTTTGATTATGCAGCATTCTCGTCACACTGTATCAGGCAATTTTTTATCTTGAACTAACTCTAAATGTAGATGGCAGTATCTTTCCTGCAGCTAGTGTTTCCATACTAATTATAATGCTAACTATTAAAAACTCAAGTTCCTTCTAGTTAATTGATTAACAGTGCTATTTTAGTTAAGATCCTTATTCTGTGTGTACAGCATAACAAACACTCGACAAATTAACAAGTGAGGGAATCTGCTCTTCCATATTTCTTCTCCTTCGCTTAGAAATCAAACTATATTAAGATGTATGCCAGATTTAGTTCCAAGTGAGCTGTCAAGAAATGAAGCCAGAAAAGTCTTATCTGCCTCAAAAGCTCAAATTGCCTCCAAGGAACAGACTCACAAGCTCATAGAAGTAGTTGGATTTTGATTGAAAAACATATCAGTTTAAAGACCCAGCTACCTCCTGCTCAGCTGTTATCATAGGCAACCACAAATTGCAAAACTCTGAATTCCTTCACTAAAAATAACGTCGGAATAGATCAATATAGATTTGATTTGCTGCAATATGGCCATGTGTCAGATGCAGTAAATTAGTTCACCATGACTGGATGTGCAAAACCAAAGTTCTTCTTCACCAATTATGACACCATTTTTTGGTTCATTTTGTTAAGGCACACCATTTACCCAGTGAAATGTAAAGCTTTCTTGGCACATACAATATGGTAGATCAATTTGCAGCTGTGCAGGCCCACCTATACGTGAACTACCTGTCCAAGACAGAGCGTCTGTCACTGCCTATTTGCAGGTGTGTTGGCATTTTTCCTTTTCTTTTTCTATTTATTTATTTATGTATTAATTAATTTATTTCACATACCACATCTGTATCCTTGGGTGTTAGGACACTTCAGATAGATTTTCATTTTTAATTTAGAAGGCAGCTGAGAAATACAATTTATAACATACTTAGAAATTAGGACAGTGAAGGTAAGTTCGACGTGGGCTTGTGCCAATAGCGTGGGAAAAAATAAATATTGCTCCGTCATGAACTAAGTAGGCGGCTTCAAGATGTTTCCTGAAAGATATGAGCGACAATAGTGTTCTTAGCTTAGTTTCCATGAGTCCGCATGGAGCTTGCAGCTTTACAGTACGATTGTTTCTCTGTATTAGAGGTCCTAAATTTAGGAGCTTCCAAAAGGAGTGAGCTACAAAGCCTCAGGCCTCTTGTGCCTCCGGAGAAGTTACGTAAATTCGAATTTATTTCAGATATAGAGCCCGGATACCCTCACAGGTGACAAGCAGCGCGCTGCAAATCCACCTTACATTACATGACATATAGTTGTTTTCTTCAGCATATCGATGTATGGTGACACCACTGTCTTTTAGAATTAGGCCGAGGGCATCCTGGTAAGGGAAGTGCAAGGATGAAGCATTGTGGTTGTACTCTGTTTGCCAAGTTAGCTGCCGTTGAGATATGAGCTACAGTTACCACAAAGGGCTAGATTTAATGACTTTGCATCTTGTGTGTGGTTTCCAAACCATCTCAGTCGATAGATCGGTATATACTACAAGGTGTAAAGTTTTTTTTGTATTGATTTTCACCCTTGCATGTCTCACAATACATCTTGTTCCATACAACGTCGAACACCTTTTTAATGTATTCTAGGTGGGCATGTCAGAGTGGAATCATCACAAAACCAATGCATAAAAATGATCTATTTTCTTTTAAATTCACACACATTAGCGTAATGGTCTGCAGAGAAGTGATATATTTTCATTTAAACTAATACATAGTAACGTAATTGTTTTTTTTCACAGAAAAATACTGCAAGCTCAAAACAAGTTTAAAATATAGTCTGATATCACCAGCATCGTAAAAAGAATACACCACTCCTCACTCAATCAATGGATGTGGTTAACCTGCCACACAGGCCAAAGGAACAACTGCACACTTTAAAATGGAAATTCTCTTCCTAGAGTCAGGAGGACTATAAATTATACGATTATAGTGTGCAAACATAAATGAATTATCCAGCAAAATAAATGTGATTAATGTGCATTTCAGAGCATAACATGTAGGTCATAGCTTTTTATTTTACATAGAATACCTCAGTGGGTTATTAGTAAGTGCTAAATATTGGTAATTAGTGTAATTACATAGACACCTTACACAATTAGATGAGTTGCCAAAGACTGCACTTATCACACCCGGGGTTAAAGAGTGACAAACACCACTTCCTAATCTTAGCTTATTTCTTGACACCATGTCGAAGAGAAAGGCTGTATTTATTTGTTTGGTCTGATGGGTGTCTGGCTGAATTTGATATGAGGTGTTCCATTCCATCTGTGATCATTTGACATCCAACTACTCCCAGCCTTGTTTCCCTCTAAGTCCATCAGACACAGTTGTAAAGGAAAGCAGAAGAGTTCTCTTTCTCCCCCTGCAAGCAGAGTAGCAGGAATACGCATGCCCTATCAGGAGTATATTAGATTCACCGGGGCGCGAATTTCGGATCCAGCTCAATAATAACTACCAGATCTGAGATCTGGTTGGATCTCCCTATATTCCAACTTTGCCTACTACAACGCCCAGACAATGGACAATAGGAAGCAGTAGGAGAAGGAGCTTAAGGTTCTGCCACACACTCGGTTACTGTATTGACATAAACATTACACGCATCCCTTCCTCTCAGAATTCACTGTTCCTTTCAACCTCTTCTCTTGCCCTCCGCATTCTACCCATTGTCATGCTTTGTTCGCAGTTACCTTGCTGTCATCCTCCTCTCTCTTAACCCTAGTGTTTACACCTAAAGTATTACACTTCTCATATCCCCATGCGTTTACTCCCTGTATTTTCCACCTGTTGTCATGCTTACCTTTCATAGCTCCTTTTTCTGTCTCCTACTGCTTTGCCTATAGATATTGCAAATATTTTTGCCACCCTGGGAACAGGCATATCTTTCTGGACACCCCTATAGTGATGGTGTCACATTTTACGCTTTATTGGTAGTATGACATACTCTGCTGGAGGCAGTATATGCTTTCACATTATATCACATTCACCAAAAACTGCACCCGCCCTCTCCCAGTTTAACACATTAATCTCTCTTTATCACATCCCCTCCCTTTAACTCTTTTCTATAAATCCTCCTCCTTCTGCCACTCACCCTTCCCCTTTCAAACGCCCTTACCTCCCTATCTCTAACTCACATACTGTCTTCTATCAGTCTCCGTTGCGTTTCATTTATATGCCAATTTCTCTACATTCTGATGCTTTGCTCTCCCACCCTCCCTTTTCTCTTAATTTCTATGGCACAGCACACACACATACATACACAATGTTATCTTCCTAACTATCATCTCACCCTCCTCTTATACTTTCCTTTATCGGTATTTCATTCCACACCTTCTAGTCTCATCTTCTTCCCCCATACTTATCCCTATAATACCGCTGTCAGCTCAACATTATCCACTTACTAAACCATTCCTCTCACACAAATACCCTCCTTTTTTCAAAACCCCCTTTCCCCTTCAAACCCTTTATTTGCCTTTTTCGCTATACCACTTGCTATCTTCTCTCACACATGTAACCTCTCATACGCTCTAAAATCTCTTTCATGCTCCTCTCCCACCTATTGTTTATCACAAGCACTATAATATTTTCTCTATCTCTAACACACATAGACAAGCTCTGAGTATAGCTGTCTTTCTTATACATCATATTAGCAGGGGAAATCTTCAATGATCGTTTTTCAACTCAAAATTGGTAAAAACAAAGGAGCTTCCCACAATTAGGAGGTATTGAGTTAAATGTACTTTTTAAAAAATTTCTTTAAAACATACATCAAGACTAGAAAAAATCCAGTAATTTTCAGACAGAAAACTTAAAATACCAATAAAAAACATACTTGATACAAAAATATTAGAAATAGTTTAGCAATTTCATGGCATAAAGGTAAAATGTATTTACGACATGTTTATAAACTTAAACATGGGTACATTGTTACCATGATGCATGGTTGCCATTCCCATACCAGACAAATCGATAATTTGGTACCACCATTCTTTGATGTCAGGCAGGTTGCACTCCATCCATAATCTGGTGATTTGTACTCCAGCAAGTACGACAGACCCGAGGAACAATACCCTTAGGTCTTGTCAGAACTGTTTTATAATACCCTAACAAGATTAATTTGGATGAGATTGGAATTTCTTTTTAAGCATCCAAGCTATTTCCTATTTCACCTTCACAGGCGGACAAGTAATCAACACAAGAACCATGTCAGGATTGTCTATATGGCACCTGGGTCATTTTGAGTCAGCTCAATATCCCCATTTATGCAGCCTGTCTGGCGTATAATAAACATCCTGAATAAATATAAAATGGTGAAATTTAGGCCAAGGAACTTTAATGAGTTTATGGCTTAAGCTAATGCTGTGCTGCACTTCTTAAGTGAAACTGGTTTGCAGAGCTTCTGTGATCGTCGATCTAGGAGTTTTGGAATCTTATGAGGTTGTTTCTCCAAACAAAGGGCGCAGACTTTAAAAATAATACCATTGTGTCTAGAAGACAACAGTTATTATATGAAAGTAATTTGCTTCAAATTAATTGATTGACATTTAAAATAATTGTTGGCTTCTAAATATTCACTGTATCCTGAATCTGAAATTAAATAGTATGATGTCAATGTATTGAATTAAAGGAGAGCGTTATGGCCAAATAATTGACCAGCTGTCTGCATTTCTGTGTGCAACCAGCAATGAACTAAAGCATTGTGGGAAAAGCTGGGAAAGCATGGATTATGCCATAATAAAATATATTTATTGGCTTTAGGAATCTATAATTTGTCAGATATAGTATTCCACACCATCAGGTATACCTGCTGAGTCTTGTGTAGTATGGGGCCCTAGGCCCTCATGCCGATAAATGAGGTGACGCAGACACGGTGGTAGGGTGGTACTAAACTGGCCTCAGGCACGTGCGCCCGGCCCCTTTTATTGGCAGGGTCACCTGACTGGTGACGCCTGTGTTGGGTGGGTGTGGGTTACACATGTAAGACCAGCCCTCAGCAGAGTGGCTGGCAGAAACACTAGAATGAGTCCAGCTGGACTCTACATCTTGCACCTCGTTTTATAAAGTAGGAGGGTTCAAAGAACCCGGGTGCTGGCACTAACTTGAAATAGCTCTCTCTAAGAGGTCAGGTATTTGGGGAGAGGCCGAGAACTTGTGAGAGGTTTGCTGACGAACTACACCCAGAAACAATACCTTATGCATGGAAGTGCCCACCCCCTTCACTTAATGGCTTTTGCAACTGAGACGGCTCTTTAGGGTTTCTTATTTTGTCACCTAATTAAGGACCATATTTTATCCATGTTGTCAGAAAAAGAGTTAGGAATCCATATAGGTAAATCAGAATGTAGATCTTGGGGGAATGTTAACCTGTATATGAAATACATTTTCCCAAAACAAAACTGATGCCTCTCCTATGGAGCAAATTATAACTCTTTCAATTGGTTCCTCAGAGGGAAAAAAGTCGAGGTGGTGCAGTCATACAAAAATACCTAGGAGCCTTCAACCCCGATTGAAATGGAAGCACTGTTTGCTCTCGATCAAAGCGAAGGTTCACTCACTACTATACAGCTTCTTAAGAAGAAGTTGGATCGTCCAAATCTCTCTCATCGCTTAAAGGTTATGTCAGCCCAGCTGCTTCCAGCTATTTCCTATGGGACCGAAGCTCTGCAGGGCCTGGAAATCTCAATTCTAAATGCCAGCCAGGTAAAAGTATACAAGACTGTTTATAACATTCCAAAAAGTGCCTCCCTGGAGATGGGCCTAAAAAAGCAGGTCTTTCAGCAAAAGGGAGCCTTTCTCAAAGCATCCTGGAGGCTACAGTCTCCGGAGAACACCTCCATAACTCTTTCCTGTTGGCAACAATTGCAAGTGCAATAAAACAACAACAGAAAAGGAACTTGGGGCAGCTACTTAAACCAAGCCATCCAAAGTTTGGGCATGGAAGAAGCATGGAAGCGAGACATGGGCAAGCCTGCATTTAATAGAATAGTTAACAGCTCTGTTCACTTATTATCACTCATCACAGATAAGGCCTTGTTAGTCAAAAGACAGCATGCCTGGGCAGTTTTGGGGTCTTTCTCAACACTGTCCCCACAAGGATATTTAGCTGAACATTTTTCCACTCAATTAAAACATCAGTTCTTGCTATATCGAATGGGGTTCTTTGCCCCCAATCTGCTCGTCCTTCCCGGAAAGATCAGCTTCCTGATCAACTCCGTTCCCTATACGGCTACAACCAAGAATCCTTGCTACATGTTTTTTGCACCTGCCCAACACTGGGTCTGGAAAGAAGAAAGCTACTAAAACAGGAGTTCTTAACCTATAAAATTCTTTCCTGCAGACTGGCTGCAATAACTTGGTCCAAGGGCGAGTCAGTTCCAATCTGTTGCAGGGGGGTGAAGCTCTTACAACAGTTCTACAAGGAATTGACCAAGGGCAACCAGGGATAACTGTTTAATAAGTTGAGCATTGATAATTCGTAAATGACAGCTAATATGCTTGATCATCTCCTTAGGAAAATAGTTTTCTAAACCTGCACAGGCAATTTCCTGCTTCCTCTTGGATTTTGTTAGGTAACACTGATAAACAATGCATAGAGTCTGTTGGTCAAACATTCAGAGGGTTGAGATTGATAACTTGTATTTGATGGGTCACACACTGTCATTCTTTTAGGAAATCTGCTTTCTTATGACATTTCAGATAAATCGTTTTCTCTCTGAACATATAGTTCCATTACTGACTATAATGAATCTGGTCAGGCTGGCCTTCCAATAACCATAATTAGCTTTCCCTATTGTTTTTTAACCATTTTAAGGTTTTTAACTTTTTTATCTGACAATTATTATAAATTTAGCATTGTCTAAAATTGGTATTTTTTTATTTTTGTATTGTATTGCAATACTTTTTATTAATCGAGAAATAAAGTATAACTGTAACTGTAACTGTATATGAAACCTGAGTCTCATCTGAATTTAGAGCATAGCTTTATAGATCGCTATATTTCCTAGCTTCATTTCCGATTGCCTGTAATGTATTATCTAGGTTCGATGTAAGAATGACTGTGTCAGCAGCACAATCTACAACCTTCATGGTAGATTCCTTAGGACTACATGAGGGTTAAGCAACATCTTTACATAGGGTTCCGGATATAAAATAAGCAATTGGGATGACAGAGGTCAGCCTTGGCATGTACCTCACAAAACTGTAATTGAAGGTCCTAATTTCAAGATGAAGCATTGATATGTAGTGATAAAAAAGAAGCAAAATACAGTTTTTGGTCATCTGCAAACTCAGAATCTTTGGTTTTCCTCATATTAAGTAGGAGTGTTTTGGAACAGATTGCCACCTTCCACATCCACTGAAGGCAACCAGAGAGGACTTGAATGTGCATGCAACAGAAGCTTTGTGACACCTAACTTGCTGTTGCACTTGTTCAAATTGCTGCTCAAATTGTTGAAAATAATCACTGGCTAGAGCAGTAGTCTAGCTTTTTGTAACACCTTTACAGACAAAGAGGAATCAAAAAGACATGTTTGCTGTTTCAACAGTTTTGCCTAGAAGTGCTTCATTTGTTTTTATTTTTCCATCTCAAAATCAAACACTGTGAACAGCAGTTTATCAGTGAGGAACAATGACAGGAGAGGGTAGCTGAGAGTTAGTATAAGTGACATACATGTCCATAGATTTTAAAAAGTTCAGCAGTGTAGAACACACAATTAATAGAAACATTAAAACGTTTGCTTCTGGAGCTGTATTATTAAATTGCCCTGTGGGTGCAATAGGCATTTGAGCCTAAATGGGCCCTCGGTGCTTCTAAGGGTGTTTGGAGCAAATATAATTAAAAAAATATCAGCAGACAGAAATATCAGAAATTAAATAACATGACACACAAATGTTGTGATGCACATATATTGATTATATGAATACAATTGTTCGAGGTAAGTAATATCATTGTAAATAGTATTGATGTTTTTAATATCGTTTTCACTGACATATAGGTACAAATATTTTAATGTGTTTTAGTTTAGTTTATACATTTTATGTATTATGTGTTATTAATGTTATTAATCGTTTATAATATACCTTGTAATTTATCTGATCTCTGCTTTTTTTAATAGTAATTTATAGTGTTGTAGTGAGTTGTTTGGTTTGTAGAGGGATAGTGTGCGAAGTTAATTAGACAATTAAGAATTAAGAATTATTTAATGCATTTTATTTGGGTATATGATTGATATTTATTATGTAATGTATATAATAATGATGTATTTTTGAGTGTGTTAATTACAGGTGGTTAAGTTTGTAGGGGTGGAATGTTAAATAAGTAATAATTTATTAACAATTAACTATTAATTGATTATTGAATTGATATTAACTCATGTCATGTATAGACTACATTTTTATTGTATTTATAATGTAGCTGGGGGGTTTCTAGGTATGTAGGAGTATAGGGTGGGAAGTTAAGTAATAATTAACTATTAATTACTATTTGTTAATTCATTATTTAATTGAATTTTAATTATGGAACTTGTGGAATATTTATTTGATTTAGTTTAAGTTTAGTTGTAGGATGCTAGGTTTGTAGCAGTCTAGGGTGAGAAGTTAAATACATAATTAATTAACATTTAATTATTCATTGTTAATTAATTATTTAATTTATTATAATAATGTTTGTTAAGGGGCTTAGTTACTTTTTTAAGTCCAGACTGCTAGGTTTTAGGGGTACAGGGTGAAAAACCAAATAATTAAATAATAATTAACCCCTTCTGTGCCTTGGACGAGGTGACCTCGTCCAAGGCTACAGTTCCAGGGTGCCTTGGACGAGGTGACCTCGTCCAAGGCTACAGTTCCCGTGTGCCTTGGACTAGGTCACCTCGTCCAAAGCACGGGAACTTTGGGGAGCGCTAGCGCGCCCCCCCGTTACCCCCCCTCCCCCCCCAATGCGGGGATGGAAGGGGAAGACCTTCCCCTTCCACCCCGACCCCCCCAACCCCCTGTGACGTCAGCGCGCGCGTGCCCTGATTTATCACAGGGGCCTCCCCCATCGCGCTGGAAGCTCTGCTGCCAGCACGATTGAAAGAGAAATGCTCAGCATTTCTCTTTCAATTACGTGGGGGAGGCCCGGAGGGGATTCAAAGGGAAGGAAATGTATTTCCTTCCCTTTGAAGTCCCTCCCAGGGTTTCAAAAGCCGGATTGCTTGAAATCCAGCTTTTGAAACCCCACTAGACACCAGGGATTTTTTTTTGTTTTAGAAGAAAGTGACAAAAGGGTCGCTCCCGGGTGGGGACATTTTTTGGGAAGGCCTTTTCTGCCCCCCCCCTGGGGGCAGATCGGCCTATTATTAGGTCAATTTTAGGTCAATCTGCCCCCAAGGGGGCAGAAACCACTAGGCATCAGGGATTTGTTTTTTGGCGCCAATGTCACGCAGGGGGAGCGACCCCTTAGGCAAGGGTCGCTCCCGGGGGGGTGAGTTTGGGGGGCTAATTTATTTTAGGCCATTTCTGCTCCCCTGGGGGCAGAAACCTCTAGGCGCCAGGGCAATTTTTTTTTTTTTTTTTTTGTTTGTTTGTTTGTTTTTTTAGAGATGGGGAGCGACCCATCAGGCAAGGGTCGCTCCCCTGGGGGGCAAATTGTATTTAGACCATTTCTGCTCCCGTTGGGGGCAGATTGGCCGATTTTAGGTCAATCTGCCCCCAAGGGGGCAGAAACCACTAGGCACCGGGGATTTTTTTTTTGGTGCCAATGTCACGCAGGGGGAGCGAACCCGTAGGCAAGGGTCGCTCCCGGTGGGGGGGGTTGGGGGCAAATTTATTTTAGGCCATTTCTGCCCGAAACCTCTAGGCGCCAGGGCAATTTTTTATTTTTTTTGTTTGTTTGTTTTTTTAGACATGGGGAGTGACCCATCAGGCAAGGGTCGCTCCCCTGGGGGGCAAATTGTATTTAGACCATTTCTGCCCACCCTTGGGGGCAGATTGGCCGATTTTAGGTCAATCTGCCCGCAAGGGGGCAGAAACCACTAGGCACCTGGGATTTGTTTTTTGGCGCCAATGTCACGCAGGGGAAGCGACCCCGTAGGCAAGGGTCGCCTCCGGGGGGGTGGGGGGGGCAAATTTATTTTAGGCAAGGGTCGCTCCCGGGCAGGGGGGGGCTTGGGAGGGGTGGGGGGGTTCAAATTTATTTTAGGGCATTTCTGCCCCCCCCTGGGGCCGGCTGAGCTAGAGGCCAAAATCCACAGGTAGGCACTTTGCAAAAAACACCTCTGTTTTCTGTGAAAAAATATGTTGTGTCCACGTTGTGTTTTGGGCCATTTCCTTTCGTGGGCGCTAGGCCTACCCACAGAAGTGAGGTACCATTTTTAGCGAGAGACTTAGGGGAACGCTGGGTGGAAGGAAATTTGTGGCTCCTCTCAGATTCCAGAACTTTCTGTCACCGAAATGAGAGGAAAAAGTATTTTTTGGCCAAATGTTGATGTTTGCAAAGGATTCTGGGTAACATAACCTGGTCAGAGCCCCGCAAGTCACCCCATCTTGCATTCCCCTGGGTTTCTAGTTTTCAAAAATGCGCTGGTTTGCTAGGTTTCCACAGGTGCCGGCTGAGCTACAGGCCAAAATCCACAGGTAGGCACTGTTTTCTATGAAAAAATGTGATGTGTCCACGTTGTGTTTTGGGCCATTTCCTTTTGTGGGCGCTAGTCCTATCCACACAAGTGAGGTATCATTTTTATCGGGAGACTTGGGGGAACGCTGGGTGGAAGGAAATTTGTGCCTCCTCTCAGATTCCAAAACTTTCTGCCACATAAATGTGAGGAACATGTGTTTTTTTAGCCAAATTTTGAGGTTTGCAAAGGATTCTGGGTAACAGAACCTGGTCAGAGCCCCACAAGTCACCCCATCTTGAATTCCCCCAGGTCTCTAGTTTTCAGACATGCACAGGTTTGGCAGGTTTCCCTAGGTGCCGGCTGAGCGAGAGGCCAAAATCTACAGGTAGGCACTTTGCAAAAAACAGCTCTGTTTTCTGTCAAAAAATGGGATGTGTCCACGTTGTACTTTGGGGCATTTCCTGTCGCGGGCACTAGGCCTACCCACACAAGGGAGGTATCATTTTTATTGGGAGACTTGGGGGAACGCTGGGTGGAAGGAAATTTGTGCCTCCTCTCAGATTCCAGAACTTTCTGCCACAGAAATGTGAGGAACATGTGTTTTTTCAGCCAACTTTTGAGGTTTGCAAAGGATTCTGGGTAACAGAACCTGGTCAGAGCCCACAAGTCACCCCATCTTGGACTCCCCTAGGTCTCTAGTTTTCATAAATGCACAGGTTTTGTAGGTTTCCCTAGGTGCCGGCTGAGCTAGAGGCCAAAATCTACAGGTAGGCACTTTGCAAAAAACAGCTCTTTTTTCTGTCAAAAAATGGGATGTGTCCACGTTGTGCTTTGGGGCATTTCCTGTCGCGGGCGCTAGGCCTACCCACACAAGTGAGGTATCATTTTTATCGGGAGACTTGGGGGAATGCTGGGTAGAAGGAAATTTGTGGCTCCTCTCAGATTCCAGAACTTTCTGCCACAGAAATATGAGGAACATGTGTTTTTTTAGCCAAATTGTGAGGTTTGCAAAGGATTCTGGGTAAAAGAACCTGGTCAGAGCCCCACAAGTCACCCCATCTTGGATTCCCCTAGGTCTCTAGTTTTCAGACATGCACAGGTTTGGTATTTTTCCCTAGGTGCCGGCTGAGCTAGAGGCCAAAATCTACAGGGAGGCACTTTGCAAAAAACAGCTCTGTTTTCTGTCAAAAAATGTGATGTGTCCACGTTGTGTTTTGGGCCATTTCCTTTTGTGGGCGCTAGTCCTATCCACACAAGTGAGGTATCATTTTTATCGGGAGACTTGGGGGAACGCTGGATGGAAGGAAATTTGTGCCTCCTCTCAGATTCCAGAACTTTCTGCCACATAAATGTGAGGAACATGTGTTTTTTTAGCCAAATTTTGAGGTTTGCAAAGGATTCTGGGTAACAGAACCTGGTCAGAGCCCCACAAGTCACCCCATCTTGAATTCCCCCAGGTCTCTAGTTTTCAGACATGCACAGGTTTGGCAGGTTTCCCTAGGTGCCGGCTGAGCGAGAGGCCAAAATCTACAGGTAGGCACTTTGCAAAAAACAGCTCTGTTTTCTGTCAAAAAATTTGATGTGTCCACGTTGTACTTTGGGGCATTTCCTGTCGCGGGCGCTAGGTCTACCAACACAAGTGAGGTATCATTTTTATTGGGAGACTTGGGGGAATGCTGGGTGGAAGGAAATTTGTGGCTCCTCTCAGATTCCAGAACTTTCTGCCACAGAAATATGAGGAACATGTGTTTTTTTGACAAATTTTGAGGTTTGCAAAGGATTCTGGGTAACAGAACCTGGTCAGAACCCACAAGTCACCCCATCTTGGATTCCCCTAGGTCTCTAGTTTTCAGAAATGCACAGGTTTGGTAGGATTCCCTAGGTGCCGGCTGAGCTAGAGGCCAAAATCTACAGGTAGGCACTTTGCAAAAAACACCTCTGTTTTCTTTAAAAAAATGGGATGTGTCCACGTTGCGTTTTGGGGCATTTCCTGTCACGGGCGCTAGGCCTACCCACACAAGTGAGGTATCATTTTTATCGGGAGACTTGGGGGAACGCTGGTTGTAAGGAAATTTGTGGCTCCTCTCACATTCCAGAACTTTCTGCCACAGAAATATGAGGAACATGTGTTTTTTTAGCCAAATTTTGAGGTTTGCAAAGGATTCTGGGTAGCAGAACCTGGTCAGAGCCCCACAAGTCACCCCATCTTGGATTCCCCTAGGTCTCTAGTTTTCCAAAATGCACAGGTTTGGTAGGTTTCCCTAGGTGCCGGCGGAGCTAGAGGCCAAAATCTACAGGTAGGCACTTTGCAAAAAACAGCTCTGTTTTCTGTCAAAAAATGGGATGTGTCCACGTTGTGCTTTGGGGCATTTCCTGTCGTGGGCGCTAGGCCTACCCACACAAGTGAGGTATCATTTTTATCGGGAGACTTGGGGGAACGCTGGGTGGAAGGAAATTTGTGGCTCCTCTCAGATTCCAGAACTTTCTGCCACAGAAATGTGAGGAACAAGTGTTTTTTTGGCCAAATTTTGAGGTTTGCAAAGGATTCTAGGTAACAGAACCTGGTCAGAACCCACAAGTCACCCCATCTTGGATTCCCCTAGGTCTCTAGTTTTCAGAAATGCACAGGTTTGGTAGGTCTCCCTAGGTGCCGGCTGAGCTAGAGGCCAAAATCTACAGGTAGGCACTTTGCAAAAAACACCTCTGCTTTCTTTAAAAAAATGGGATGTGTCCACGTTGCGTTTTGGGGCATTTCCTGTCGCGGGCTCTACGCCTACCTACACAAGTGAGGTATCATTTTTATTGGGAGACTTGGGGGAACGCTGGGTGGAAGGAAATTTGGGGCTCCTCTCAGATTCCAGAACTTTCTGCCACAGAAATGTGAGGAACATGTGTTTTTTTAGCCACATTTTGAGGTTTGCAAAGGATTCTGGGTAACAGAACCTGGTCAGAGCCCCACAAGTCACCCCATCTTGGATTCCCCTAGGTCTCTAGTTTTCAAAAATGCACAGGTTTGGTAGGTTTCCCTAGGTGCCGGCTGAGCTAGAGGCCAAAATCTACAGGTAGGCACTTTGCAAAAAACTCCTCTGTTTTCTTTCAAAAAATGGGATGTGTCCACGTTGCGTTTTGGGGCATTTCCTGTCGCGGGCGCTAGGCCTACCCACACAAGTGAGGTATCATTTTTATCGGGAGACTTGGGGGAACGCTGGGTGGAAGGAAATTTGTGGCTCCTCTCAGATTCCAGAACTTTCTGTCACCGAAATATGAGGAAAATGTGTTTTTTTGACAAATTTTGAGGTTTGCAAAGGATTCTGGGTAACAGAACCTGGTCAGACCCCACAAGTCACCCCATCTTGGATTCCCCTAGGTCTCTAGTTTTCAGAAATGCACAGGTTTGGTAGGTCTCCCTAGGTGCCGGCTGAGCTAGAGGCCAAAATCTACAGGTAGGCACTTTGCAAAAAACACCTCTGCTTTCTTTAAAAAAATGGGATGTGTCAACGTTGCGTTTTGGGGCATTTCCTGTCGCGGGCTCTAGGCCTACCCACACAAGTGAGGTATCATTTTTATCGGGAGACTTGGGGGAACGCTGGGTGGAAGAAAATTTGTGGCTCCTCTCAGATTCCAGAACTTTCTGCCACAGAAATGTGAGGAACATGTGTTTTTTTAGCCACATTTTGAGGTTTGCAAAGGATTCTGGGTAACAGAACCTGGTCAGACCCCACAAGTCACCCCATCTTGGATTCCCCTAGGTTTCTAGTTTTCAGAAATGCATAGGTTTGGTAGGTCTCCCTAGGTGCCGGCTGAGCTAGAGGCCAAAATCTACAGGTAGGCACTTTGCAAAAAACACCTCTGCTTTCTTTAAAAAAAATGGGATGTGTCCACGTTGCGTTTTGGGGCATTTCCTGTCGCGGGCTCTAGGCCTACCCACACAAGTGAGGTATCATTTTTATCGGGAGACTTGGGGGAACGCTGGGTGGAAGAAAATTTGTGGCTCCTCTCAGATTCCAGAACTTTCTGCGACAGAAATGTGAGGAACATGTGTTTTTTTAGCCACATTTTGAGGTTTGCAAAGGATTCTGGGTAACAGAACCTGGTCAGAGCCCCACAAGTCACCCCATCTTGGATTCCCCTAGGTCTCTAGTTTTCAAAAATGCACAGGTTTGGTAGGTTTCCCTAGGTGCCGGCTGAGCTAGAGGCCAAAATCTACAGGTAGGCACTTTGCAAAAAACTCCTCTGTTTTCTTTCAAAAAATGGGATGTGTCCACGTTGCGTTTTGGGGCATTTCCTGTCGCGGGCGCTAGGCCTACCCACACAAGTGAGGTATCATTTTTATCGGGAGACTTGGGGGAACGCTGGGTGGAAGGAAATTTGTGGCTCCTCTCAGATTCCAGAACTTTCTGTCACCGAAATATGAGGAAAATGTGTTTTTTTAGCCAAATTTTGAGGTTTGCAAAGGATTCTGGGTAACAGAACCTGGTCAGAGCCCCACAAGTCACCCCATCTTGGATTCCCCTAGGTCTCTAGTTTTAAAAAATGCACAGGTTTGGTAGGTTTCCCTAGGTGCCGGCTGAGCTAGAGGCCAAACTCCACAGGTAGGCACTTTGCAAAAAACACCTCTGTTTTCTGTGAAAAAATATGTTGTGTCCAAGTTGTGTTTTGGGCCATTTCCTTTCGTGGGCGCTAGGCCTACCCACAGAAGTGAGGTACCATTTTTAGCGAGAGACTTAGGGGAACGCTGGGTGGAAGGAAATTTGTGGCTCCTCTCAGATTCCAGAACTTTCTGTCACCGAAATGAGAGGAAAAAGTATTTTTTGGCCAAATGTTGATGTTTGCAAAGGATTCGGGGTAACATAACCTGGTCAGAGCCCCCACAAGTCACCCCATCTTGCATTCCCCTGGGTTTCTAGTTTTCAAAAATGCGCTGGTTTGCTAGGTTTCCACAGGTGCCGGCTGAGCTACAGGCCAAAATCCACAGGTAGGCACTGTTTTCTATGAAAAAATGTGATGTGTCCACGTTGTGTTTTGGGGCATTTCCTTTTGTGGGCGCTAGTCCTATCCACACAAGTGAGGTATCATTTTTATCGGGAGACTTGGGGGAACGCTGGGTGGAAGGAAATTTGTGCCTCCTCTCAGATTCCAAAACTTTCTGCCACATAAATGTGAGGAACATGTGTTTTTTTAGCCAAATTTTGAGGTTTGCAAAGGATTCTGGGTAACAGAACCTGGTCAGAGCCCCACAAGTCACCCCATCTTGAATTCCCCCAGGTCTCTAGTTTTCAGACATGCACAGGTTTGGCAGGTTTCCCTAGGTGCCGGCTGAGCGAGAGGCCAAAATCTACAGGTAGGCACTTTGCAAAAAACAGCTCTGTTTTCTGTCAAAAAATGGGATGTGTCCACGTTGTACTTTGGGGCATTTCCTGTCACGGGCACTAGGCCTACCCACACAAGTGAGGTATCATTTTTATTGGGAGACTTGGGGGAACGCTGGGTGGAAGGAAATTTGTGCCTCCTCTCAGATTCCAGAACTTTCTGCCACAGAAATTTGAGGAACATGTGTTTTTTCAGCCAAATTTTGAGGTT
Source organism: Pleurodeles waltl (assembly GCF_031143425.1). Classification (NCBI taxonomy): domain Eukaryota; kingdom Metazoa; phylum Chordata; class Amphibia; order Caudata; family Salamandridae; genus Pleurodeles; species Pleurodeles waltl. The sequence goes on along the minus strand of NC_090444.1, from coordinate 1,267,243,411 downwards.
TGCAAAGGATTCTGGGTAACAGAACCTGGTCAGAGCCCACAAGTCACCCCATCTTGGACTCCCCTAGGTCTCTAGTTTTCTTAAATGCACAGGTTTGGTAGGTTTCCCTAGGTGCCGGCTGAGCTAGAGGCCAAAATCTACAGGTAGGCACTTTGCAAAAAACAGCTCTTTTTTCTGTCAAAAAATGGGATGTGTCCACGTTTTGCTTTGGGGCATTTCCTGTCGCGGGCGCTAGGCCTACCCACACAAGTGAGGTATCATTTTTATCGGGAGACTTGGGGGAATGCTGGGTGGAAGGAAATTTGTGGCTCCTCTCAGATTCCAGAACTTTCTTCCACAGAAATATGAGGAACATGTGTTTTTTAGCCAAATTGTGAGGTTTGCAAAGGATTCTGGGTAAAAGAACCTGGTCAGAGCCCCACAAGTCACCCCATCTTGGATTCCCCTAGGTCTCTAGTTTTCAGACATGCACAGGTTTGGTAGGTTTCCCTAGGTGCCGGCTGAGCTAGAGGCCAAAATCTACAGGGAGGCACTTTGCAAAAAAAAACCTCTGTTTTCTGTCAAAAAATGTGATGTGTCCACGTTGTGTTTTGGGTCATTTCCTTTTGTGGGCGCTAGTCCTATCCACACAAGTGAGGTATCATTTTTATCGGGAGACTTGGGGGAACGCTGGGTGGAAGGAAATTTGTGCCTCCTCTCAGATTCCAGAACTTTCTGCCACATAAATGTGAGGAACATGTGTTTTTTTAGCCAAATTTAGAGGTTTGCAAAGGATTCTGGGTAACAGAACCTGGTCAGAGCCCCACAAGTCACCCCATCTTGAATTCCCCTAGGTCTCTAGTTTTCAGACATGCACAGGTTGGGCAGGTTTCCCTAGGTGCCGGCTGAGCGAGAGGCCAAAATCTACAGGTAGGCACTTTGCAAAAAACAGCTCTGTTTTCTGTCAAAAAATGGGATGTGTCCACGTTGTACTTTGGGGCATTTCCTGTCGCGGGCGCTAGGTCTACCCACACAAGTGAGGTATCATTTTTATTGGGAGACTTGGGGGAATGCTGGGTGGAAGGAAATTTGTGGCTCCTCTCAGATTCCAGAACTTTCTGCCACAGAAATATGAGGAACATGTGTTTTTTTTAGCCAAATTGTGAGGTTTGCAAAGGATTCTGGGTAAAAGAACCTGGTCAGAGCCCCACAAGTCACCCCATCTTGGATTCCCCTAGGTCTCTAGTTTTCCAAAATGCACAGGTTTGGTAGGTTTCCCTAGGTGCCGGCTGAGCTAGAGGCCAAAATCTACAGGTAGGCACTTTGCAAAAAACAGCTCTGTTTTCTGTCAAAAAATGGGATGTGTCCACGTTGTGCTTTGGGGCATTTCCTGTCGTGGGCGCTAGGCCTACCCACACAAGTGAGGTATCATTTTTATCGGGAGACTTGGGGGAACGCTGGGTGGAAGGAAATTTGTGGCTCCTCTCAGATTCCAGAACTTTCTGCCACAGAAATGTGAGGAACAAGTGTTTTTTTAGCCAAATTTTGAGGTTTGCAAAGGATTCTAGGTAACAGAACCTGGTCAGACCCCACAAGTCACCCCATCTTGGATTCTCCTAGGTCTCTAGTTTTCAGAAATGCACAGGTTTGGTAGGTCTCCTTAGGTGCCGGCTGAGCTAGAGGCCAAAATCTACAGGTAGGCACTTTGCAAAAAACACCTCTGCTTTCTTTAAAAAAATGGGATGTGTCCACGTTGCGTTTTGGGGCATTTCCTGTCGCGGGCTCTACGCCTACCTACACAAGTGAGGTATCATTTTTATTGGGAGACTTGGGGGAACGCTGGGTGGAAGGAAATTTGTGGCTCCTCTCAGATTCCAGAACTTTCTGCCACAGAAATGTGAGGAACATGTGTTTTTTTAGCCACATTTTGAGGTTTGCAAAGGATTCTGGGTAACAGAACCTGGTCAGAGCCCCACAAGTCACCCCATCTTGGATTCCCCTAGGTCTCTAGTTTTAAAAAATGCACAGGTTTGGTAGGTTTCCCTAGGTGCCGGCTGAGCTAGAGGCCAAAATCTACAGGTAGGCACTTTGCAAAAAACTCCTCTGTTTTCTTTCAAAAAATGGGATGTGTCCACGTTGCGTTTTGGGGCATTTCCTGTCGCGGGCGCTAGGCCTACCCACACAAGTGAGGTATCATTTTTATCGGGAGACTTGGGGGAACGCTGGGTGGAAGGAAATTTGTGGCTCCTCTCAGATTCCAGAACTTTCTGTCACCGAAATATTAGGAAAATGTGTTTTTTTGACAAATTTTGAGGTTTGCAAAGGATTCTGGGTAACAGAACCTGGTCAGACCCCACAAGTCACCCCATCTTGGATTCCCCTAGGTCTCTAGTTTTCAGAAATGCACAGGTTTGGTAGGTCTCCCTAGGTGCCGGCTGAGCTAGAGGCCAAAATCTACAGGTAGGCACTTTGCAAAAAACACCTCTGCTTTCTTTAAAAAAATGGGATGTGTCCACGTTGCGTTTTGGGGCATTTCCTGTCGCGGGCTCTAGGCCTACCCACACAAGTGAGGTATCATTTTTATCGGGAGACTTGGGGGAACGCTGGGTGGAAGAAAATTTGTGGCTCCTCTCAGATTCCAGAACTTTCTGCCACAGAAATGTGAGGAACATGTGTTTTTTTAGCCACATTTTGAGGTTTGCAAAGGATTCTGGGTAACAGAACCTGGTCAGACCCCACAAGTCACCCCATCTTGGATTCCCCTAGGTTTCTAGTTTTCAGAAATGCACAGGTTTGGTAGGTCTCCCTAGGTGCCGGCTGAGCTAGAGGCCAAAATCTACACGTTGGCACTTTGCAAAAAACACCTCTGCTTTCTTTAAAAAAAATGGGATGTGTCCACGTTGCGTTTTGGGGCATTTCCTGTCGCGGGCTCTAGGCCTACCCACACAAGTGAGGTATCATTTTTATCGGGAGACTTGGGGGAACGCTGGGTGGAAGAAAATTTGTGGCTCCTCTCAGATTCCAGAACTTTCTGCCACAGAAATGTGAGGAACATGTGTTTTTTTAGCCACATTTTGAGGTTTGCAAAGGATTCTGGGTAACAGAACCTGGTCAGAGCCCCACAAGTCACCCCATCTTGGATTCCCCTAGGTCTCTAGTTTTAAAAAATGCACAGGTTTGGTAGATTTCCCTAGGTGCCGGCTGAGCTAGAGGCCAAAATCTACAGGTAGGCACTTTGCAAAAAACTCCTCTGTTTTCTTTCAAAAAATGGGATGTGTCCACGTTGCGTTTTGGGGCATTTCCTGTCGCGGGCGCTAGGCCTACCCACACAAGTGAGGTATCATTTTTATCGGGAGACTTGGGGGAACGCTGGGTGGAAGGAAATTTGTGGCTCCTCTCAGATTCCAGAACTTTCTGTCACCGAAATATGAGGAAAATGTGTTTTTTTAGCCAAATTTTGAGGTTTGCAAAGGATTCTGGGTAACAGAACCTGGTCAGAGCCCCACAAGTCACTCCATCTTGGATTCCCCTAGGTCTCTAGTTTTAAAAAATGCACAGGTTTGGTAGGTTTCCCTAGGTGCCGGCTGAGCTAGAGGCCAAACTCCACAGGTAGGCACTTTGCAAAAAACACCTCTGTTTTCTGTGAAAAAATATGTTGTGTCCACGTTGTGTTTTGGGCCATTTCCTTTCGTGGGCGCTAGGCCTACCCACAGAAGTGAGGTACCATTTTTAGCGAGAGACTTAGGGGAACGCTGGGTGGAAGGAAATTTGTGGCTCCTCTCAGATTCCAGAACTTTCTGTCACCGAAATGAGAGGAAAAAGTATTTTTTGGCCAAATGTTGATGTTTGCAAAGGATTCTGGGTAACATAACCTGGTCAGAGCCCCGCAAGTCACCCCATCTTGCATTCCCCTGGGTTTCTAGTTTTCAAAAATGCGCTGGTTTGCTAGGTTTCCACAGGTGCCGGCTGAGCTACAGGCCAAAATCCACAGGTAGGCACTGTTTTCTATGAAAAAATGTGATGTGTCCACGTTGTGTTTTGGGCCATTTCCTTTTGTGGGCGCTAGTCCTATCCACACAAGTGAGGTATCATTTTTATCGGGAGACTTGGGGGAACGCTGGGTGGAAGGAAATTTGTGCCTCCTCTCAGATTCCAAAACTTTCTGCCACATAAATGTGAGGAACATGTGTTTTTTTAGCCAAATTTTGAGGTTTGCAAAGGATTCTGGGTAACAGAACCTGGTCAGAGCCCCACAAGTCACCCCATCTTGAATTCCCCCAGGTCTCTAGTTTTCAGACATGCACAGGTTTGGCAGGTTTCCCTAGGTGCCGGCTGAGCGAGAGGCCAAAATCTACAGGTAGGCACTTTGCAAAAAACAGCTCTGTTTTCTGTCAAAAAATGGGATGTGTCCACGTTGTACTTTGGGGCATTTCCTGTCGCGGGCACTAGGCCTACCCACACAAGTGAGGTATCATTTTTATTGGGAGACTTGGGGGAACGCTGGGTGGAAGGAAATTTGTGCCTCCTCTCAGATTCCAGAACTTTCTGTCACCGAAATATGAGGAAAATGTGTTTTTTTGACAAATTTTGAGGTTTGCAAAGGATTCTGGGTAACAGAACCTGGTCAGACCCCACAAGTCACCCCATCTTGGATTCCCCTAGGTCTCTAGTTTTCAGAAATGCACAGGTTTGGTAGGTCTCCCTAGGTGCCGGCTGAGCTAGAGGCCAAAATCTACAGGTAGGCACTTTGCAAAAACACCTCTGCTTTCTTTAAAAAAATGGGATGTGTCCACGTTGCGTTTTGGGGCATTTCCTGTCGCGGGCTCTAGGCCTACCCACACAAGTGAGGTATCATTTTTATCGGGAGACTTGGGGGAACGCTGGGTGGAAGAAAATTTGTGGCTCCTCTCAGATTCCAGAACTTTCTGCCACAGAAATGTGAGGAACATGTGTTTTTTTAGCCACATTTTGAGGTTTGCAAAGGATTCTGGGTAACAGAACCTGGTCAGACCCCACAAGTCACCCCATCTCGGATTCCCCTAGGTTTCTAGTTTTCAGAAATGCATAGGTTTGGTAGGTCTCCCTAGGTGCCGGCTGAGCTAGAGGCCAAAATCTACAGGTAGGCACTTTGCAAAAAACACCTCTGCTTTCTTTTAAAAAAATGGGATGTGTCCACGTTGCGTTTTGGGGCATTTCCTGTCGCGGGCTCTAGGCCTACCCTTTCAAGTGAGGTATCATTTTTATCGGGAGACTTGGGGGAACGCTGGGTGGAAGAAAATGTGTGGCTCCTCTCAGATTCCAGAACTTTCTGCGACAGAAATGTGAGGAACATGTGTTTTTTTAGCCACATTTTGAGGTTTGCAAAGGATTCTGGGTAACAGAACCTGGTCAGAGCCCCACAAGTCACCCCATCTTGGATTCCCCTAGGTCTCTAGTTTTCAAAAATGCACAGGTTTGGTAGGTTTCCCTAGGTGCTGGCTGAGCTAGAGGCCAAAATCTACAGGTAGGCACTTTGCAAAAAACTCCTCTGTTTTCTTTCAAAAAATGGGATGTGTCCACGTTGCGTTTTGGGGCATTTCCTGTCGCGGGCGCTAGGCCTACCCACACAAGTGAGGTATCATTTTTATCGGGAGACTTGGGGGAACGCTGGGTGGAAGGAAATTTGTGGCTCCTCTCAGATTCCAGAACTTTCTGTCACCGAAATATGAGGAAAATGTGTTTTTTTAGCCAAATTTTGAGGTTTGCAAAGGATTCTGGGTAACAGAACCTGGTCAGAGCCCCACAAGTCACCCCATCTTGGATTCCCCTAGGTCTCTAGTTTTAAAAAATGCACAGGTTTGGTAGGTTTCCCTAGGTGCCGGCTGAGCTAGAGGCCAAACTCCACAGGTAGGCACTTTGCAAAAAACACCTCTGTTTTCTGTGAAAAAATATGTTGTGTCCACGTTGTGTTTTGGGCCATTTCCTTTCGTGGGCGCTAGGCCTACCCACAGAAGTGAGGTACCATTTTTAGCGAGAGACTTAGGGGAACGCTGGGTGGAAGGAAATTTGTGGCTCCTCTCAGATTCCAGAACTTTCTGTCACCGAAATGAGAGGAAAAAGTATTTTTTGGCCAAATGTTGATGTTTGCAAAGGATTCTGGGTAACATAACCTGGTCAGAGCCCCCACAAGTCACCCCATCTTGCATTCCCCTGGGTTTCTAGTTTTCAAAAATGCGCTGGTTTGCTAGGTTTCCACAGGTGCCGGCTGAGCTACAGGCCAAAATCCACAGGTAGGCACTGTTTTCTATGAAAAAATGTGATGTGTCCACGTTGTGTTTTGGGCCATTTCCTTTTGTGGGCGCTAGTCCTATCCACACAAGTGAGGTATCATTTTTATCGGGAGACTTGGGGGAACGCTGGGTGGAAGGAAATTTGTGCCTCCTCTCAGATTCCAAAACTTTCTGCCACATAAATGTGAGGAACATGTGTTTTTTTAGCCAAATTTTGAGGTTTGCAAAGGATTCTGGGTAACAGAACCTGGTCAGAGCCCCACAAGTCACCCCATCTTGAATTCCCCCAGGTCTCTAGTTTTCAGACATGCACAGGTTTGGCAGGTTTCCCTAGGTGCCGGCTGAGCGAGAGGCCAAAATCTACAGGTAGGCACTTTGCAAAAAACAGCTCTGTTTTCTGTCAAAAAATGGGATGTGTCCACGTTGTACTTTGGGGCATTTCCTGTCGCGGGCACTAGGCCTACCCACACAAGTGAGGTATCATTTTTATTGGGAGACTTGGGGGAACGCTGGGTGGAAGGAAATTTGTGCCTCCTCTCAGATTCCAGAACTTTCTGTCACCGAAATATGAGGAAAATGTGTTTTTTTGACAAATTTTGAGGTTTGCAAAGGATTCTGGGTAACAGAACCTGGTCAGACCCCACAAGTCACCCCATCTTGGATTCCCCTAGGTCTCTAGTTTTCAGAAATGCACAGGTTTGGTAGGTCTCCCTAGGTGCCGGCTGAGCTAGAGGCCAAAATCTACAGGTAGGCACTTTGCAAAAAACACCTCTGCTTTCTTTAAAAAAATGGGATGTGTCCACGTTGCGTTTTGGGGCATTTCCTGTCGCGGGCTCTAGGCCTACCCACACAAGTGAGGTATCATTTTTATCGGGAGACTTGGCGGAACGCTGGGTGGAAGAAAATTTGTGGCTCCTCTCAGATTCCAGAACTTTCTGCCACAGAAATGTGAGGAACATGTGTTTTTTTAGCCACATTTTGAGGTTTGCAAAGGATTCTGGGTAACAGAACCTGGTCAGACCCCACAAGTCACCCCATCTCGGATTCCCCTAGGTTTCTAGTTTTCAGAAATGCATAGGTTTGGTAGGTCTCCCTAGGTGCCGGCTGAGCTAGAGGCCAAAATCTACAGGTAGGCACTTTGCAAAAAACACCTCTGCTTTCTTTAAAAAAAATGGGATGTGTCCACGTTGCGTTTTGGGGCATTTCCTGTCGCGGGCTCTAGGCCTACCCTTTCAAGTGAGGTATCATTTTTATCGGGAGACTTGGGGGAACGCTGGGTGGAAGAAAATGTGTGGCTCCTCTCAGATTCCAGAACTTTCTGCGACAGAAATGTGAGGAACATGTGTTTTTTTAGCCACATTTTGAGGTTTGCAAAGGATTCTGGGTAACAGAACCTGGTCAGAGCCCCACAAGTCACCCCATCTTGGATTCCCCTAGGTCTCTAGTTTTAAAAAATGCACAGGTTTGGTAGGTTTCCCTAGGTGCCGGCTGAGCTAGAGGCCAAAATCTACAGGTAGGCACTTTGCAAAAAACTCCTCTGTTTTCTTTCAAAAAATGGGATGTGTCCACGTTGCGTTTTGGGGCATTTCCTGTCGCGGGCGCTAGGCCTACCCACACTAGTGAGGTATCATTTTTATCGGGAGACTTGGGGGAACGCTGGGTGGAAGGAAATTTGTGGCTCCTCTCAGATTCCAGAACTTTCTGTCACCGAAATATGAGGAAAATGTGTTTTTTTAGCCAAATTTTGAGGTTTGCAAAGGATTCTGGGTAACAGAACCTGGTCAGAGCCCCACAAGTCACCCCATCTTGGATTCCCCTAGGTCTCTAGTTTTAAAAAATGCACAGGTTTGGTAGGTTTCCCTAGGTGCCGGCTGAGCTAGAGGCCAAACTCCACAGGTAGGCACTTTGCAAAAAACACCTCTGTTTTCTGTGAAAAAATATGTTGTGTCCACGTTGTGTTTTGGGCCATTTCCTTTCGTGGGCGCTAGGCCTACCCACAGAAGTGAGGTACCATTTTTAGCGAGAGACTTAGGGGAACGCTGGGTGGAAGGAAATTTGTGGCTCCTCTCAGATTCCAGAACTTTCTGTCACCGAAATGAGAGGAAAAAGTATTTTTTGGCCAAATGTTGATGTTTGCAAAGGATTCTGGGTAACATAACCTGGTCAGAGCCCCCACAAGTCACCCCATCTTGCATTCCCCTGGGTTTCTAGTTTTCAAAAATGCGCTGGTTTGCTAGGTTTCCACAGGTGCCGGCTGAGCTACAGGCCAAAATCCACAGGTAGGACCTGTTTTCCATGAAAAAATGTGATGTGTCCACGTTGTGTTTTGGGACATTTCCTTTTCTGGGCGCTAGTCCTATCCACACAAGTGAGGTATCATTTTTATCGGGAGACTTGGGGGAACGCTGGGTGGAAGGAAATTTGTGCCTCCTCTCAGATTCCAAAACTTTCTGCCACATAAATGTAAGGAACATGTGTTTTTTAGCCAAATTTTGAGGTTTGCAAAGGATTCTGGGTAACAGAACCTGGTCAGAGCCCCACAAGTCACCCCATCTTGAATTCCCCCAGGTCTCTAGTTTTCAGACATGCACAGGTTTGGCAGGTTTCCCTAGGTGCCGGCTGAGCGAGAGGCCAAAATCTACAGGTAGGCACTTTGCAAAAAACAGCTCTGTTTTCTGTCAAAAAATGGGATGTGTCCACGTTGTACTTTGGGGCATTTCCTGTCACGGGCACTAGGCCTACCCACACAAGTGAGGTATCATTTTTATTGGGAGACTTGGGGGAACGCTGGGTGGAAGGAAATTTGTGCCTCCTCTCAGATTCCAGAACTTTCTGCCACAGAAATTTGAGGAACATGTGTTTTTTCAGCCAAATTTTGAGGTTTGCAAAGGATTCTGGGTAACATAACCTGGTCAGAGCCCACAAGTCACCCCATCTTGGACTCCCCTAGGTCTCTAGTTTTCTTAAATGCACAGGTTTGGTAGGTTTCCCTAGGTGCCGGCTGAGCTAGAGGCCAAAATCTACAGGTAGGCACTTTGCAAAAAACAGCTCTTTTTTCTGTCAAAAAATGGGATGTGTCCACGTTTTGCTCTGGGGCATTTCCTGTCGCGGGCGCTAGGCCTACCCACACAAGTGAGGTATCATTTTTATCGGGAGACTTGGGGGAATGCTGGGTGGAAGGAAATTTGTGGCTCCTCTCAGATTCCAGAACTTTCTTCCACAGAAATATGAGGAACATGTGTTTTTTAGCCAAATTGTGAGGTTTGCAAAGGATTCTGGGTAAAAGAACCTGGTCAGAGCCCCACAAGTCACCCCATCTTGGATTCCCCTAGGTCTCTAGTTTTCAGACATGCACAGGTTTGGTAGGTTTCCCTAGGTGCCGGCTGAGCTAGAGGCCAAAATCTACAGGGAGGCACTTTGCAAAAAACAGCTCTGTTTTCTGTCAAAAAATGTGATGTGTCCACGTTGTGTTTTGGGTCATTTCCTTTTGTGGGCGCTAGTCCTATCCACACAAGTGAGGTATCATTTTTATCGGGAGACTTGGGGGAACGCTGGGTGGAAGGAAATTTGTGCCTCCTCTCAGATTCCAGAACTTTCTGCCACATAAATGTGAGGAACATGTGTTTTTTTAGCCAAATTTAGAGGTTTGCAAAGGATTCTGGGTAACAGAACCTGGTCAGAGCCCCACAAGTCACCCCATCTTGAATTCCCCTAGGTCTCTAGTTTTCAGACATGCACAGGTTTGGCAGGTTTCCCTAGGTGCCGGCTGAGCGAGAGGCCAAAATCTACAGGTAGGCACTTTGCAAAAAACAGCTCTGTTTTCTGTCAAAAAATGGGATGTGTCCACGTTGTACTTTGGGGCATTTCCTGTCGCGGGCGCTAGGTCTACCCACACAAGTGAGGTATCATTTTTATTGGGAGACTTGGGGGAATGCTGGGTGGAAGGAAATTTGTGGCTCCTCTCAGATTCCAGAACTTTCTGCCACAGAAATATGAGGAACATGTGTTTTTTTAGCCAAATTGTGAGGTTTGCAAAGGATTCTGGGTAAAAGAACCTGGTCAGAGCCCCACAAGTCACCCCATCTTGGATTCCCCTAGGTCTCTAGTTTTCCAAAATGCACAGGTTTGGTAGGTTTCCCTAGGTGCCGGCTGAGCTAGAGGCCAAAATCTACAGGTAGGCACTTTGCAAAAAACAGCTCTGTTTTCTGTCAAAAAATGGGATGTGTCCACGTTGTGCTTTGGGGCATTTCCTGTCGTGGGCGCTAGGCCTACCCACACAAGTGAGGTATCATTTTTATCGGGAGACTTGGGGGAACGCTGGGTGGAAGGAAATTTGTGGCTCCTCTCAGATTCCAGAACTTTCTGCCACAGAAATGTGAGGAACAAGTGTTTTTTTAGCCAAATTTTGAGGTTTGCAAAGGATTCTAGGTAACAGAACCTGGTCAGACCCCACAAGTCACCCCATCTTGGATTCCCCTAGGTCTCTAGTTTTCAGAAATGCACAGGTTTGGTAGGTCTCCTTAGGTGCCGGCTGAGCTAGAGGCCAAAATCTACAGGTAGGCACTTTGCAAAAAACACCTCTGCTTTCTTTAAAAAAATGGGATGTGTCCACGTTGCGTTTTGGGGCATTTCCTGTCGCGGGCTCTACGCCTACCTACACAAGTGAGGTATCATTTTTATTGGGAGACTTGGGGGAACACTGGGTGGAAGGAAATTTGTGGCTCCTCTCAGATTCCAGAACTTTCTGCCACAGAAATGTGAGGAACATGTGTTTTTTTAGCCACATTTTGAGGTTTGCAAAGGATTCTGGGTAACAGAACCTGGTCAGAGCCCCACAAGTCACCCCATCTTGGATTCCCCTAGGTCTCTAGTTTTAAAAAATGCACAGGTTTGGTAGGTTTCCCTAGGTGCCGGCTGAGCTAGAGGCCAAAATCTACAAGTAGGCACTTTGCAAAAAACTCCTCTGTTTTCTTTCAAAAAATGGGATGTGTCCACGTTGCGTTTTGGGGCATTTCCTGTCGCGGGCGCTAGGCCTACCCACACAAGTGAGGTATCATTTTTATCGGGAGACTTGGGGGAACGCTGGGTGGAAGGAAATTTGTGGCTCCTCTCAGATTCCAGAACTTTCTGTCACCGAAATATTAGGAAAATGTGTTTTTTTGACAAATTTTGAGGTTTGCAAAGGATTCTGGGTAACAGAACCTGGTCAGACCCCACAAGTCACCCCATCTTGGATTCCCCTAGGTCTCTAGTTTTCAGAAATGCACAGGTTTGGTAGGTCTCCCTAGGTGCCGGCTGAGCTAGAGGCCAAAATCTACAGGTAGGCACTTTGCAAAAAACACCTCTGCTTTCTTTAAAAAAATGGGATGTGTCCACGTTGCGTTTTGGGGCATTTCCTGTCGCGGGCTCTAGGCCTACCCACACAAGTGAGGTATCATTTTTATCGGGAGACTTGGGGGAACGCTGGGTGGAAGAAAATTTGTGGCTCCTCTCAGATTCCAGAACTTTCTGCCACAGAAATGTGAGGAACATGTGTTTTTTTAGCCACATTTTGAGGTTTGCAAAGGATTCTGGGTAACAGAACCTGGTCAGACCCCACAAGTCACCCCATCTTGGATTCCCCTAGGTTTCTAGTTTTCAGAAATGCACAGGTTTGGTAGGTCTCCCTAGGTGCCGGCTGAGCTAGAGGCCAAAATCTACAGGTTGGCACTTTCCAAAAAACACCTCTGCTTTCTTTAAAAAAAATGGGATGTGTCCACGTTGCGTTTTGGGGCATTTCCTGTCGCGGGCTCTAGGCCTACCCACACAAGTGAGGTATCATTTTTATCGGGAGACTTGGGGGAACGCTGGGTGGAAGAAAATTTGTGGCTCCTCTCAGATTCCAGAACTTTCTGCCACAGAAATGTGAGGAACATGTGTTTTTTTAGCCACATTTTGAGGTTTGCAAAGGATTCTGGGTAACAGAACCTGGTCAGAGCCCCACAAGTCACCCCATGTTGGATTCCCCTAGGTCTCTAGTTTTAAAAAATGCACAGGTTTGGTAGATTTCCCTAGGTGCCGGCTGAGCTAGAGGCCAAAATCTACAGGTAGGCACTTTGCAAAAAACTCCTCTGTTTTCTTTCAAAAAATGGGATGTGTCCACGTTGCGTTTTGGGGCATTTCCTGTCGCGGGCGCTAGGCCTACCCACACAAGTGAGGTATCATTTTTATCGGGAGACTTGGGGGAACGCTGGGTGGAAGGAAATTTGTGGCTCCTCTCAGATTCCAGAACTTTCTGTCACCGAAATATGAGGAAAATGTGTTTTTTTAGCCAAATTTTGAGGTTTGCAAAGGATTCTGGGTAACAGAACCTGGTCAGAGCCCCACAAGTCACCCCATCTTGGATTCCCCTAGGTCTCTAGTTTTAAAAAATGCACAGGTTTGGTAGGTTTCCCTAGGTGCCGGCTGAGCTAGAGGCCAAAATCTACAGGTAGGCACTTTGCAAAAAACTCCTCTGTTTTCTTTCAAAAAATGGGATGTGCCCACGTTGCGTTTTGGGGCATTTCCTGTCGCGGGCGCTAGGCCTACCCACACAAGTGAGGTATCATTTTTATCGGGAGACTTGGGGGAACGCTGGGTGGAAGGAAATTTGTGGCTCCTCTCAGATTCCAGAACTTTCTGTCACCGAAATATTAGGAAAATGTGTTTTTTTGACAAATTTTGAGGTTTGCAAAGGATTCTGGGTAACAGAACCTGGTCAGACCCCACAAGTCACCCCATCTTGGATTCCCCTAGGTCTCTAGTTTTCAGAAATGCACAGGTTTGGTAGGTCTCCCTAGGTGCCGGCTGAGCTAGAGGCCAAAATCTACAGGTAGGCACTTTGCAAAAAACACCTCTGCTTTCTTTAAAAAAATGGGATGTGTCCACGTTGCGTTTTGGGGCATTTCCTGTCGCGGGCTCTAGGCCTACCCACACAAGTGAGGTATCATTTTTATCGGGAGACTTGGGGGAATGCTGGGTGGAAGAAAATTTGTGGCTCCTCTCAGATTCCAGAACTTTCTGCCACAGAAATGTGAGGAACATGTGTTTTTTTAGCCACATTTTGAGGTTTGCAAAGGATTCTGGGTAACAGAACCTGGTCAGACCCCACAAGTCACCCCATCTTGGATTCCCCTAGGTTTCTAGTTTTCAGAAATGCACAGGTTTGGTAGGTCTCCCTAGGTGCCGGCTGAGCTAGAGGCCAAAATCTACAGGTTGGCACTTTGCAAAAAACACCTCTGCTTTCTTTAAAAAAAATGGGATGTGTCCACGTTGCGTTTTGGGGCATTTCCTGTCGCGGGCTCTAGGCCTACCCACACAAGTGAGGTATCATTTTTATCGGGAGACTTGGGGGAACGCTGGGTGGAAGAAAATTTGTGGCTCCTCTCAGATTCCAGAACTTTCTGCCACAGAAATGTGAGGAACATGTGTTTTTTTACCACATTTTGAGGTTTGCAAAGGATTCTGGGTAACAGAACCTGGTCAGAGCCCCACAAGTCACCCCATCTTGGATTCCCCTAGGTCTCTAGTTTTAAAAAATGCACAGGTTTGGTAGATTTCCCTAGGTGCCGGCTGAGCTAGAGGCCAAAATCTACAGGTAGGCACTTTGCAAAAAACTCCTCTGTTTTCTTTCAAAAAATGGGATGTGTCCACGTTGCGTTTTGGGGCATTTCCTGTCGCGGGCGCTAGGCCTACCCACACAAGTGAGGTATCATTTTTATCGGGAGACTTGGGGGAACGCTGGGTGGAAGGAAATTTGTGGCTCCTCTCAGATTCCAGAACTTTCTGTCACCGAAATATTAGGAAAATGTGTTTTTTTGACAAATTTTGAGGTTTGCAAAGGATTCTGGGTAACAGAACCTGGTCAGACCCCACAAGTCACCCCATCTTGGATTCCCCTAGGTCTCTAGTTTTCAGAAATGCACAGGTTTGGTAGGTCTCCCTAGGTGCCGGCTGAGCTAGAGGCCAAAATCTACAGGTAGGCACTTTGCAAAAAACACCTCTGCTTTCTTTAAAAAAATGGGATGTGTCCACGTTGCGTTTTGGGGCATTTCCTGTCGCGGGCTCTAGGCCTACCCACACAAGTGAGGTATCATTTTTATCGGGAGACTTGGGGGAACGCTGGGTGGAAGAAAATTTGTGGCTCCTCTCAGATTCCAGAACTTTCTGCCACAGAAATGTGAGGAACATGTGTTTTTTTAGCCACATTTTGAGGTTTGCAAAGGATTCTGGGTAACAGAACCTGGTCAGACCCCACAAGTCACCCCATCTTGGATTCCCCTAGGTTTCTAGTTTTCAGAAATGCACAGGTTTGGTAGGTCTCCCTAGGTGCCGGCTGAGCTAGAGGCCAAAATCTACAGGTTGGCACTTTGCAAAAAACACCTCTGCTTTCTTTAAAAAAAATGGGATGTGTCCACGTTGCGTTTTGGGGCATTTCCTGTCGCGGGCTCTAGGCCTACCCACACAAGTGAGGTATCATTTTTATCGGGAGACTTGGGGGAACGCTGGGTGGAAGAAAATTTGTGGCTCCTCTCAGATTCCAGAACTTTCTGCCACAGAAATGTGAGGAACATGTGTTTTTTTAGCCACATTTTGAGGTTTGCAAAGGATTCTGGGTAACAGAACCTGGTCAGAGCCCCACAAGTCACCCCATGTTGGATTCCCCTAGGTCTCTAGTTTTAAAAAATGCACAGGTTTGGTAGATTTCCCTAGGTGCCGGCTGAGCTAGAGGCCAAAATCTACAGGTAGGCACTTTGCAAAAAACTCCTCTGTTTTCTTTCAAAAAATGGGATGTGTCCACGTTGCGTTTTGGGGCATTTCCTGTCGCGGGCGCTAGGCCTACCCACACAAGTGAGGTATCATTTTTATCGGGAGACTTGGGGGAACGCTGGGTGGAAGGAAATTTGTGGCTCCTCTCAGATTCCAGAACTTTCTGTCACCGAATTATGAGGAAAATGTGTTTTTTTAGCCAAATTTTGAGGTTTGCAAAGGATTCTGGGTAACAGAACCTGGTCAGAGCCCCACAAGTCACCCCATCTTGGATTCCCCTAGGTCTCTAGTTTTAAAAAATGCACAGGTTTGGTAGGTTTCCCTAGGTGCCGGCTGAGCTAGAGGCCAAAATCTACAGGTAGGCACTTTGCAAAAAAACTCCTCTGTTTTCTTTCAAAAAATGGGATGTGCCCACGTTGCGTTTTGGGGCATTTCCTGTCGCGGGCGCTAGGCCTACCCACACAAGTGAGGTATCATTTTTATCGGGAGACTTGGGGGAACGCTGGGTGGAAGGAAATTTGTGGCTCCTCTCAGATTCCAGAACTTTCTGTCACCGAAATATTAGGAAAATGTGTTTTTTTGACAAATTTTGAGGTTTGCAAAGGATTCTGGGTAACAGAACCTGGTCAGACCCCACAAGTCACCCCATCTTGGATTCCCCTAGGTCTCTAGTTTTCAGAAATGCACAGGTTTGGTAGGTCTCCCTAGGTGCCGGCTGAGCTAGAGGCCAAAATCTACAGGTAGGCACTTTGCAAAAAACACCTCTGCTTTCTTTAAAAAAATGGGATGTGTCCACGTTGCGTTTTGGGGCATTTCCTGTCGCGGGCTCTAGGCCTACCCACACAAGTGAGGTATCATTTTTATCGGGAGACTTGGGGGAACGCTGGGTGGAAGAAAATTTGTGGCTCCTCTCAGATTCCAGAACTTTCTGCCACAGAAATGTGAGGAACATGTGTTTTTTTAGCCACATTTTGAGGTTTGCAAAGGATTCTGGGTAACAGAACCTGGTCAGAGCCCCACAAGTCACCCCATCTTGGATTCCCCTAGGTCTCTAGTTTTAAAAAATGCACAGGTTTGGTAGATTTCCCTAGGTGCCGGCTGAGCTAGAGGCCAAAATCTACAGGTAGGCACTTTGCAAAAAACTCCTCTGTTTTCTTTCAAAAAATGGGATGTGTCCACGTTGCGTTTTGGGGCATTTCCTGTCGCGGGCGCTAGGCCTACCCACACAAGTGAGGTATCATTTTTATCGGGAGACTTGGGGGAACGCTGGGTGGAAGGAAATTTGTGGCTCCTCTCAGATTCCAGAACTTTCTGTCACCGAAATATTAGGAAAATGTGTTTTTTTGACAAATTTTGAGGTTTGCAAAGGATTCTGGGTAACAGAACCTGGTCAGACCCCACAAGTCACCCCATCTTGGATTCCCCTAGGTCTCTAGTTTTCAGAAATGCACAGGTTTGGTAGGTCTCCCTAGGTGCCGGCTGAGCTAGAGGCCAAAATCTACAGGTAGGCACTTTGCAAAAAACACCTCTGCTTTCTTTAAAAAAATGGGATGTGTCCACGTTGCGTTTTGGGGCATTTCCTGTCGCGGGCTCTAGGCCTACCCACACAAGTGAGGTATCATTTTTATCGGGAGACTTGGGGGAACGCTGGGTGGAAGAAAATTTGTGGCTCCTCTCAGATTCCAGAACTTTCTGCCACAGAAATGTGAGGAACATGTGTTTTTTTAGCCACATTTTGAGGTTTGCAAAGGATTCTGGGTAACAGAACCTGGTCAGACCCCACAAGTCACCCCATCTTGGATTCCCCTAGGTTTCTAGTTTTCAGAAATGCACAGGTTTGGTAGGTCTCCCTAGGTGCCGGCTGAGCTAGAGGCCAAAATCTACAGGTTGGCACTTTGCAAAAAACACCTCTGCTTTCTTTAAAAAAAATGGGATGTGTCCACGTTGCGTTTTGGGGCATTTCCTGTCGCGGGCTCTAGGCCTACCCACACAAGTGAGGTATCATTTTTATCGGGAGACTTGGGGGAACGCTGGGTGGAAGAAAATTTGTGGCTCCTCTCAGATTCCAGAACTTTCTGCCACAGAAATGTGAGGAACATGTGTTTTTTTAGCCACATTTTGAGGTTTGCAAAGGATTCTGGGTAACAGAACCTGGTCAGAGCCCCACAAGTCACCCCATGTTGGATTCCCCTAGGTCTCTAGTTTTAAAAAATGCACAGGTTTGGTAGATTTCCCTAGGTGCCGGCTGAGCTAGAGGCCAAAATCTACAGGTAGGCACTTTGCAAAAAACTCCTCTGTTTTCTTTCAAAAAATGGGATGTGTCCACGTTGCGTTTTGGGGCATTTCCTGTCGCGGGCGCTAGGCCTACCCACACAAGTGAGGTATCATTTTTATCGGGAGACTTGGGGGAACGCTGGGTGGAAGGAAATTTGTGGCTCCTCTCAGATTCCAGAACTTTCTGTCACCGAATTATGAGGAAAATGTGTTTTTTTAGCCAAATTTTGAGGTTTGCAAAGGATTCTGGGTAACAGAACCTGGTCAGAGCCCCACAAGTCACCCCATCTTGGATTCCCCTAGGTCTCTAGTTTTAAAAAATGCACAGGTTTGGTAGGTTTCCCTAGGTGCCGGCTGAGCTAGAGGCCAAAATCTACAGGTAGGCACTTTGCAAAAAAACTCCTCTGTTTTCTTTCAAAAAATGGGATGTGCCCACGTTGCGTTTTGGGGCATTTCCTGTCGCGGGCGCTAGGCCTACCCACACAAGTGAGGTATCATTTTTATCGGGAGACTTGGGGGAACGCTGGGTGGAAGGAAATTTGTGGCTCCTCTCAGATTCCAGAACTTTCTGTCACCGAAATATTAGGAAAATGTGTTTTTTTGACAAATTTTGAGGTTTGCAAAGGATTCTGGGTAACAGAACCTGGTCAGACCCCACAAGTCACCCCATCTTGGATTCCCCTAGGTCTCTAGTTTTCAGAAATGCACAGGTTTGGTAGGTCTCCCTAGGTGCCGGCTGAGCTAGAGGCCAAAATCTACAGGTAGGCACTTTGCAAAAAACACCTCTGCTTTCTTTAAAAAAATGGGATGTGTCCACGTTGCGTTTTGGGGCATTTCCTGTCGCGGGCTCTAGGCCTACCCACACAAGTGAGGTATCATTTTTATCGGGAGACTTGGGGGAACGCTGGGTGGAAGAAAATTTGTGGCTCCTCTCAGATTCCAGAACTTTCTGCCACAGAAATGTGAGGAACATGTGTTTTTTTAGCCACATTTTGAGGTTTGCAAAGGATTCTGGGTAACAGAACCTGGTCAGAGCCCCACAAGTCACCCCATCTTGGATTCCCCTAGGTCTCTAGTTTTAAAAAATGCACAGGTTTGGTAGATTTCCCTAGGTGCCGGCTGAGCTAGAGGCCAAAATCTACAGGTAGGCACTTTGCAAAAAACTCCTCTGTTTTCTTTCAAAAAATGGGATGTGTCCACGTTGCGTTTTGGGGCATTTCCTGTCGCGGGCGCTAGGCCTACCCACACAAGTGAGGTATCATTTTTATCGGGAGACTTGGGGGAACGCTGGGTGGAAGGAAATTTGTGGCTCCTCTCAGATTCCAGAACTTTCTGTCACCGAAATATTAGGAAAATGTGTTTTTTTGACAAATTTTGAGGTTTGCAAAGGATTCTGGGTAACAGAACCTGGTCAGACCCCACAAGTCACCCCATATTGGATTCCCCTAGGTCTCTAGTTTTCAGAAATGCACAGGTTTGGTAGGTCTCCCTAGGTGCCGGCTGAGCAAGAGGCCAAAATCTACAGGTAGGCACTTTGCAAAAAACACCTCTGCTTTCTTTAAAAAAATGGGATGTGTCCACGTTGCGTTTTGGGGCATTTCCTGTCGCAGGCTCTAGGCCTACCCACACAAGTGAGGTATCATTTTTATCGGGAGACTTGGGGGAACGCTGGGTGGAAGAAAATTTGTGGCTCCTCTCAGATTCCAGAACTTTCTGCCACAGAAATGTGAGGAACATGTGTTTTTTTAGCCACATTTTGAGGTTTGCAAAGGATTCTGGGTAACAGAACCTGGTCAGACCCCACAAGTCACCCCATCTTGGATTCCCCTAGGTTTCTAGTTTTCAGAAATGCACAGGTTTGGTAGGTCTCCCTAGGTGCCGGCTGAGCTAGAGGCCAAAATCTACAGGTTGGCACTTTGCAAAAAACACCTCTGCTTTCTTTAAAAAAAATGGGATGTGTCCACGTTGCGTTTTGGGGCATTTCCTGTCGCGGGCTCTAGGCCTACCCACACAAGTGAGGTATCATTTTTATCGGGAGACTTGGGGGAACGCTGGGTGGAAGAAAATTTGTGGCTCCTCTCAGATTCCAGAACTTTCTGCCACAGAAATGTGAGGAACATGTGTTTTTTTAGCCACATTTTGAGGTTTGCAAAGGATTCTGGGTAACAGAACCTGGTCAGAGCCCCACAAGTCACCCCATGTTGGATTCCCCTAGGTCTCTAGTTTTAAAAAATGCACAGGTTTGGTAGATTTCCCTAGGTGCCGGCTGAGCTAGAGGCCAAAATCTACAGGTAGGCACTTTGCAAAAAACTCCTCTGTTTTCTTTCAAAAAATGGGATGTGTCCACGTTGCGTTTTGGGGCATTTCCTGTCGCGGGCGCTAGGCCTACCCACACAAGTGAGGTATCATTTTTATCGGGAGACTTGGGGGAACGCTGGGTGGAAGGAAATTTGTGGCTCCTCTCAGATTCCAGAACTTTCTGTCACCGAAATATGAGGAAAATGTGTTTTTTTAGCCAAATTTTGAGGTTTGCAAAGGATTCTGGGTAACAGAACCTGGTCAGAGCCCCACAAGTCACCCCATCTTGGATTCCCCTAGGTCTCTAGTTTTAAAAAATGCACAGGTTTGGTAGGTTTCCCTAGGTGCCGGCTGAGCTAGAGGCCAAAATCTACAGGTAGGCACTTTGCAAAAAACTCCTCTGTTTTCTTTCAAAAAATGGGATGTGTCCACGTTGCGTTTTGGGGCATTTCCTGTCGCGGGCGCTAGGCCTACCC
Organism: Pleurodeles waltl; assembly: GCF_031143425.1. NCBI lineage: Eukaryota > Metazoa > Chordata > Amphibia > Caudata > Salamandridae > Pleurodeles > Pleurodeles waltl. Next base: position 1,267,223,328 of record NC_090444.1, on the reverse strand, counting down.
ACACAAGTGAGGTATCATTTTTATCGGGAGACTTGGGGGAACGCTGGGTGGAAGGAAATTTGTGGCTCCTCTCAGATTCCAGAACTTTCTGTCACCGAAATATTAGGAAAATGTGTTTTTTTGACAAATTTTGAGGTTTGCAAAGGATTCTGGGTAACAGAACCTGGTCAGACCCCACAAGTCACCCCATCTTGGATTCCCCTAGGTCTCTAGTTTTCAGAAATGCACAGGTTTGGTAGGTCTCCCTAGGTGCCGGCTGAGCTAGAGGCCAAAATCTACAGGTAGGCACTTTGCAAAAAACACCTCTGCTTTCTTTAAAAAAATGGGATGTGTCCACGTTGCGTTTTGGGGCATTTCCTGTCGCGGGCTCTAGGCCTACCCACACAAGTGAGGTATCATTTTTATCGGGAGACTTGGGGGAACGCTGGGTGGAAGAAAATTTGTGGCTCCTCTCAGATTCCAGAACTTTCTGCCACAGAAATGTGAGGAACATGTGTTTTTTTAGCCACATTTTGAGGTTTGCAAAGGATTCTGGGTAACAGAACCTGGTCAGACCCCACAAGTCACCCCATCTTGGATTCCCCTAGGTTTCTAGTTTTCAGAAATGCACAGGTTTGGTAGGTCTCCCTAGGTGCCGGCTGAGCTAGAGGCCAAAATCTACAGGTTGGCACTTTGCAAAAAACACCTCTGCTTTCTTTAAAAAAAATGGGATGTGTCCACGTTGCGTTTTGGGGCATTTCCTGTCGCGGGCTCTAGGCCTACCCACACAAGTGAGGTATCATTTTTATCGGGAGACTTGGGGGAACGCTGGGTGGAAGAAAATTTGTGGCTCCTCTCAGATTCCAGAACTTTCTGCCACAGAAATGTGAGGAACATGTGTTTTTTTAGCCACATTTTGAGGTTTGCAAAGGATTCTGGGTAACAGAACCTGGTCAGAGCCCCACAAGTCACCCCATCTTGGATTCCCCTAGGTCTCTAGTTTTAAAAAATGCACAGGTTTGGTAGATTTCCCTAGGTGCCGGCTGAGCTAGAGGCCAAAATCTACAGGTAGGCACTTTGCAAAAAACTCCTCTGTTTTCTTTCAAAAAATGGGATGTGTCCACGTTGCGTTTTGGGGCATTTCCTGTCGCGGGCGCTAGGCCTACCCACACAAGTGAGGTATCATTTTTATCGGGAGACTTGGGGGAACGCTGGGTGGAAGGAAATTTGTGGCTCCTCTCAGATTCCAGAACTTTCTGTCACCGAAATATGAGGAAAATGTGTTTTTTTAGCCAAATTTTGAGGTTTGCAAAGGATTCTGGGTAACAGAACCTGGTCAGAGCCCCACAAGTCACCCCATCTTGGATTCCCCTAGGTCTCTAGTTTTAAAAAATGCACAGGTTTGGTAGGTTTCCCTAGGTGCCGGCTGAGCTAGAGGCCAAACTCCACAGGTAGGCACTTTGCAAAAAACACCTTTGTTTTCTGTGAAAAAATATGTTGTGTCCACGTTGTGTTTTGGGCCATTTCCTTTCGTGGGCGCTAGGCCTACCCACAGAAGTGAGGTACCATTTTTAGCGAGAGACTTAGGGGAACGCTGGGTGGAAGGAAATTTGTGGCTCCTCTCAGATTCCAGAACTTTCTGTCACCGAAATGAGAGGAAAAAGTATTTTTTGGCCAAATGTTGATGTTTGCAAAGGATTCTGGGTAACATAACCTGGTCAGAGCCCCGCAAGTCACCCCATCTTGCATTCCCCTGGGTTTCTAGTTTTCAAAAATGCGCTGGTTTGCTAGGTTTCCACAGGTGCCGGCTGAGCTACAGGCCAAAATCCACAGGTAGGCACTGTTTTCTATGAAAAAATATGTTGTGTCCACGTTGTGTTTTGGGCCATTTCCTTTCGTGGGCGCTAGGCCTACCCACACAAGTGAGGTATCATTTTTATCGGGAGACTTGGGGGAACGCTGGGTGGAAGGAAATTTGTGCCTCCTCTCAGATTCCAAAACTTTCTGCCACATAAATGTGAGGAACATGTGTTTTTTTAGCCAAATTTTGAGGTTTGCAAAGGATTCTGGGTAACAGAACCTGGTCAGAGCCCCACAAGTCACCCCATCTTGAATTCCCCCAGGTCTCTAGTTTTCAGACATGCACAGGTTTGGCAGGTTTCCCTAGGTGCCGGCTGAGCGAGAGGCCAAAATCTACAGGTAGGCACTTTGCAAAAAACAGCTCTGTTTTCTGTCAAAAAATGGGATGTGTCCACGTTGTACTTTGGGGCATTTCCTGTCGCGGGCACTAGGCCTACCCACACAAGTGAGGTATCATTTTTATTGGGAGACTTGGGGGAACGCTGGGTGGAAGGAAATTTGTGCCTCCTCTCAGATTCCAGAACTTTCTGCCACAGAAATGTGAGGAACATGTGTTTTTTCAGCCAAATTTTGAGGTTTGCAAAGGATTCTGGGTAACAGAACCTGGTCAGAGCCCACAAGTCACCCCATCTTGGACTCCCCTAGGTCTCTAGTTTTCATAAATGCACAGGTTTGGTAGGTTTCCCTAGGTGCCGGCTGAGCTAGAGGCCAAAATCTACAGGTAGGCACTTTGCAAAAAACTCCTCTGTTTTCTTTCAAAAAATGGGATGTGTCCACGTTGCGTTTTGGGGCATTTCCTGTCGCGGGCGCTAGGCCTACCCACACAAGTGAGGTATCATTTTTATCGGGAGACTTGGGGGAACGCTGGGTGGAAGGAAATTTGTGGCTCCTCTCAGATTCCAGAACTTTCTGTCACCGAAATATGAGGAAAATGTGTTTTTTTAGCCAAATTTTGAGGTTTGCAAAGGATTCTGGGTAACAGAACCTGGTCAGAGCCCCACAAGTCACCCCATCTTGGATTCCCCTAGGTCTCTAGTTTTAAAAAATGCACAGGTTTGGTAGGTTTCCCTAGGTGCCGGCTGAGCTAGAGGCCAAACTCCACAGGTAGGCACTTTGCAAAAAACACCTCTGTTTTCTGTGAAAAAATATGTTGTGTCCACGTTGTGTTTTGGGCCATTTCCTTTCGTGGGCGCTAGGCCTACCCACAGAAGTGAGGTACCATTTTTAGCGAGAGACTTAGGGGAACGCTGGGTGGAAGGAAATTTGTGGCTCCTCTCAGATTCCAGAACTTTCTGTCACCGAAATGAGAGGAAAAAGTATTTTTTGGCCAAATGTTGATGTTTGCAAAGGATTCTGGGTAACATAACCTGGTCAGAGCCCCGCAAGTCACCCCATCTTGCATTCCCCTGGGTTTCTAGTTTTCAAAAATGCGCTGGTTTGCTAGGTTTCCACAGGTGCCGGCTGAGCTACAGGCCAAAATCCACAGGTAGGCACTGTTTTCTATGAAAAAATGTGATGTGTCCACGTTGTGTTTTGGGCCATTTCCTTTTGTGGGGGCTAGTCCTATCCACACAAGTGAGGTATCATTTTTATCGGGAGACTTGGGGGAACGCTGGGTGGAAGGAAATTTGTGCCTCCTCTCAGATTCCAAAACTTTCTGCCACATAAATGTGAGGAACATGTGTTTTTTTAGCCAAATTTTTAGGTTTGCAAAGGATTCTGGGTAACAGAACCTGGTCAGAGCCCCACAAGTCACCCCATCTTGAATTCCCCCAGGTCTCTAGTTTTCAGACATGCACAGGTTTGGCAGGTTTCCCTAGGTGCCGGCTGAGCGAGAGGCCAAAATCTACAGGTAGGCATTTTGCAAAAAACAGCTCTGTTTTCTGTCAAAAAATGGGATGTGTCCACGTTGTACTTTGGGGCATTTCCTGTCGCGGGCACTAGGCCTACCCACACAAGTGAGGTATCATTTTTATTGGGAGACTTGGGGGAACGCTGGGTGGAAGGAAATTTGTGCCTCCTCTCAGATTCCAGAACTTTCTGCCACAGAAATGTGAGGAACATGTGTTTTTTCAGCCAAATTTTGAGGTTTGCAAAGGATTCTGGGTAACAGAACCTGGTCAGAGCCCACAAGTCACCCCATCTTGGACTCCCCTAGGTCTCTAGTTTTCATAAATGCACAGGTTTGGTAGGTTTCCCTAGGTGCCGGCTGAGCTAGAGGCCAAAATCTACAGGTAGGCACTTTGCAAAAAACAGCTCTTTTTTCTGTCAAAAAATGGGATGTGTCCACGTTGTGCTTTGGGGCATTTCCTGTCGCGGGCGCTAGGCCTACCCACACAAGTGAGGTATCATTTTTATCGGGAGACTTGGGGGAATGCTGGGTGGAAGGAAATTTGTGGCTCCTCTCAGATTCCAGAACTTTCTGCCACAGAAATATGAGGAACATGTGTTTTTTTAGCCAAATTGTGAGGTTTGCAAAGGATTCTGGGTAAAAGAACCTGGTCAGAGCCCCACAAGTCACCCCATCTTGGATTCCCCTAGGTCTCTAGTTTTCAGACATGCACAGGTTTGGTAAGTTTCCCTAGGTGCCGGCTGAGCTAGAGGCCAAAATCTACAGGGAGGCACTTTGCAAAAAACAGCTCTGTTTTCTGTCAAAAAATGTGATGTGTCCACGTTGTGTTTTGGGCCATTTCCTTTTGTGGGCGCTAGTCCTATCCACACAAGTGAGGTATCATTTTTATCGGGAGACTTGGGGGAACGCTGGGTGGAAGGAAATTTGTGCCTCCTCTCAGATTCCAGAACTTTCTGCCACATAAATGGGAGGAACATGTGTTTTGTTAGCCAAATTTTGAGGTTTGCAAAGGATTCTGGGTAACAGAACCTGGTCAGAGCCCCACAAGTCACCCCATCTTGAATTCCCCCAGGTCTCTAGTTTTCAGACATGCACAGGTTTGGCAGGTTTCCCTAGGTGCCGGCTGAGCGAGAGGCCAAAATCTACAGGTAGGCACTTTGCAAAAAACAGCTCTGTTTTCTGTCAAAAAATGGGATGTGTCCACGTTGTACTTTGGGGCATTTCCTGTCGCGGGCGCTAGGTCTACCCACACAAGTGAGGTATCATTTTTATTGGGAGACTTGGGGGAATGCTGGGTGGAAGGAAATTTGTGGCTCCTCTCAGATTCCAGAACTTTCTGCCACAGAAATATGAGGAACATGTGTTTTTTTAGCCAAATTGTGAGGTTTGCAAAGGATTCTGGGTAAAAGAACCTGGTCAGAGCCCCACAAGTTACCCCATCTTCGATTCCCCTAGGTCTCTAGTTTTCAGACATGCACAGGTTTGGTAGGTTTCCCTAGGTGCCGGCTGGGCTAAAGGCCAAAATCTACAGGTAGGCACTTTGCAAAAAACAGCTCTGTTTTCTGTCAAAAAATGGGATGTGTCCACGTGGTGCTTTGGGGCATTTCCTGTCGTGGGCGCTAGGCCTACCCACACAAGTGAGGTATCATTTTTATCGGGAGACTTGGGGGAACGCTGGGTGGAAGGAAATTTGTGGCTCCTCTCAGATTCCAGAACTTTCTGCCACAGAAATGTGAGGAACAAGTGTTTTTTTAGCCAGATTTTGAGGTTTGCAAAGGATTCTAGGTAACAGAACCTGGTCAGAGCCCCACAAGTCACCCCATCTTGGATTCCCCTAGGTCTCTAGTTTTCAAAAATGCACAGGTTTGGTAGGTTTCCCTAGGTGCCGGCTGAGCTAGAGGCCAAAATCTACAGGTAGGCACTTTGCAAAAAACAGCTCTGTTTTCTGTCAAAAAATGGGATGTGTCCACGTTGTACTTTGGGGCATTTCCTGTCGCGGGCACTAGGCCTACCCACACAAGTGAGGTATCATTTTTATTGGGAGACTTGGGGGAACGCTGGGTGGAAGGAAATTTGTGCCTCCTCTCAGATTCCAGAACTTTCTGCCACAGAAATGTGAGGAACATGTGTTTTTTCAGCCAAATTTAGAGGTTTGCAAAGGATTCTGGGTAACAGAACCTGGTCAGAGCCCACAAGTCACCCCATCTTGGACTCCCCTAGGTCTCTAGTTTTCATAAATGCACAGGTTTGGTAGGTTTCCCTAGGTGCCGGCTGAGCTAGAGGCCAAAATCTACAGGTAGGCACTTTGCAAAAAACTCCTCTGTTTTCTTTCAAAAAATGGGATGTGTCCACGTTGCGTTTTGGGGCATTTCCTGTCGCGGGCGCTAGGCCTACCCACACAAGTGAGGTATCATTTTTATCGGGAGACTTGGGGGAACGCTGGGTGGAAGGAAATTTGTGGCTCCTCTCAGATTCCAGAACTTTCTGTCACCGAAATATGAGGAAAATGTGTTTTTTTAGCCAAATTTTGAGGTTTGCAAAGGATTCTGGGTAACAGAACCTGGTCAGAGCCCCACAAGTCACCCCATCTTGGATTCCCCTAGGTCTCTAGTTTTAAAAAATGCACAGGTTTGGTAGGTTTCCCTAGGTGCCGGCTGAGCTAGAGGCCAAACTCCACAGGTAGGCACTTTGCAAAAAACACCTCTGTTTTCTGTGAAAAAATATGTTGTGTCCACGTTGTGTTTTGGGCCATTTCCTTTCGTGGGCGCTAGGCCTACCCACAGAAGTGAGGTACCATTTTTAGCGAGAGACTTAGGGGAACGCTGGGTGGAAGGAAATTTGTGGCTCCTCTCAGATTCCAGAACTTTCTGTCACCGAAATGAGAGGAAAAAGTATTTTTTGGCCAAATGTTGATGTTTGCAAAGGATTCTGGGTAACATAACCTGGTCAGAGCCCCGCAAGTCACCCCATCTTGCATTCCCCTGGGTTTCTAGTTTTCAAAAATGCGCTGGTTTGCTAGGTTTCCACAGGTGCCGGCTGAGCTACAGGCCAAAATCCACAGGTAGGCACTGTTTTCTATGAAAAAATGTGATGTGTCCACGTTGTGTTTTGGGCCATTTCCTTTTGTGGGCGCTAGTCCTATCCACACAAGTGAGGTATCATTTTTATCGGGAGACTTGGGGGAACGCTGGGTGGAAGGAAATTTGTGCCTCCTCTCAGATTCCAAAACTTTCTGCCACATAAATGTGAGGAACATGTGTTTTTTTAGCCAAATTTTTAGGTTTGCAAAGGATTCTGGGTAACAGAACCTGGTCAGAGCCCCACAAGTCACCCCATCTTGAATTCCCCCAGGTCTCTAGTTTTCAGACATGCACAGGTTTGGCAGGTTTCCCTAGGTGCCGGCTGAGCGAGAGGCCAAAATCTACAGGTAGGCATTTTGCAAAAAACAGCTCTGTTTTCTGTCAAAAAATGGGATGTGTCCACGTTGTACTTTGGGGCATTTCCTGTCGCGGGCACTAGGCCTACCCACACAAGTGAGGTATCATTTTTATTGGGAGACTTGGGGGAACGCTGGGTGGAAGGAAATTTGTGCCTCCTCTCAGATTCCAGAACTTTCTGCCACAGAAATGTGAGGAACATGTGTTTTTTCAGCCAAATTTTGAGGTTTGCAAAGGATTCTGGGTAACAGAACCTGGTCAGAGCCCACAAGTCACCCCATCTTGGACTCCCCTAGGTCTCTAGTTTTCATAAATGCACAGGTTTGGTAGGTTTCCCTAGGTGCCGGCTGAGCTAGAGGCCAAAATCTACAGGTAGGCACTTTGCAAAAAACAGCTCTTTTTTCTGTCAAAAAATGGGATGTGTCCACGTTGTGCTTTGGGGCATTTCCTGTCGCGGGCGCTAGGCCTACCCACACAAGTGAGGTATCATTTTTATCGGGAGACTTGGGGGAATGCTGGGTGGAAGGAAATTTGTGGCTCCTCTCAGATTCCAGAACTTTCTGCCACAGAAATATGAGGAACATGTGTTTTTTTAGCCAAATTGTGAGGTTTGCAAAGGATTCTGGGTAAAAGAACCTGGTCAGAGCCCCACAAGTCACCCCATCTTGGATTCCCCTAGGTCTCTAGTTTTCAGACATGCACAGGTTTGGTAAGTTTCCCTAGGTGCCGGCTGAGCTAGAGGCCAAAATCTACAGGGAGGCACTTTGCAAAAAACAGCTCTGTTTTCTGTCAAAAAATGTGATGTGTCCACGTTGTGTTTTGGGCCATTTCCTTTTGTGGGCGCTAGTCCTATCCACACAAGTGAGGTATCATTTTTATCGGGAGACTTGGGGGAACGCTGGGTGGAAGGAAATTTGTGCCTCCTCTCAGATTCCAGAACTTTCTGCCACATAAATGGGAGGAACATGTGTTTTGTTAGCCAAATTTTGAGGTTTGCAAAGGATTCTGGGTAACAGAACCTGGTCAGAGCCCCACAAGTCACCCCATCTTGAATTCCCCCAGGTCTCTAGTTTTCAGACATGCACAGGTTTGGCAGGTTTCCCTAGGTGCCGGCTGAGCGAGAGGCCAAAATCTACAGGTAGGCACTTTGCAAAAAACAGCTCTGTTTTCTGTCAAAAAATGGGATGTGTCCACGTTGTACTTTGGGGCATTTCCTGTCGCGGGCGCTAGGTCTACCCACACAAGTGAGGTATCATTTTTATTGGGAGACTTGGGGGAATGCTGGGTGGAAGGAAATTTGTGGCTCCTCTCAGATTCCAGAACTTTCTGCCACAGAAATATGAGGAACATGTGTTTTTTTAGCCAAATTGTGAGGTTTGCAAAGGATTCTGGGTAAAAGAACCTGGTCAGAGCCCCACAAGTTACCCCATCTTCGATTCCCCTAGGTCTCTAGTTTTCAGACATGCACAGGTTTGGTAGGTTTCCCTAGGTGCCGGCTGGGCTAGAGGCCAAAATCTACAGGTAGGCACTTTGCAAAAAACAGCTCTGTTTTCTGTCAAAAAATGGGATGTGTCCACGTGGTGCTTTGGGGCATTTCCTGTCGTGGGCGCTAGGCCTACCCACACAAGTGAGGTATCATTTTTATCGGGAGACTTGGGGGAATGCTGGGTGGAAGGAAATTTGTGGCTCCTCTCAGATTCCAGAACTTTCTGCCACAGAAATGTGAGGAACAAGTGTTTTTTTAGCCAGATTTTGAGGTTTGCAAAGGATTCTAGGTAACAGAACCTGGTCAGAGCCCCACAAGTCACCCCATCTTGGATTCCCCTAGGTCTCTAGTTTTCAAAAATGCACAGGTTTGGTAGGTTTCCCTAGGTGCCGGCTGAGCTAGAGGCCAAAATCTACAGGTAGGCACTTTGCAAAAAACTCCTCTGTTTTCTTTCAAAAAATGGGATGTGTCCACGTTGCGTTTTGGGGCATTTCCTGTCGCGGGCGCTAGGCCTACCCAAACAAGTGAGGTATCATTTTTATCGGGAGACTTGGGGGAACGCTGGGTGGAAGGAAATTTGTGGCTCCTCTCAGATTCCAGAACTTTCTGTCACCGAAATATGAGGAAAATGTGTTTTTTTGACAAATTTTGAGGTTTGCAAAGGATTCTGGGTAACAGAACCTGGTCAGACCCCACAAGTCACCCCATCTTGGATTCCCCTAGGTCTCTAGTTTTCAGAAATGCACAGGTTTGGTAGGTCTCCCTAGGTGCCGGCTGAGCTAGAGGCCAAAATCTACAGGTAGGCACTTTGCAAAAAACACCTCTGCTTTCTTTAAAAAAATGGGATGTGTCCACGTTGCGTTTTGGGGCATTTCCTGTCGCGGGCTCTAGGCCTACCCACACAAGTGAGGTATCATTTTTATCGGGAGACTTGGGGGAACGCTGGGTGGAAGAAAATTTGTGGTTCCTCTCAGATTCCAGAACTTTCTGCCACAGAAATGTGAGGAACATGTGTTTTTTTAGCCACATTTTGAGGTTTGCAAAGGATTCTGGGTAACAGAACCTGGTCAGACCCCACAAGTCACCCCATCTTGGATTCCCCTAGGTTTCTAGTTTTCAGAAATGCACAGGTTTGGTAGGTCTCCCTAGGTACCGGCTGAGCTAGAGGCCAAAATCTACAGGTAGGCACTTTGCAAAAAACACCTCTGCTTTCTTTAAAAAAAATGGGATGTGTCCACGTTGCGTTTTGGGGCATTTCCTGTCGCGGGCTCTAGGCCTACCCACACAAGTGAGGTATCATTTTTATCGGGAGACTTGGGGGAACGCTGGGTGGAAGAAAATTTGTGGCTCCTCTCAGATTCCAGAACTTTCTGCCACAGAAATGTGAGGAACATGTGTTTTTTTAGCCACATTTTGAGGTTTGCAAAGGATTCTGGGTAACAGAACCTGGTCAGAGCCCCACAAGTCACCCCATCTTGGATTCCCCTAGGTCTCTAGTTTTCAAAAATGCACAGGTTTGGTAGGTTTCCCTAGGTGCCGGCTGAGCTAGAGGCCAAAATCTACAGGTAGGCACTTTGCAAAAAACTCCTCTGTTTTCTTTCAAAAAATGGGATGTGTCCACGTTGCGTTTTGGGGCATTTGCTGTCGCGGGCGCTAGGCCTACCCACACAAGTGAGGTATCATTTTTATCGGGAGACTTGGGGGAACGCTGGGTGGAAGGAAATTTGTGGCTCCTCTCAGATTCCAGAACTAACTTTCTGTCACCGAAATATGAGGAAAATGTGTTTTTTTAGCCAAATTTTGAGGTTTGCAAAGGATTCTGGGTAACAGAACCTGGTCAGAGCCCCACAAGTCACCCCATCTTGGATTCCCCTAGGTCTCTAGTTTTAAAAAATGCACAGGTTTGGTAGGTTTCCCTAGGTGCCGGCTGAGCTAGAGGCCAAAATCTACAGGTAGGCACTTTGCAAAAAACACCTCTGTTTTCTTTAAAAAAAATGGGAGGTGTCCACGTAGTGTTTTGGGGTGTTTCATGTCGCGGGCGCTAGGCCTACCCACACAAGTGAGGTATCATTTTTATCGGGAGACTTGGGGGAACATAGATTAGCAAAACAAGTGTTATTGCCCCTTGTCTTTCTCTACATTTTTTCCTTCCAAATATAGGAGAGTGTGTAAAAAAGACATCTATTTTAGAAATGCCCTGTAATTCACATGCTAGTATGGTCACCCCGGAATTCAGAGATGTGCAAATAACCACTGCTCCTCAGCACCTTATCTTGTGCCCTTTTTGGAAATACAAAGGTTTTCTTGATAGCTATATTTTACTCTTTATATTTCAGCAAATGAATTGCTGTATACCCGGTATAGAATGAAAACGCACTGCAGGGTGCAGCTCATTTATTGGCTCTGGGTACCTAGGGTTCCTGATGAACCTACAAGCCCTATATATCCCCGCAACCAGAGGAGTCCAGCAGACGTAACGGTATATTGCTTTCGATAATCCGACATTGCAGGAAAAAGTTACAGAGTAAAACGTAGAGAAAAATTGCTGTTTTTTTCACCTCAATTTCAATATTTTTCTTTTTCAGTTGTTATTTTCTGGAGGAAACCCTTGTAGGATCTACACAAATGACCCCTTGCTGAATTCAGAATTTTGTCTACTTTTCCGAAATGTTTAGATTTCTGGGATCCAGCGTTGGTTTCATGCCCATTTCTGTCACTGACTGGAAGGAGGCTGAATGCACAATTTTTTTTAAAAATGGGGTATGTCCCAGTAAAATGCCAAATTTGTGTTGGAAAATTGGGTTTTCTGATTCAAGTCTGCCTGTTCCTGAAAGCTGGGAAGCTGGTGAGTTTAGCACCGCAAACCCTTTGTTGATGTCATTTTCAGGGGAAAAACCACAAGCCTTCTTCTGCAGCCACTTTTTCCAATTTTAAAAATAAATAAAAAATTTCACTGTATTTTGGCTAATTTCTTGGCTTCCTTCAGGGGAACTCACAAAGTCTGGGTACCTCTAGAATCCCTAGGATGTTGGAAAAAAAGGACACAAATTTGGCTTGGTTAGCTTATGTGGACAAAAAGTTATGAGGGCCTAAGCGTGAACTGCCCCAAATAGGCAAAAAAAGGCCTTGCACAGGAGGGGGAAAAGGCCTGGCAGCGAAGGGGTTAAACAACAATTATTTATTAATTGATAATTATATTGAATATTAATTATGTAAATAGATCGATTGGCTTTATTTTCTTAAATACACATAGATGTATACATTTTATGTTAACTAAGTTTTTATTAAGAGTGAAATACATTTGTGGTGTTACTCTTATAGTTAATGTGTTTGAAGTGAAGTAGTTTCCCTATTGTTGCTTAGACCACAGTAGGAATAGTAAAATTAACCTCTTTGCAGTATAACACCTTCCCTACTGTTGCTTTGTTTGGAATGGGAATAGCAAATTTCACTCCTCTGAAATCCAACACTTTCCCTACAAAGACCTGCCTTTGGAGGGGTACCTACCAATAGATAAGACAGAGATACTGGCATGACTCACCAAAATAACACAAACCTTGCAAAAACCACTGGCCAGTGCAAATAACTGGCTTCTGTGCAAAACCACCAGCTGATGCAATACCCAGTGACTGAGAGAAAGTGGATCAAAGAGAAATAAATCACTGTAGAAAGAATGAGCATGCTCCAGACAGAAAAAACACCCTAGATAGAGTAAACATCTATAAGAAATGTTTGCAATATGGCGCTCTGTATGCCAGAGATATAACACATCTGTCTTGGATCCATCAACGTATTGTCTCTGTGATAGCTGGCATGAATGTTGGGATTCAACAATGTGAAGCCAATATTCTCCCCACATCTCAATCGCATGTGCTTCTTACATAGTGAATAGGCCCCAATCCACCAACTCTTTTTCAGTGGAGCTGGAGCAATTTTCTGGAGTGCTGCCATCAGTGTTACATCACTGCAGTCATAGAGATTTTGAGAAATGAAAGAATGACTGTATCAAGTGAGTCATAGCTATTCAGCAAGAGAATGGTAAGGGTGCAGTATGTAGCCGGTGGGCATTTTGGAGCACACTATGCAAATATATTACTAAAGCATGTTATGTTAACACTCTGTTATTTATAGACAACACATTTTCCATTGAGATGGCTGATAAATTTGAACAGGCATGCAATTGTACTAAGAAACCTATATAGTGCACAAAAGATAATGGCCCTCATTACAACCCTGGCGGTCGGTGTTAAAGCGGCGGTAATACCGCCAACAGGCCTGCGGAAAAAAAATGGGATTCCGACCGAGGCGGAAACCGCCAACATAGACAGCCACTTTAACACTCCGACCGCCACGGCGGTAGAAACAAACAGCGAGGCGGACACTGCCAACAAACAGGCGGGAGACAAAGTACCGCCCACTGTATTACAAGAGGCCTATCCACCACCTTTTCTGGGACAGAACCAACGCTATCAAAAGCACAGTGGAAACAGTACACAGAAGGGAAAACATTCACCTCTCGACACCCAATGAGGAACCAGGACGCCATGGAGCCCGAACTTCATGTGCTACCCATGTTGGTTTACCTCCTCTTCTACCAGGAGTACGAACGGCGGCGGTGGCGACCACGGTGAGTACTGCACCTGCAGCACAGGGAAGGGGGGATGAAAGAGAGTGACACACACATGCAACACGCAACACCCCCACCCTCACCCTCATACACAACAACATACACACAAATACATGCAGCAACATTACATATACACTCACCCACCCCCTGGAAGAATGCAAGGACAAAAGGAAATGATTGTAACAATTGTAATCATTAAAAATTCATTAGTCAAAAGTCAAAATTCAGTATATACAAATATGTACACCAACTACACAAGTCCGGATTGTGTACTAATCATTGTCCGTGGACCACTGGGACTAAAATGCATGGGTGAGGCCCACACATGATACATGACTGGAAATGGAGAGAACACTGCTGGGGCATCAGATCGAAAATATATAGGCACCTCAGGGAGAGGGGGAGGGGGCACCTCAGCCTGATGAACGCATGATGCCACTGCTGCACGAGGGGGCTCCATGCCCATTGATGTATCCTGGGGAGTGCAAAGTCACAGTCTCTCAAGTCTCTCCAGTGAGTGGTTTGCCCACTGCTTTATCCTGGGGAGTGCAAAGCCACAGTCTCTCAAGTCTCTCCAGTGTATGGTTTGCCCACTGCTTTATCCTGCGGAGTGCAAAGCCAGTCTCTCAAGTCTCTCCATTGGGTGGTTTGCCCACTGCTTTATCCTGGGGAGTGCAAAGCCACAGTCTCTCAAGTCTCTCCAGTGAGTGGTTTTCCCACTGCTTTACCTGGGGGGTGCAAAGCCACAGTCTCTCAAGTCGTCTCTCCAGTGGGTGGTTATCCCACTGCTTTATCCTGGGGAGTGCAAAGCCACAGTCTCTCAAGTCTCTCAAGTGGGTGGTTTGCCCACCGCTTTATCCTGGGGAGTGCAAAACCACAGTCTCTCAAGTCTCTCCAGTGGGTGGTCTGCCCACTGCTTTATCCTGGGGAGTGCACAGCCACAGTCTCTCAAGTGGATAACAGTCTCCACTGGTTCTCAAGGGGGCTTTGTGCCCAGAGTGCTTCATCCTGCCAAGGACTGACATAGTGGATGTGATACTCCTTGCAGGTAGGTCGCTCCCAGCTCCGCCTTCTGCGCCACCTCCTCTCCCGTTACCTTTTTGCCTGTCTTCCCCACCGCTGCGGCCCCTCCCACCTCCCCCTCCTTCTCACAGCCTCCTTTGTCCAAGTTCCCCGCCGCTGCGTCCCCTGCAGCCCCTCCTGCCTCCCCACTCCTTCTCACTGCCTCCTTTGTCCAAGTTCCCCGCCGCTGCATCCCCTGTGACCCCTCCCGCCTCCCCCCTCCTTCTCACCGCCTCCTTCTTCAAATTCCCCCGCCGCTGCATCCCCTGCGGCCCCACCCCCAGCCCTCTCATTGGACAGGCTCTCCCACCTCCCAGCTGCTGCTCCCACCCTCCCCTCCTCTTATGGCAGCCGCGGCGCGATAGCAGGGAGCAACCTTTGACCCTGCTTGCAGGTAGGTCGCTCCCCGCTTCGCCTTCCGCGCCACCTCCTCTCCCGTTACCTTTTTGCCTGTCTTTCCCGCCGCTGCATCCCCTGCGGCCCCTCCCACCTCCCCCCTCCTTCTCACCGCCTCCTTGTTCAAATTCCCCCGCGGCTGCGTCCCCTGCAGCCCCACCCCCAGCCGTCTCATTGGACAGGCCCTCCCGCCTCCCAGCTGCCACTCCCACCCTCCCCTCTGCTTATGGCAGCCGCGGCGCCATAGCAGGGAGCAACCTTTGACCCTGCTTCTGCAGGCAGGTCGCTCCCCGCTCCGCCTTCCGTGCCACCTCCTCTCCCGTTACCTTTTTGCCTGTCTTACCCGCCGCTGCATCCCCTGCGGCCCCTCCCACCTCCCCCCTCCTTCTCACCGCCTCCTTGGTCCAAGTTCCCAGCCGCTGTGTCCCCTGCGGCCCCTCCTGCATCCCCCCTCCTTCTCTCCGCCTCCTTGTTTAAATTCCCCACCGCTACGTCCCCTGCGTCCCCAACCTCCTGCCCTCTCATTGGACAGACCCTCCAGCCTCCCAGCTGCTACCCCCACCCTCCCCTCCTCCTATGGCAGCCGCGGCGTGCCGAAGGCATGCCAAACGCAAGCCCGTCTGCGCCTGTCTGCGCCTGGACCACGCCCAGCGCCAGAACCCCTGGTCCTCTCAGACACACCTACTCCCTCCTCACCCTCCACTCTCTCAACCCAGGCCCCCGCCCCACATGCACCACATCTAGCCCCACACACACTCATGGCCCCTTCACCTGCCACACCTGCCACTTCGCCTGCTCGCCGTCCCTTACACCACACACCAACCATAGCGACCCCACCTTCACCAAACACAACACCCCCAACACAAGATTCACCCACCCTGCCCCCACCAACCAACCCCGCAGCACACCAGCACACAACCAGAACACACCCCGCAACAACATCCTCATGCACCACACCAACGCCACCCACCATAATCACCTTAACTGCCTGCTCCTCAACATTCGCTCCCTTCACAAACATGCCATAGAACTCTGGGACCTCATCACAACACACTTACCTGACATCACCTTCCTTACGGAAACCTGGACCAACCCCTTCTCAGAACCCGACATAGCCATAGCCACCCCCAAGGGATACAAACTCCAACACAAAGACTGCCCCAACAGGCCAGGCGGTGGCATCGCCATCCTACACAGAGACACCATCAAAGTCACCACCAGCTCCCAAGACACTATCGACAACACTGAACACATCCACTTCCTCATCCACATTAACAACAACCCCACCCTCAGAGGTACACTAATCTACAGACCACCCAGACCACGCCCGCCTTCTGCGACACCATCGCCGACAGCATCAGCTCGCACGCCCTCACCTACACAGACTACATCATCCTCGGTGTTTTCAACTTTCACTTAGAAAACCCACAAGACCACAACACTACCTCCCTCATAGACAACCTCACCAACCTCAGACTCAAACAACTGGTCACTGCACCCACCCACTCAGCAGGACACACACTCAATGCAATTTTCACCTCAAGCCAACACATAGCCTACACCCACACCACCGAACTCCTCTGGACTGACCACCGCTGCGTCCACTTCTCCTTCAACAAACCCCCCACACACTACCATCAACACACCACACCCTACCGCATGTGGGACAAGATCTCCACAGAACGACTAAACTCCCAACTGGCCCATAACCCCCCCCACACCAACGACCCCAACACAGGAGCACACAACCTCTCAAATGGATCACTACCTGCGCAGACACACTAGCCCCCCTCAGAAAACACATCAACACCCGCAACATCAAGAACGTCCCATGGTTCACCCCTGAACTCCAAGACTCCAAACTCAAATGTCGCCAAGCTGAGAAAATATGGAGACTAGAACCTTCCACAATCAACTTCTCCACCCTCAAAACCACCATTCGCACTCATCACCAACTCATAAGCACCGCCAAAAGAGATCACTACAAGACCCACCTTGACAACAACTCTCAAAACAGCAAAGAACTCTTCACCATCATCAATGAACTGGCCAAACCCAAAGCCTGCAACATAGACCCCACACACACACAGCCCCTATGTGATGCCCTTTCCAACCACTTCCTCCCCAAAATTCTGGACATCCACAACAGCTTCATACCACACACACACACCACACACCCCTCACTCACCCAACCCAACCCCCACTCAGGATCCTCCCACCACACTCTCCACATGGACCCCCAACACACGAAGAAGAAACCAAAAAAACATGAACTCCATCCACTCCGGTTCCCCCTCCGACCCCTGTCCGCACCGCATCTACAACAAAGCTAGCCCTACCATCACCCCCATAGTCTACAACATAATCAACTCCTCCTTCGACTCCGCCACCTACCCTGACCCCTGGAAGCACGCGGAAATAACCGCTCGTCTAAAAAAAAACAAGCTGACCCGGAGATCCTCTCCAACTACCGCATCATCTCCCTCCTCCCTTTCCCTGCCAAGGTTGCAGAGAAATTAGTCAACACCCGCCTTTCCCACTTCCTCGAAGCAAACAACACTCTTGACCCCTCACAATCTGGGTTCCGCAAGAACAGCACAGAAACCACCCTCATTGCATGCACTGACGATATCATGGCCAAAGTCGACAAAAGCGAGACCGTCGCACTCATCCTTCTAGACCTCTCCGCAGCCTTTGACACCGTCTGCCAACACACACTCCGCTCACGGCTCCACAACATAGGAATTCGCCACAAAGCCTTAGACTGGCTCACCTCCTTCCTCACCGACCGGACCCATAGAGTCGCCTTCCGCCCTTCCGCCCTTCCGCCCTTCCACTCCAACACTACCAAGATCACCTGCGGAGTCCCCCAAGGGTCCTCCCTCAGCCCCACACTCTTCAACATCTACATGATCCCCCTAACCAACATCGTCCGAGCACAAGGAATCACTATCCTATCCTATTCAGATGACACCCAACTCATCCTCTCCCTCACCCGCAACCCCACCACCGCCAAAACCAACCTACACGCTGCTCTCCTCAACACTGCCAACTGGATGACCACTAACCACCTCAAGCTCAACTCAAACAAAACCGAGATCATCATCTTCGGCCCCAACAAAACCACATGGGATGACTCCTGGTGGCCCACCGCCCTAGGCCCCGCACCCACCCGCAGCCCACGCATGCAACCTCGGCATCATCCTCGACCCCTCCCTCCCCATGACACAGCAAATCAATACACTAACCTCCTCCTGCTTCCACACACTCTGCATTCTAAAAAAATCCTTCAAATGGATTCCCCCAGAAACCAGAAAGACAGTCACCCACTCACTCATCAGCAGAAGACTGGACTACGGTAACGCCCTCTACGCCGGCACCACACTCAAACTTAAACACAAACTCCAGAGAATCCAGAACACAACCACACGCCTCATCCTTGGCCTCCCCCAACACGATCTAATCTCACCACACCTCAAATCACTTCACTGGCTCTCCATAGACAAGAGAATCACATTCAAGAGCCTCATCCACGCACACAAATCCCTCCGCAACACCTGCTCAACATACCTCAACGAAAGAGTTAACTTCCACACTCCCACACGCAACCTCCGATCAACCGACCTCGCCCTAGCCACAGTCCCCCGCATCCAACGCACCACCACAGGAGGCAGGTCTTTCTCCTACCTCGCCCCCAAAACCTGGAACTCCCTCCCCACCGACCTTCACAAAACCAAAGACCTACTGGTCTTCAGAAAGAAGCTCAAGACATGGTTGTTAGATCAGTGACCCTCCCTGCCCCCCCTCTGTTTCCCCTCCCCCAGCGCCTTGAGACCCTCACGGGTGAGTAGCGCGCTCTAAAAATTTGATTGATTGAGACTCCCCTGGTTCTGGAGGGGGCTTTATGCCCAGAGTGCTTCATCCTGCCAAGGACTGAGGTAGTGGATGTCTTTCTCCACTGGTTCTGGAGTGGGCTTTGTGTCCAGAGTGCTCCATGTGCAGTGTGGCCAGTACAATTCCCTCACCTGGGTGTGAGTGCCATGAGATTTGTGAGGTTCAGGTAGCATGATACGCCATGGAGGCAGTGACATATCCCACACTGCTGCGGCTGTGCCTTCCACCTGCAGGTGCAAACAGTGATGGAAGAAATGCCTCATGGTAGTTGCCCAGGGTCCAGGAACTCTCATCCAGCCTCAGACTACTGACCACTGGGGATGGTAGCCATGTCAGTGGTGGTGCCTGTGTCCGAGGATGCCACGGGCCGGTGGCGGTGCTTGCGGTGGTGTATGTTGCGGCAGTGCTGGCGGCAGTGCATGGGTCAGCACCTGCTGAGGGACACAGCAGGACGTCTCCTGCAGCCTCGGATGGCTGCCCACTGGGAAAGAGGCTGGGGACTGTCGCTGAGGCTGTAGATGTGCAGGGGGCGGTGTAGGTGTCTGTGCTTGCGTCGGTGTCTGTCACGGCGGTGCTTACGGCAGTGTCTGTTGCGGCGGTGCTGGTGGCGGTGCATGGGTCAGCACCTGCTGAGGGACACAGCAGGATGTCTCCTGCAGCCTCGGACGGCTGCCCACTGGGGAAGAGGCTGGGTGCTGTCGTTGACGCTGTAGACGTGCCGGGGGTGGTGCAGGTGGCAGTGCAGGTGGCGGTTGTGGTGGCATGGAAGCTAGCGGTGTTCACGCCATACAGGTTGCCGTGGTCGTGGACAGAAAGTGTCACACTGGTCCCTCAGTTGGTGCCACCATGCCCTCTCCTGACCTGCCCTTCAGCTTTTGGCCCTTCCCCAGCTTTGATGGTGCCACAGTTGTCTTGCCACTATCCCCTTTGTTTTTTGCTGAGCCCTTGGTGGCTGGTACTTTTGGCTTCTCCCTCCAGGATGTGGGCACCTTTTTCACCTTGGCAGGTGGCAGAATGTCCTTGCCCTTGCTACGTGGCACACTGACTGCCCTGATGGGTGGCGCACTCAATGACCCAGCAGTTGCTGGCACCACTGTGCCTGGGGATTTGGTGGCTGAGGTGAATGGCGGGGGGAAGGTGAAGGGAAGAGGTCAAGGTTTGCCAGGAAAAGTTTTTTAGACACACTGGGATGGGAAGATGGAGGGGGTTTGGGAGTGGAGGTAGAGGTAGTGGTTGTAGGAGGTGTACGTCTGCTGAGTTTGGGTGAAGGAGCATGGGCCGGAGGCTGTTTTGAGGTGGATGGCTGTTGGGTGGGTGTGTGCCTGCGTTTCTGTACTTTGGGAGGAGGGCTCACTGACACACTGGGAGAGGACACTGGGGATGTGTGAATGGTAGTTGTGTGGTGAGTGCACGTGAGCGGTGTGTGGTGATGGGTGTGCTGGTGATGGAGGCAGTGGCTGAGGATGTAGTGCATGCAGGTGTGAGTGGAGACAAGACAAGACAAGGAGGGAGGAGGAGGATGTGGAGGAGGGGGACACAGTGGAGGCAGTGGATGTTGCTGTGTCTGCATGGGGATGGCGCTTGTGTGAGTGCCTGTGGGATATGTGGTGCTTATGTTTGCCTGAGCACTCTTGTGAGTTGACGAGTGTGCATGCTGGTCTGATGGTGTGCTTGGGATAGGCTGAGGTACAAGGGATTGGGTCTGGGTGAAGGAAGTTGGATGGGGGAGGCTGGACACAGGGACAATGGATGCCATCAGTGCTGAGGCCAGAGCCTGAAATGCTCTCTGTTGGGCTGCGTGCCCAGAATGAATGCCCTCCAGGTATGCATTTGTTTGTTGCAAATGCCTCTCTACACCCTGGATGGCATTCACAATGGTAGATTGCCCAATGGTGAGGGATCTCAGGAGGTCAATAGCCTCCTCTCCGAGGGCAGCAGGGCTGACTGGGGCAGAGCTTGAGGTGCCTGGGGCGAAGGAGATGCCCACCCTCCTGGGTGAGCGGGCAACGGACACACGCTGAGGGGCTGCTGGGAGGGCAGTGCTGGTAGAGGGGGAGACGTCTGTACCTTTTGATGCCGGGGGCACAGAGGTGCCCGCCACTGCAAGGGAGCTCCCATCAGAGGAGGAGTCGCTGTCACTGCTGTCTGCTCCTGTCCCCGCCGTGGACCTCCCCTCACCCTCCGTCCCACTGGTGGCTTCAGACTCCGTTGTTTCGCCATCCAGGGCCCAGTGGGTTGCAGCTCCCTCCTGCTCCGGTGCCAATGCTCCTCTGCCTGATGATGCTATTACACACAAGAACAGGGAGACCACAAAAAGGGCGGGGGAAAGACAGAAAACAGACATGTTCAGTGCATGCAACACCACTACCGTTGGCGGACACAACACACAGGGAGCAGCCCTCTGCACTATGCCATGCAATGACAGTTCCTAGAAATTTCAGCTTACCATGGGGTACGAGGCCTAAGACCAATTGCTGCACACCTGGAAGTCACAGGAGCCTGACTAGGTGTAGATGGCTATTACCACTGGTGGGTTTCGGGTGCCACATGGCCTGCCTCACGAGGGACCTTGCCTACAAAGTTCACCCTGGCCTAGGGGGAACCCACTGCCCACTGCCCACCTCACCCTCCCAGACACCTCGTAATGTGTGCGGAGTCAGCTGAATGAGAGTGTACTCACCCCCTTGTGGCTGTTGTGATGCCCTCAAGCACCCTTCCAACTCCGGATAGGCCACCACCAGGGTCCGGAACATCAGGGGGGTCATGGTGCGACGGGCACCCCTCCCACGTTGGGAGGCCATCCCCAGCTGGGCCTCTGCCGTCTTCTTGCTCCAGCGGCGCAGGTCCTCCCATCTTTTACGGCAGTGGGTGCTCCGTCTGTGGGAGACCCCCAGGGTCCAGACGTCCTTGGCGATGGCACAACAAATACCCTTCTTCTGATGGGCGCTGACCTATAGGAATGGTACAGGGGGAAAGGAAATTACTTACCCGTCCAGACCATCATAATCATTGCCCCCCAGTTCCCACCCTTGCCCCTACGCACATACACTCCCCATCCGCACATGCAGGCCTCAAACCCCCCATGTATCTTCCATCCACACCACTCAAAACAGGCATTGCCCATGCAGCATCCTCACAGTGTACTCACCTGTTTGTCTGGAGGACTGTACAGTTGCGTATACTGGGGGAGGACCCCACTCAATAGTTTCTCCAACTCCTCAGAAGTGAAGGCAGGGGCCTTTTCCCCAGACACATTAGCCATTGTCGCTTCCAGACACAGGCCACAGCAGCACTTGTAGTGTAGGTCCTCTCCTGTTGAAGGTCTGGTATCAAGTGAGTGAACAGACAGAAAATGGCAGTCATGTCCGCGGTAGTGCATACAGTCACCAGCTGGCTCACATCGTCATTGGCTCCTGGGACTCAAAGGGCCCAATGTTAACCAATGCAGAATTGCGCTGCGGTCTTTGACCGCCCACCGCGACGGTGTAGAACGCCAGCGCAGTTACCTCATATCCCCTTGCCCCACCTTACAGGTCAGGCAGCCGCCATTTTAGGAGGCCACATGGGATGGATGTTAACTGCATCACACCTATCTAGGCCGGGAATATAGACAGATACCGGCACATTGCGGATTAATAAACTTTCACACACTGTGATACCTCAGTGTTGTATGACTCTCTGCTCGCTGTTCACCTCCATAGGGCACGTCCGCTGGGAAGGTGATGAGATGGCGGCATCCTCCGGTGTACAGACCCCTGGTGGACCTGTCTACAATGGAAGAGAGACACATCCTTGTCACGGACAGACTTGATCGTGCAACAATCCAGGAACTGTGTGCACAGTTGGAGCCGGACCTGATGTCAGCTATCCGCCATCCCACAGGAATCCCCCATCTAGTGCAGGTACTGTCTGTACTCCATTTCCTGGCCAGTGAGTCTTTTCAAACAACAGTGGCCGTGGCATCAGGGATATCCCAGCCAATGTTCTCTAATGTGTTGTCCAGAGTGTTGTCTGCCCTGCTGAAACACATGCGCAGCTACATCGTTTTCCCTCAGGTGGAGGATTTACCTACAGTGAAAGGTGACTTCTATGCCCTGGGACATATCCCCAACATCATAGGTGCCATTGATGGGACACATGTGGCCTTGGTACCCCCCCCGCAGGAGTGAACAGGTGTACAGCAACCGGAAGCGCTACCATTCTATGAATGTGCAGATGGTGTGTTTGGCAGACCAGTACATCTCCCACGTGAATGCCAAGTATCCTGGCTCAGTCTATGACGCTTACATTTTGAGGAATAGCAGCATCCCTTTTGTGATGGGGCAACTCCAGAGGCACTGTGTGTGACTAATTGGTGAGCCTAAAGTCCCCACACAGTTTTATTTGCTGTCTGGGTATGGGGCTGTCCCTAAGGGTTAGTGTGTGTCTAACAGTTGTCCCTCGACATTTGCAGGTGACTCTGGTTACCCCAACCTGTCATGGCTACTGACCCCAGTGAGGAATCCCAGGACAAGGGCAGAGAAATGCTACAATGAGGAATGCTACAATGAGGCACATGGGCGAACTAGGAGGGTGATCGAACGCACCTTCGGCCTCCTGAAGGCCAGATTCTGGTGCCTCCATCTGACAGCTGGCTCCCTATACTACTCACCGAAGAAGGTGTGCCAGATAATCATGGCCTGCTGTATGCTGCACAACCTGGCTTTGCGAGGCCAGGTGCCTTTTCTGCAGGAGGATGGGCCAGGTGGTGGTCTTGTGGCAGCTGTGGAGCCTGTAGACAGTGAAGAGGAGGAGGCAGAAGAAGAGGATATTGACAACCGAAACAACATCATCATGCAATACTTCCAGTGAGACACAGGCAAGAAGATTTCACTGCTTCCCACATCTCATTCTATTGTTGGAACTAGCATAAGTCTGCCATTTACATTTAGTGTATGACCCTGACTTGTCACTTTGACTTTCCATTTCACAGATCTGGGTCCCACTTTGTGTCCTCTGCTATGTTTACTGCTGGCCTACAGCTGTGTTACATTGGTATGTGAACAAGTAAATTGACATTGTTATATTCCAGAGTTATTGCAATTACAAATTTGTGAAAGCACAGACTGACTCCAGATTGTTTTGTGATTGAAGTGTGTTTATTCCTGTGCTAATAAGTGGAGGAGGTTGTTAAATGGGCTGGGGTGATGGTGGAGGAATGTCCATGGCAGAGTCCAGTCTATTTCTTTCACAGGAGCATTGTCCAAAGGGGCATAAGAAGTAGAGCAATGTCAGTTTAAGGATGGACAGGGTGACATAGTGGGACAGAAGGGTGACTTTCAGGGGGGTCTCATTTCCTGGCGGGGTCTTGGCAATGTTCTCTGTCTTGTTCCTGGATCTCAGGGATCGTTTGCGGGGTGGTTCTCCATCTGCAGGGGGTGGGCTGCTGGTGTCCTGTTGTTCCTGTGGCGGTGCCTCCTGTCCACTAGCACCAGCGGAGGTGGAGGGCTGTTCATCGTCCAGGCTAGTGTCAGGGGGCCCCTTGTTGTGCCACTGTGTCCCTCCTGCTGTTGACAAGGTCTGCCAGCACTCCTGCAATGGTGACCAGGGTGGTGTTAATGGACTTCAAGTCCTCCCTGATCCCAAGGTAGTGTTCCTCCTGCAGCCGCTGGGTCTCCTGAAACGTGGCCAATACTGTTGCCATCGTCTCCTGGGAATGATGGTAAGCTTCCATGATGTTGGAGAGTGCCTTGTGGAGAGTGGTTTCCCTTGGCCTGTCCTCCCCCTGTAGCACAGCAGTCCTCCCAGTTTCCCTGTTATACTGTGCCTCTGTCCCCTGAACCGTGTGCCCACTGCCACTGCCCCCAGGTCCCTGATTTTCTTGGGTTGGTGGGTTCTCTGGGTTCCCTGTAGTGGTGGACACACTGCTGATTGACGTGTCCTGGGGACAGAGGGATAGGCCCACTGGGTGGGTGCTGTGCTGGTGTTTCCTGAGGGGGAGGCTCTGTGGTGGCTTGTAACAGTGTCAGGGTAACTGACTGTCCCGAGATCCCAGATGGTCCGGGCTTGTCATCTTGATCCAGGCGTGCAGAGCTGCTGTCATTACTGTGGGCCTCTTCTCTGGGGGGACTGGATATGTCTGGCACCTCCTGTCCAGTGACGTTGGGTAGGGGTCCTGTTGGGGTGTAAATGCATAATTATTGTATCTGTGTGTGCCATTGTGTGCAATGGGTGGTTGACCCTCTACTCCAGTGCTTGCATTATCGGCTTGGTCCTTGTGTGATTGGTGATTTTGGGGCATGAGTGAGTCTCTGTAGTGGACATACTTGGTTGATGGGTGTCCATGCATTGGTGTTACATGCAGGTCTTGGTTTTGGGATGTGTGGGTTGTGTTGGTGGGGTATCTGTGGGTTGTTGGGGTGATGGGTGTGAGGGTAAGGGTGGGAGTATGTGATGGCACAGCAGGTGGGGTGGGGGGATAAGGTGGTAAAGATTTGCCTTACCAGAGTCCAGTCCTCCTGCTACTCCTGCGAAGCCCTCAGGATGCTGTATTGCCAAGACTTGCTCCTCCCATGTTGTTAGTTGTTATGGAGGAGGTGGGGGTCCACCGCCATTCCTCTGTACAGCAATCTGGTGTCTGGAGACCACGGAACGCACCTTCCCCTGTAGGTCATTCCACCTCTTTCTGATGTCATCCTGTGTTCTTGGATGCTGTTTTCTTAGATGCTGTACCACTGCGTTGACCCTGTCGACAATTCTGCGCCATAGCTCCATCTTCCTAGCAATGGAGGTCTGCTGCACCCGTGATCCGAATAGCTGTGGCTCTACCCGGACGATTTCCTCCACCATGACCCTGAGCTCCCCCTCAGAAAATCTGGGGTGTCGTTGAGGTGCCATGATGTGGTGTGGGTGATGTGTGAGGTGGTGTCTGTTGTGATGTGTGAGGGGTGTGTTGGTGTGTGTTGTTTGAGGTGTGTGGATGTTGTGTAAGTGATGGTGTTTTGTGTCTGTGGATGCTGGTGTTGTTTTAGGTAGTGTCTCTCTCTGGCCTGCTTTCACATTTCTGGTAGTAAGGGTTTGTAGGTAATGTGGGTGTGTGCTTTATATTGGATTGGGTGTGTGGGTGTGGTGTGTCTATGTGTATCAGGTGTGTGTATTTCGAATTGTCCAATGTGGTTGTGTTTTGTATATGTGTGTGTATTTTGAGCACGGCGGTGTGTACCGCCAATGGATTAGCGCGGTTGAAAGACCGCCGCGTTGATTCGTGGGTTGTGATAGTGTGGACGTACTCTTGTTGGCATGACGGTGTCGGTTTTGTTATCGCCAGTTTATCACTGACCTTTGGTGTGGCGGACTTGTGTGGGTGTCTGTATTGTGGCGAAGTTCAGGCTGTGGGTCGTAATACCTGTAGCGGACTTCCGCGGCCGCAGGTGTATGTTGGCGGTCTTCTGCACGGCGGTAAGAGGGATTTACCGCCAGGGTTGTAATGAGGGCCAATGTGTGGAAATTTACTTTAATCTATTTATTACTTATGGATCACCAAGTAACGTGTCTTGACTAACTTTAATCCTATATAAATCTTCGTTCCATCACACTTAAGAACTGCCTGAAAATGTGCTTTAGTTTTGCTTTCCTAATTGATAATTGTATAGTTCATTTATAGGTATTTAAATGTTCTTGTGTTTTAAAACAATTGACATTTGTTAGCATTTCCTTTCACACTTCCTATACCTCAACAAGAGTATCAGATAGTTCACTTTACAAAATCCTCTAAATTTTAGTCAGAAAAGTAAACACCTATCTCCGAGTTAAAAGAATGTGCAGCAATTTGTCAGAAGCCACAGCCTGTCATTTGACATCTATGTTTGAATGCACAGCAAAAATGAGTAGATAAAAGCAGCATTTTAAGGCATCCCTATTGCTCATTCACCTTCAAAACTCCAGCATGAATATTTTGATGGAGGTGTTACACCAACCCTGCACGCCTACTTCTAGTGCCTATGCTTTATTTATGGCCTAAATCAGTTACAAAACAATCACACCAGAATCCTAATTCTAGTGTAAGTTTACGAAAAGAACTCCCATTGCATGTGCATGCTACACAACATGCACTGTTTTTATATGGGAAAAAAAAAATCTTAGTAGAAAAGATAAAATCTGTGCAGTGAAATAAATCCTTATTACAGAAACACAACAAGTCTTGCAGAACCTGCCAGCAAGTGCAAACGTGGTGCTTTAACACAGCCAGTAAAAAACTGCCTGGCATCTCTACGATCTTTAATATGTGATGTGGCTGCCAGATGTTCAATGCATGCTAACACAACAACTTCTGGTGTAGTGTTTGTGTACCTGAAATCGTGTGATGAAAACATCCTTCTCCTGCAGGCACACTGCTAATCCTGCACAAGGAAGCAAGAAGAAACCTTCAGCAGTCAAGTACTTGCACCAACATGGTTACTTCACCATCCTTTCTCCTTGCAGCTGAAATAACGCATTCGGGGCAGTACAATGGACAAGTATTGCAAGTTTTGGGACTCTCTGGTGGCTTAGTTCAACTCCAAAGCCAAAGTCTTGAACACATACCTTGAAAGCAAATCTGAAGGTCAAAATGTACCACAATTTTCAGCACCAAGACTCTTCTGCCTACACTCAAGACTGCTATCTACACGCTCACCATATTCGACCTCAGAGAACTCATCAATTCTAATGGCAATACTGCTCAT
The DNA here is from genome assembly GCF_031143425.1 of Pleurodeles waltl. Classification (NCBI taxonomy): domain Eukaryota; kingdom Metazoa; phylum Chordata; class Amphibia; order Caudata; family Salamandridae; genus Pleurodeles; species Pleurodeles waltl. Next base: position 1,267,196,033 of record NC_090444.1, on the reverse strand, counting down.
CTGCACATCGTAGCTGACCTATGCAGCACTGATTAGTCTCTGAGCTTCTTGCCATGCTGCTCTATAACCATGAAACAAACCAATATTGGAAACTGTTAAGTAGTCTCTCATTCAAGGCCACGAATGCCGACAAGGTGTACTGCCGACTTGCCCTTCTTGGAATTGTTTCTTTGTGTCCAGCACTGTTTGGTATTTAAAGATAGACTGAATTGTGTGTGTTTGTTTAAACTAGGCCACTGGAAGTTACATGCTTAACTGTCTGTTGTTTGTGGAGCTGAGCTAATTGTCAACTGAACAATAGTCCTTTGGACGCACAGGCTATGTTGCTGTATTGAGCTTCTGAATAAATCGAAAATAGACCAGAGTTTTTTCCAAAATTCTTCCAAACTACGATCCTTTTTATGATGTCATAGTGATACTTTTCACACAGTCTTATATGGTTATTTCAATCATCTCGGGCACAATGGCCTGGTTTACTTGTTCATCATTGTTAGTGGTTTTGTAATTTATTGCTTATCACCACATATCTAATTTGTTTCGGTTAGATGTCCTTCGTCAGTGGGGGCTCATACTCAAAGAACTGTCGTTTTATTGTGAGACATTCAGCTGTAGAAACGAATGTTTTCAGCTTCCTGAGCAGCGAGATGCACAACAATGAAGCCCATCTCGCCACTGACCTTGGGTCTGGTATACTCACAAATGGTGATGCCACGATGGTTCTAAAATGATTTACTGATAATTGTGCGCCTTACTATGCTATGACCTACAGGATCTGGAATAATATTTCTTGTATGAACTGGGCTAATAGGGAAGGTATAGATTATTGTATCACCCCAGTATGTTTCATTCTACTAAACCCACTAGAATTGAAATGTAATTTTTGTGGCAAAGTCTTGTCTGAACTTGCCATGCTTTCTAATTTACTTTATTGTACTTTGATGCCTAATCTGCTGAAGCCTACTAAAACTGAAAAGTAACTAAACTTTGTCCATTAGCCAGCGAACTGGTAAACCAGTTAATTTATTATACTACTCTTACTACTGGGGACTTAGGCTCCAGTGTGAGAAATTTATCACGGATGGTAAATCCATACAACTCCGTGTCTATTCCTACAGGAAAACAAGGCATAACATGCAGAATCAGATTTAACATACTAAATTCTACACGTTTTGCCTTTTTTCTGGACCGTTTCCACTGCTACATTTCAGCAGATCTGACCAACTGAAACTTATCTGGGGAAGGCTGCAGGCTTTGTCAACTATCACACAACTCATAATTCCGATGCCTGTGCAAACATGTTTACCTGAACTTGTAATGAGGGCGTTATAATACTATTTTTCGCTGCTGTACAGGGATGCACTGCTATTCCTGGACTGCAGTAGCACTGACAGATAGGCTTGTGTAACCTCTTTAATGACTAGATTGTATGACTAATGGCCCTTGAAAGACTGCTTTTAGGATGGTTTGAAAGACAGTTTCCTAATCTTAAGTGATATATTCCTCACTACGTTTTGCTTCAATCTCATGCATAGGTACAATGATAAAAGAAAGAGAAGTGCACAGTTCTGGTCCTCATGCACAACACCTACTCTACCCATATGCAAAAGACACAAGCTTCCAAAAATAGCACTTCCATAGATGATGGCACTACTCATCCACAATGCACTTCATTGCCTTGCCAGATGTAAGAAATACTATATAAATGCAACAACAATGATGCAATAGAAATAACTACAGCCCACTTCCAGCTGTTGCCATAATCAGTCATTTCCATTCCATTTGGGATGTTCCTGCATGACTTTAAGATCTCCACATTAAGCCAATTGTCGAAAAGTAAGACCTCGACTCAGCTGACTCAAGCAGTCTCAGACCTATATGCAACTGACCCATCAATTGCCAACTCACTTAATGCATGGCTTTCCCGTAGCTCTCTGACTCCCTCAAAGAAAAAGTCTACTTTGAGAATGCTGAACAGGTTTTTGCCTCGGCAATCGCAATCACATCTCTCGCCATCCATGCTCTACATTAGCTGACTTTGGGCAGACATATTTACATCTAGGGTCTCTCCATTGTGTATTGGACTTCCAGGGCACTGGACAATGCTTCCGATAATTTGGTGCATTGTGGGAAAAAAGGCCCTATTCAAAATATTTTGACCTCAAGGAAAAGCCAATGACGTTCTCTCAGAAGGGAAGTAGTGTGCACTATATTCTCTGCACGTGTGGTGAATTGGATTGCTGCACCTAAACTTTATTTGAGAAGAAAAAGAGCTGGTTTAGAAGGGCTGCTAGAATTGTGCTGACACCATCGATATGTGAGAGCACTAATGATTTTCCAGAAATCATGAGAGATAGAAGGTTTAGGACTATTGAGTAGTTGTCAGTAGATTATTCATTATTCACATTTTAAGATACGAACATGATCACGTTTATGGGCAAGACATCAGCAAGGTCAAATAGATAAGTCTGTGTATGTCACTTCCAGTCAAACATGGTGTATAGATAGCTAATGCATAAGTTAAAGAATAGAACAAACCTCATGAGCTTCAGATCCACTGATATGGTAATACCTAAAACAGGGAAACCTGACCAAGAGAAGAGTAACAACTGACATAATCAGTGAATTGTGAAGACTGGGTGGATGCCTATTTGAGATTCTGGAGATTGAATAAGTACAGAAACACTGGTCATTTCACATAAGGTGAGACAAGTCACAAAAGAGACACAGTTGCCACACTTTGGCTTCATAAAGCTTGCATGTTTTCCTGTCTACATGTAAGGTTTCATAGAATAACTGGTAGCATTCTCACTTAATAATGTTATTGGCATTTGTGGGAACTACGCTTGAAATGAGTCCACAGTCTAAACCATGTATGTAATAACATGAACAGCATTGTAAAAGTACAGTAAAGATGTCATCCCTTGACGCATGTACAATCACATAATTTGTTTGATGATCTGATTAACATACACCTGTCATTCAACTGAGAATGGTAGCTTAACAAAATAAGAACAACAATGTATAAGGCTGCACAGAAGGCCTTTAACATCATGGAAGCAAATTACATCCAGATGTAAAACTATTACCATTACTAAAATGTGAGCAACGTGTAGTAAAGATATTGAGCCTGTGTATAACTCATACAACCTCTTGGTAAAATCTGATTCCGACCTATTAAACAAAGAAAATATTGCCAGCACCCTAATCTTACCACAAAAATCAGATAAAGCAATGAAGCATTCTATGGAGAATGTGTGCATAAGGAGTTAGCAGTTGCTGCAACATACCTAAAAAAGCAATATCTTGTTGCACTTATCCCAGTACCACATTCATTTAAAAATGTTTTGTGCTAATTCTAAATTGGACTGTAACACAACCATAGTCATTGTGATAATAGTGTGTCCCCCCTATCCATACAAACAACCAAAGTTGCTACCTAAAGTTTATGAGATATCCTTTCTCTCACCACCATACCCTCTTTAATGTCGCATCATGCAAAAAATCATATATTTGTATATGAGGTAACAGGAGAACTATCAGTCACATAATTACCCTTCACCAACTCTTAGACCCTATTTTAATAAAGCACAAATAGTTATATATCTACAGAGAAACTTTTTTTTGTAAACAATTTCTTAAATTATAAAAATTATTTAAGGAAATTATCTCTTGTATGGCATAGGTAACATTTCAAAAATGCAATTCAGTGATAAGCCACATAAGAATAAATGACGTTTTTGTAAATAAAATCATGAAAAATTCTCATGTAAACATGCCAACCACAATCAATATCATAACATCCGTATCTCACTCCAACATGAAATTTGATTTTTTTCATATTCCTCAGGACATATTACATACACCAATCAAATACATCAAGGACCTCTAACGAAATTCTTGAATAGCGACGTCTCAGCAATACCCATTTAAAGTGAACAAAACATCAATTACTCAACAGATTCAAACACCACAATAAATCCTTTCTTAGGCACCGAACACAATCTGCATGGACTGAAACGTAAGCATCAGGAATATGGCATCAACGTCACACAATATTTAGCCTGTGCACAGGTCGCTGGTTCCCTGTAAACATATAGCCAAGATTACTCGATGTGGCACAGATATTTTCCACAGTTCTTTACAATAACAATACAACATGGAAGCAACTTTGTGCAGTCACTAGGAGCTCCCACCTGCGTCTCTGTTTTAACAATGACTCTTTCAGTTCATCCCTTTGAACTACAAATAGAGAAACTGTCTGCCCTCTGTTTTAAGAAGAGAACATGGTGTTGCTTGGTCTATTTAGTCACACTTGTTCCTCGCATGAGGATGACATCGATTCTTCCCTCATCTCATATGCATTTTATGAGGGGCCTTTGGAGATATTTTATCTGACAGAAGAGACCAACAGGTTATATTCTAAACTGCTGTTAGAGTGCATAATAACCAAAATCTATGTCCATTAGTGATTTTGTTCAGGACAACTTAGCTGGACGCTGTAAACGTAGTTTTGATTCCATTTAACAATCAAAAGTTACAAAGTATTGTTATATTATTTATATTTTGGCATTGGATGTATTTGCAGCATGATGTCAGAAATGAGTGCAGCTCAATGCTCCACATCATTTGAAGATACTATTGAGTCAATGTCTAGTATTCTGCTGTTTCTCCATTCAAAGAGCTTGTTAGAAATTAGGTCTTTGGTTGGCAGTCAGGTTACCCTCTGTCCAAGTAAGGATCCTCACTCTAGTCAGGGTAAGTCACACACAGTCCAAATGATCCTGTACCCACCCTCTAGTAGCTGGGCACTGAGCAGTCAGGCTAACCTTAGAAGGCAATGTGTAAAGTATTTGTGAAAAAATAATGCAATAACACAGTAGGACACCACAAACATACACCACACGGTGTTTAGAAAAATATATAATATTTATCTGATAAGATGCAGGTCAAAACGATTAAAATGCAATAAGTATATGTTGAGATATCACTGAAAAAGTGATATAAAGTGTCTTTAGTCTTTTAAAAGCAATAAATGTCTCTTTCGAGCACAAAGTACCTGGTTCATGTGCAAATTCCTACAAAGAACGGCAGAGGAGGAGATGCGTGGAAAACAAGGGGGTGTGAGTCAATTTCTCGTGCCGCACACAGCGATGCGTCATTTAGTTTTTACACAGGGATGGCTATGTGTCGATTTCCGGCACTCGGTCTTGGATCATCTTCAGGTTACAGGGTTTTTGCACACCCCGGGGACGATACGTGGATTTCAGGCGCTGACAGGGAGAAATCACAGGGGCTGTGTTTATCTGGTGGCCGTCGCATTGACATTTCTACTGCACGGCAGGCGCTGTGTCGATTCCTCTCTGAAAGTCGGGCTGCGTTGTTCCGGCTCAGCTGCACGATGATCCAGTGGGCCGTGCGTTGAATTTCCAGTCGCTACGCTGGCGGTGTGTTGATCTTCCCCTTACGAAGTTGGGCTGCGTCGTTCCGGTTTGGCGTTTGGTGAATTTTTCACTGTGATGCAGGCTGTGCGTCGTTTACGGCTGGCTGTGCATCGATTTTCACTACACACGGAGTCCTCCTAGTAGAGATGAAGTCTTTATGGTCCTGAAACCCCAGGGAACAGGAAGCAGTCAGGTGAGTCCTTTGGGCAGCCAGGCAGTTCTTCTTGGCAGGATGCAAGTTCTGTTTCAGGTTCTCTTCTCCAGGAAGTGTCTGAGTTGGTAGGGGCAGAGGCCCTGTTTGAATACCCAAATCTGCCTTTGAAGTGGGGGTGACTTCAAAGAGTGGCTTAGAAGTGCACAAGGTCCCCTTTCAGTTCAATCCTGTCTGCCAGGGTCCCAGTAGGGGGTGTGGCAGTCCTTTCTGTGAGGGCAGGCTACTGTCCGTTGACATGAAATTGTCAGGCCCTCCACCGTCCCAGCCAAGGAAGACCCATTCAAAATGCAGATGTTTGCAAGTGAGGCTGACTATCCTGTGGTTCGGGAGTGTCTGAGTGAATGCACAACGGAGCTGTCAACTAAACCCAGCCAGACGTGGATTGTAAGGCACAGAAGGATTCAAGTGCAGAGAAATGCTCACTTTCTAAAAGTGGCATTTCTAAAACAGTAATATTATATTCAATTTCACCAGTCAGCAGGATTTTGTATCACCATTCTGGCCATACTAAATATGACTTTCCTATTCCTTTCAGATCAGCAGCTATCACTCAAACAGTATATGAGGTGAGCCCCAGTGTTAGCCTATGAAGGGAGCAGGCCTCACAGCAGTGTAAAATGAATTTAGGAGTTTTACACTACCAAGACATGTAAACTACACAGGTACATGTCCTGCCTTTTGCCTACACAGCACCCTGCCCTATGGCTTACCTAGGGCATACCTGAGGGGTGACTTATTTGTAGAGGCTAGGGAAGTACTTTTAAATGCCAAGTCAAATTGGCAGAGAAACTGCACACTCAGGCCTTGCAATAGAAGGCCTGAGACAAGGTTAAGGAGCTATTTAAGTGGGTGGCAAAATCAGTGCTGCCTGCCCACTAGTAACATTTAATCTACAGGCCTTGGGCACATATAGTGCACTTTACTAGGGACTTATAAGTAAATTAAATAATCCAGTTGGGTATGATCAAATGTGACCATGTTTAAAGGGAGAGAGCATTTGCTCTTTAGCACTGGTTAGCAGTGGTAAAGTTTGCAGAGTTGTCAAACCAGCAAAAACAGTATCTAAAAAGTGGAGGGAATCAGGAAGAAGTTAGGGGTGACCACCCTAAGGCTGTCAGGTCCAACAGAGTTGTTTTACAAGATGGTGAGTTATGAATAATTTGGAAACAAACACATAATTTATTACTGCACATTTGACTGGGTGTACTCAGTCGGACATAATTCACTGCAGAAGTAAGAAAAAAGTCTAGCATCTACTTAAAGAACAGGGGTACCCTTCAAAAATATGGACTGTCTTACAAGATAGTAGAGCTTTGGTGATCATGAATATGAGACATATACTAATACTGTTCGGCAAGAAGAGGGAAGTTATAGGACGTCAATTGACAAACTAATAAAGGTGCATGTAACCAACTGTGTTGAATTAGATGTTAAGAATTGATAAATATGGAGAATATAAAATACAATAAGGTGGTAGTGACAAAGAAACGTAGTGACACAATAAATGCAAAAGAATTCAGCTGTTCATCAAGATTCCAAGAAGATCAAAAAAATGGCTGAAAAATACATTGAATGAATGTACAGAAGATAAGGATGGTAGGAATAAAAAATGAGAATCTTGGTTTTATTAGCAGAAGATGAAGGGAAATCAAAGAAAGGAAAGGAAAGGAAAACTGAAGTCATGATTCATCACGCAAATAGTCCCTACTGATCTCATCAGATATTCAATACCTCTTAGTAGGCTATATGTACAATTGGTCAGTGAGGCTGTTAGACACGTATTTAACAGCATAGACATTCTTGGTAGTGCTGCCATACAGGTCCTCTAGCATTACTAGCATTACTTTCACCAGTATCAATCAAAATGTGGAAATTAAGGGCCCTGACATGACCCATGGGTATAATCTATTAGCAATGGTGCTTTATGAGGAAAAGAAAAATAACTAGTGTTGAGTAATTAGATTGAAGTTCAGGCTCACAAAAGAAAGATTATACTCTTTTGTAATTTTTCGAGTGTTTAGCTTAAAAATATTTATTTTCTTTATAAAGCTTTGACTCATAAAATACCTTTGTGAAAAGCAAGAAATCATTAACTTACGCAAAAGTGTAAGTTTACCATTGTGAATCAGGCCCCAAATCTAGTTCAGCCAGTGGCATGGACATGGCTGAGAATTTCGTTTGGGAATGAAGTAAGGTTGCATTTACTGATACTTTATACATTTCACTGAGCATGATCTTTTGTCCCAAGAAAAAAATAGAGAAGCAGCAGATTCTGATTTGCAGACACACATGACTCACATACAATTCTAATGACCACCCCTGCGTACCTGCTATCTCTCTGCTGCCACCTATCTGCTGCAAAGCTACTGCTAGACACTGCTAAGATTTACAAAATCTCCCCTTGCCATCTAGGCCACTGAGTGCAACATGTGCCAACTGTATTCTTGAGTGCTTTTCTAAGAGGAAAGAATATTTGAATAAAAACAACGTTTTTGAGGACCAAAGAAGACCTGCAGTGTTTTTCCTTCTAAACAACCAGGTTGAAAAGATAAAAAAAAGTAATATAGAGAAGGAGCGGTTAATGCGTTGACATACAAGTTCAATAATGTCATTTCTTTTAGGATTTGTCTGCTCTTTCTCCTTCTGTCTTCTCGGACTCTCCTGACCTCAGATAGCCCCAGTGGTCAGTGCAGGAACTGAACTGTGCCCAGGGAGTGATTCCAATTAAAGGCAGAACAGATTCTCAAGGAAATCCTTCAGCTGACACACTCTCAATTTGCACATGAAGTTAATAGTATAACAATGCATACTGGCCACCAAGACTACAATTCTTTCTATAGGGCAGCCCACTATTTTCTGAAAGGGCTTCTATAATTTTAGTGGAAGAGTACCAGAATTTCTCAGGTCCTCATTACAGGTCTGCCAGAAGACTTTCTCAGAAGTTCCTCAATCAATCAATCAATTAATAAAAAAAAATTGTAGAGCGTGCTACTCACCCGTGAGGGTCTCAAGGCGCTGGGGGAGGAATTCAAGGGGGGCAGAGAGGGACATTGATCGAACAACCATGTCTTGATGTTCTTTCTGAAGACCAGGAGGTCTTTGGTTTTGCGAAGGTCGGTTGGGAGGGATTTCCAGGTTTTGGGGGCGAAGTAAGAGAAGGACCTGCCTCCTGTGGTGGTGCATTGGATGCGGGGGAATGTGGCTAGGGCGAGGTCGGATGATCGGAGGTTGCGTGTGGGAGTGTATAAGTTCAATCTTTCGTTGAGGTAGGTTGGGACGGTGTTGTGGAGGGATTTGTGTGCGTGGATGAGGATCTTGAATGTGATTTTCTTGTCTATAGGGAGCCAGTGAAGGGATTTGAGGTGTGGTGAGATTCGTTTGTGGCGGGGGAGGCCAAGGACGAGGCGTGTGGCTGTGTTCTGGATTCTCTGGAGTTTGCATTTGAGTTTGAGTGTGGTGCCGGCATAGAGGGAGTTACCTTAATCCAGTCTGCTGCTGATGAGTGCGTGGTGACTGTCTTCCTGGTTTCTGGGGGAATCCGTTTGAAGGATTTTTTTAGAGTGCAGAGTATGTGGAAGCAGGAGGAGGTTAGAGCATTGATTTGCTGTGTCATGGAGAGGGAGGGGTCTAGGATGATGCCGAGGTTCTGTGCGTGGTTTGCAGGGGTGGGTGCGGGGCCTAGGGCGGTGGGCCACCAGGAGTCGCCCCATGTGGTTTTGTTGGGGCCGAAGATGATGATCTACATTTTGTTTGAGTTGATCTTGAGGTGGTTAGTGGTCATCCAGTTGGCGGTGTCGAGGAGAGCAGCATGTAGGTTGGTTTTGGCGGTGGTGGGGTTGCGGGTGAGGGAGAGGATGAGTTGGGGGTCATCTGCATAGGAGAGGACAGTGATTCCGTGTGCCGGAGGATGTTGGCTAGGGGGGTCATATAGATGTTGAAGAGTGTGGGGCTGAGGGAGGACCCTTGGGGGACTCCACAGGTGATCTTGGTAGTGTTGGAATGGAAGGGTGGAAGCAGACTCTCTGGGTCTTGTTGGTAAGGAAGGAGGTGAGCCAGTCTAATGCTTTGTGGCAAATTCCTATGTTGTGGAGGCGTGTGCAGAGTGTGTGGTGGCAGACGGTGTCAAAGGCTGCAGAGAGGTCTAGGAGGATGAGTGTGACGGTCTCGCCTTTGTCGACTTTGGTCCTGATATCGTCAGTACATGCGATTAAGGCGGTTTCCGTGCTGTGGTTCTTGCGGAACCCGGATTGTGAGGGGTCAACAGTGTTGTTTGCTTCGAGGAAGTGGGATAGGTGGGCGTTGACTAATTTCTCTGCAAACTTGGCGGGGAAAGGGAGGAGGGAGATGGGGCGGTAGTTGGAGAGGATCTCCTGGTCAGCTCAAGGGAAAATACTGATACCACTAAAGTTAGGCAAAGTTCCTGGATGGAAAGGGAAGCTCAGGAATTTTACCCATTTTGTTTTCTGCCTGTGGAGTGGAATACAAAATTTTCTAGTGCAGTGTTAAGAATTTTAGATTCTATTAAGTACACAGAGGCGAGGATTAGGCTTCTCAATTCTTTACTACTCAAAAACAGCAGCCAATGAAAAAACAGTAAACATTAAAGAGGCTTTGAACCCCGCCTCCAATAACCACCAATAGCAGACCAACATAGTCTATAAACAGGGGAGGCACCAACTGACGTCCTCTTTCTTTGAATAATCAGAAAAACCATACAGTGATCAAGTCCAACAAAAGTCTCTGGGACGAAGAAGCATCCACCAAAATTCCAGTTTGCCAAGAACGACCAAACGACGGCTCGTCAACTTCATCCTTGTTTGGCATCCATGTCTGAAAGAAAAATCCATCATAAAACTCAAAATAATATGATCAAAAAATGTTCAGGGTGGGAAATAAAAGACTATAATACAAATCATTGAATAATATCATTCAACTCAACCTATATACTGGGTGGGATAATCCTCACCTCTGTGTCCTTAATAGAATCTAAAATTCTTAATGCTACACTAGAAAATTTTGTATTCTATGTCAGGACCGGAGGCTCCGTTTATGCTGGTTCAAAGTTGATCCACCACCAAATTAGACACATGTACTATAGGTTTATAAGAAAACATTTTAAACATAGAATCACTAGACCAATCAGCCGCCCTAAGAACATCCTCCAATCTGGAACCCAAAAGAAAAGCTTTTGATGCCATGGCCCCCCTGGTAGAATGGGCCCCATATAGAGATATATCAATACCTGCCTCTGACATCACCCAATGAACCCAGCGTGCCAGAGTAGCTGCTGAAACTGGTTTGAACGGTTTCTGGGAAGAAATAAGAAGGGGACCCAAAGGATCCATTCTGTAACCTGCCATGCGTTTTTCATATACCTTTAAACATTTGACTACACACAGATTAGCATTATGTGGAAATGCTGGGTAATCCACAGACGAAGACATAAATTTAGTATGCTTGGAAATGATAAAGGAAACCCCAGAAGGAGAGAATAACCTCCCTCCTAAATCCAGGGCTTTCACATCTGACACCCTGCAACAAGAAATTAAACAGAGTAACATAGTTAACTTTGCAGACAACTGTTTCAGAGATAACAAATGATTCTCCCGGCCAATTAGACAAAAAAGATAAAACAACATTCACATCCCAAAGCTGTGAATAGCGTGGTCTAGGTGGATTGGCCACTCGGATACCTTTCAGCAATTTACAAACCAAAGGGTGTTGCCCAGCTGGTTTATTATTGATCCAAGAATGTCCAGCTGAAATAGCTGATCTAAAATTATTTACCAACCTGTAACATAGACCAGAGTCTGCACACTCAGACGGAATTTATAATGTCCTTGACTTCGGATCCCACGAAATCCACATCTCCTCGAATGCACCAACCCACCCACTTCTTCGATGCCAGGGAATATCGTTTGTGGGTGGAAGGAGCCCAAGCTTGTCAGATAAATGAGGACGCTAAAGCCGAAAGGCCTTGCACATGTGAATGTCTCCCAATATCTTCCAGTCCATGATACACAGTTGACCTGATAGACGAAGAGGGTGCGGGGAACCCACCGGATCCAGAAGGAGCTGTGGAAACACCGGGAGCCGAAGAGGAATGGCAATCGAGACTTCCAGAAGAGATGGAAACCAGGGTTGACACTTCCAAAAGGGAGTTATGAGAACTGCAGATGCTGCTTGTCGTCGCAAGCACGTCGCAACTCGAGGAATCATGGCAAATGGAGGAAACGCATAATTCATCTGAGAAGACCAATCCTGCAGAACCGCATCCGTAGCCATGGCCAGAGGATCTGGCCTCCAACTGAAAAATTTTGGGATCTGGAAATTGAGGCGAGAATGAAACAGACATGGTTTTGCCACAGTCAAACTTCAATGATTGAAGTGTTCACAATTGCTGAAAAAGCAAGTTTTCAAATTGTTCCAACCCCAGCCAGCACAGGTCAGGGGCATCAGAATCCAACAATCAAATTAAATAAATACATAACTTTGGTGCACTAGGAGATGAGTGCCTGCACAGCAAAAGAATAGCAGCCACTACTGAAGAAACCCTAAGTTAAAATGAGGCACAGTAGAGAAAATATCACTGAAAATCCCTGCCCCTGTTGAAATCAGCTCAGGGCCGGCGTCCGTGGTCCAACGAAAGAGGGAAGATGACACACGTCACTTCCCTCCCTCGTGGGGTGTATGCGCACGTGAGTAGCCCAAGTGGGCTATAGATGCGCGTCTCCTGGTGCGATATCAAACGTTGCGACCCGGAAGTCAGGTAAGCCTTGCCAAACCTTCCGGTCGCAACCCTGCTACTGGTGCGCTTGCGCACAAAGAAAGGTCAAAGCCACGAAGCGGCAAAGATAAATAACCGCTGCAATGTGGCGAGGAAAAAGCAATTACTAAAAGACGCCCCAGGGGGCCGGCCGTAAAACAATCTGCTGCGAGCCTGTGAGGCATGTTGGAAACAGCAATACAACAGAAAAAATGACAAACGCCGACAAGGAAAACAGAAGCGCATGTACAAAGCGCGAGAGGCAGAAACACCAATGAATTATGGGCGCAACATGCACCCTAGCGCGCTAGGAAGAGCAAAGCACAAGTAAGAAAAATACCACATAAAATCACTATATCAATAACCATGATCAAATTAAGCACAAATGGGAAGGCACTTATCTGACTGAGGAGCAGCAAAGAAAGAGGACGTCATTTGGTGCCTCCCCTGTTTATAGACTATTTTGGTCTGTTATTGGTGGTTATGGGAGGCGGGGTTCAAAGCCTCTTTAATGTTTACTTTTTTCATTGGCTACTGTTTTTGAGTAGTAAAGAATTGAGAAGTATAAACTGAGCCTCCGGTCCTGACATAGAATAGGATCTAATCTGCTGCTCCGTGGCCGGGAAATAAAAACAAAATACACAGTTACTTTTTGAAGCATTGTGATGGGTTCTGCAATGCATTCATCTTAAGGATAACTGCATTGAGGTAAGTACATAACCTGCCACCTCAGAGTGCACCCCAGCTGATCCAGGGGGGTCCTCCACGCTGACAAGGGCCACGTTCAGCTTCCCTGCTGGACGTTCCATTTATGACCAATGTCAGGTGTCGGCCATTGTAATTAACTTAATGTAGTTAATTTCAATGGTGGCCTGGGTGGCACAATGATTCTCCCTTCCTTTCATTCCTCCGTGGTCAATATTCTTGTTTTGTAGGGCATTTCTCGTGGATTCTTCCTTTTTTCTAATCCACTGAAGGGGAAAGCTGAAATAGCAACTATGGAAGCAATATAACAAACTAAGGGGCATATTTAAGAAAAGTGCAGTGTCACTTTTCTTGCACCCTTTAAAACCCCTCTACTGCCACCATGTGTGTACCGTATTTAAAATATGGCACAGTATGGCGCAAGGTAGGGGGCAATAGCAATGTTTTTCATGACTCTATTGATGTACTCTGTGGGAGTAGCGCCAAACTATAGAGGCCGATTATAAATAATGGAAGCCCCCATTTAACGTCTGCTCTGAGCAGGCTTCAAAGGTGGCGAACAAAATGATGCAAGGAAATCTGTTAGATTTCCTTGCACCATTTTTTCGGCCCACCTAACGGGGGAATACCCCCTTTGCATACATCATGCCTGCGCAGGCATAATGTAGCGCAAAGGGTTACAAAGTGGTGCAATGCATGCATTGCGCCACTTTGTAAATGTGGCATGATGATTTGCCTTGTTGGGCCATGTTAGCGTAAAAACAAATTACGCTAATGTTGTGCCAGCTGGCGCTAGGGGATTATAAATATGTCCATAACTTTCTACACATGAGAAACAGCAAGCTTGTCCACTCCTGAATATCACAAAGATCAATATTTACCCAGTACGTGAAATCCCCAGAACCTAAATTTTCGTTCTTGCACTTGGGCATTAACAATGTGAAACAGTTTTTCCACTCAGATTAACAAATATTATTAAGCCATTTAGGGTCTTTTTCTGAGTAAACATTTTGAAAATAGAAAAAAAAAAACAAGAGTGCATTTCAAATGCATAGCATTTCATCATTATGAAGCTGGAGACACGCATTACCAGAATATCATAATTACTATGAGCCTTCTCAACAAGGGCCTCAAGAAGGCTGCCACAACTTCATTTTTGAAAGTTTCAGCACCATTAATTATGGACGCTGTACAGTACATATAAGAGTACCAGCATAACTCAATAGGGCATCTGTGACTCTTAATCAATACATATATGCTTCTCATCTGCATCAATTCTAGATCTAGTGGTAACAGAACCTGGTGAGAGCCCCACAAGTCACCCCATCCTGGATTCCCCTAGGTGTCTAGTTTAAAAAAATGCACAGATTTGGTAGGTTTCCCTAGGAGCCGGCAGAGCTAAAGGCCAAAATCCACAGCTTGGCACTTTGCAAAAAACAGCTCTGTTTTCTTTGGGAAAATGAGATGTGTCCATGTTGTGTTTTAGGGCATTTCCTGTTGCAAGCACTAGGCCTAACCACACAAGTGAGGTACCATTTTTATCGGGAGACTTGGGGGAACGCTGAGTGGAAGGAAATTTGTGGCTCCTCTCAGATTCCAGAGCTTTCTGCCACCGAAATGTGAGGAAAAAGTGTGTTTTGCCAAATTTTGAGGTTTGCAAAGGATTATGGGTAAAAGAACCTGGTGGTAGCCTCACAAGTCACCCCATTTTGGGTTCCCCTAGATGTCTAGTTTTCAGAAATGCACAGGTTTGGTAGGTTTCCTTAGGTGCCGGCTGAGCTAGAGGCCAAAATCCACAGCTAGGCACTTTCCAAAAAACAGCTCTGTTTTCTTTGGGAAAATGTGATGTGTCCACGTTGTGTTTTAGGGCAATGCAGCGATTTGCACTGGGATGCCTTACTCCAGATTTATGAAGCCACTCAGGGCCTCACAAAGTGGCATTGCGTGGCTTCATGAATCTCTATTTTAAGTATGTGTCATGCTTGCACCACATATTGTGGTGCAAGCACTGCAAGCACAACACAATGGGATTCATAAATATGCTACATAGTACCAGGTTTCTTCTGTTGTGCATTTTTTTAAGTTTTCCCATAACATAAATGGGGTGTAACACAGGCCCCTACATCACCAGCGGTTCATGGGTCCACCAAACACTTAAGGGACCCTAAACCCTTAAAGGTGGAGCTCACTCACCCAAGGCAAATAAATATATGTGACACATGGGAGACTCGGGGGCCCCTCATTACGTTCTGCAGGGGGACCTCAATATTTTACTTTATGCCAGATGTAATGCTAACCTAGGGCAAACCTAAACACACAAAAAAATTGCCAGAGCTGCGTCACTTTAGAAACGGAGGGATGCGCTGTATTTAAGGGAATACGTCATACCCCTGTGTTTCCCCCTGCGCTGGTGCTAAATTTAGCTGCCAGCACCAACACGGGCATCTGTGCACCATCGTGCAAGGATGTCTGTGTTGAGGGGTGTGATTGTTTATGTGTGGGAAGGTGTCCCTTTCTGCACATGAACAATTACTTTGGCACATCTGTGTGTGCTGCATAATGCAGCAAGCACAGAGGTGCCGAAGCATCATTTTCAAGTAATTGTTTATGTGCAGGAAGGGACACCTTCCTGTATATATACAATCATTTCTGGCATTTTGGTTTTTCTATGCATGCGGCAGAATGCAGCATGAATAGAAAAAGCAAAAAAAAGAGGAGCAATAAAAGTATTCCTCCTCGTTGCGCCCGGCTAATGCCGCCCATGAGGCTGGAGTTATATTTTGGTGCTGCTTCAGGTTACGAAATTTCATAAATCCAAGGCACCGTCAAAATGTAATGGAATGTGCTGTGGCACACCCACAGCAACACCCATGCACGCCCCTTCCACTCACAGTGCTGCGTGGGAAGGGGCCGTATTTACAAGGTGGCGTTAAACCACAAAAAGTGGCTTGATGCCACCTTGTAAATACTGCGATACGCTTAGCACCACAGGAGCATCACAAAAAGCTCCTGTGGTGCTAGGGGCCTATAAATTGGGCCCTAACTGTATTGATATTGGTTATGCAGGAAGATTATACGTTTGTTTGTCAAGGGTGACCCATTTATTGACACAGTACATAAGTACATACCGAGAAATGCCACAGAGTACCTTTTTGTCTCCCAGTCACAAGCCGAATTTTGGTGAGTCATGAAAGTCCAAGCACTAAATAAATATGCCCTTAAATTATATATTTATCTGGTCACATTTTCTGCTCTTCAAACAAAGAAGTGGAATGTCAGGCTAGGTCTCCTGACAAAGTGCTGCTTACTTTTATAACATGGCCATAGGGGTTGACAAACTACTCTCACTTTGTGTCAGGGAAAGAAAAGCGAAGTGAACTATGTGTTAATCTTGCTGAGGTACAGGGAGATTGGAAGGAAAGGCTTTTGGAAAATGTGATGCCTGTCAATGACCTATACACATTCAAGAGCTAGGAAAGTAAAAGCACAGATATGTAATTTTGAAATGTGATGGAAGCAAAGATTTTAATTGGATCAAAAAAATGAAGACTGTTGGAAAATTGGTTATTGGTAAGGGCAGGTAGGTACCTACACTTAGCAATAGGCCACTAACCTCCACTTAGGTCCAGTTAGGTCTCAGTAAATTAAACCCAGCTCAACCCTTGGTAGCTTGGCAACGAGCGACAAGGCTTAACTTAGGAGACAGCGTGTAAAGCATTGAAATATCACAAAACAGTAATTAATTAAAAACACAGGAAACAGTTTAAAAATCCAAAACCAATTTAAAGAAATAGATTATATTTTAATCTTTAAAATGACACAAAAACAAATAAAATTGGATAAGGGGAAACGGAGATATGGATTTTTAAAGAATTATTGTTTTTTAGTGCCTAGAAACAAAAAGTGCCAATCAGGTCATCTGGTTGCACCTCGACCGGGGCAAAGTCAAAGTTTAAGGCCGACCGCGATGGAGCCCGGCTCGGCTATAGGCCCCGGGAGGCCTCGGTCAAAAGTTTACCTTCGCACTTAGTCGTTTTTCTGAAGATTTTCTTCAGTGGGACGAACCTGCCAGTCCAATCCGACCTCCTGGAACTCTTCTCCGGATACGCTTCGCTGGAACCCTCGGTGGAGATTTTTACCTTCGGACTTAGTCGTTTTTTCGAGGTGAAAATCCTTCGACCGGGGTAAACCTGGATCTTGATCAGACGTCCTTGGAGCCCTCCTCGGATACGCTGGCTGGGAGATCCCGGTCAACTTTGTACGTTCAGACTTAATCTCTTTTTTGGAGATTTTCTTCACCGGGATGAACCCGCAAATCAGGCAGGGTCACGGTTGAGGCAAGCCGGCTAGTGTTGCCACGGTGGGTCGGTCCCCATATGGAGCTTTTTTTAAAAACTTCTCCAAACTTCTCCAAACCTCTGGGTCTTTTCCCAGATGTTCTTTTAAGGTTCTTTTGGGGTCCACAGCTCACCCCAAGGGTCCAGAAGCTCTGATATGATCATTGGGGGTGTGGACTACAACTCCCAGAATGCACCTGGCACAAACTCCTTTTTGGCCACTGGGCAGTGGTCAGCTGGTTAATGTCTTCAGGAGTTGGTGCAGGGGACTTTGGTTAACAATTTTTCACCTGTAGCAAACAGGGAGTCCCTCCTTGAACCAGTTGAAGCCAGGCAAAGTCCTTCTTGTGGTGAAGCCCAAGTGTGCAGCTGGTGCAGTCCTTCTGAGTGCAGGTTCCAGGTGCAGGCTGGGGGTCCAGCAGGGCAGTCCTTCTTCTTCTGTAGTTCTTCCTGGTAGGGATGTGGTAGGGAACTGAGGTGTGGGTGCAGGTCTGCTAGTTTTATCCTTGCTCCTGGGTGAAAAACAGGAGGGGGCCTGATTTTCCAATCAGGTGCAGGGTCCTTCCTCCTGTGATGACCACTTCCTGGGAAGTGTGGCAAAAATCAATCCCAGGAGGCAACATTCTTCAAATATCCATCATGGCTGAAAATAATTTTTGGAGGTTACATCTGGCTGAGCCCACCCACTGGTGTGGCTAAAAATCATAAACACACCCCACTCCTGCACCCAACTCCTGCCCTCTCCTAATCTAATCAAGGGGGCACCTAGTTGTCTGGGGTTGCAGGATGTGGGGTGTTGCTGGGTTGGTCCAAATGTCCTTCTCTGCCTTTGAAGACAAGTTTGGCAGCCCTCTCCCTTCCTGCCGCACCATCTGCTGAGGGGAGATTCCCTCCCACAGGCACATCTCTTTGTGTGAAGCCAGGCACTTCACACCTCATCAAGGCAGCCTGGGCAGGCTGCCAGAGCCTGGCCAATCAGAGCACAGCAGCAAAAAACAATGTAGGGCTGAAATAGGCAACTTTTCAGGCAAAGTTTAAAACTCTTTACCTAAACAAGTTATATTAAATCCCACAACTGGAAGTTGTGGGATTTATTATAACAATTAATTTGATTCCAAACTCTTTGTATCTGTCACTTAATGGGACTTTTAAAATTAAAGTCTCCCAATTCTAGCCTATGAAGTATATTCACTACAATGAGGGAAAAACTAAAGTGGCTGTTTTTACCTCACCAGTGCTTATAAAACTACTTTTATAAGGTCCCTGCTTATAGTTACATGGCACCCAGCCCTAAGGCACACCTTAGGGGTGACTTATATGTAAAAATAAGGTAGGTTAAGACTTTAGAACTACTTTTAATTCCAAAGTTGTATTTTCATTTAACTTTAATTTAAAAGCAGCCAGCAAGGCAGGCCTGCCTTTAAAATGACACTGGGCACCTCAGCAGTGCACCTATGGGTGCACTACCTATGCTGTGGTCCCTAAACCTACATGCCCTACCATATACTCGTGACTTATAGGTAGGTTGAATTAGCCAGTTATAATTAGCCTAATTTGCATATTGATTTTACACAGAGCACAAGCCCTGGGACTGGTTAGCAGTACCCAGGGCACCATCAGAGTCAGATAAATACCAGCCAAAAGTGGAAAATGGGGGCAAAAAGTTAGGGGGCATCTGTAATCAGCCCTGTTTTCTCACACAAGCCCCCCCAGCCCACACGCCCGGGAGACTCAGCCCAACCCTGGGAGAGTCTTCCTGGCTTGTCTGGCGAGGAAGACAGTGAAGAGAACAGGCTATCCCTTTGCAGGGCCTTCTCTGCCTTACATCCTCCTGCCATGCTCACTCCCTCTGGGTAGTGAATCCGTCCTAACAGTGAAAGGACCCATCTCAAACTGAAACTTCCCTCTAGGGGGGATCTTCCTCATCTCTCTCTGCCAACTTGGGTACTCCCCTACTCCTAACTTTGCTAGAGCAACACCTGGCTTACACAAAGAGGTCACCCAACATTTGAGCAACCACACCATGACCAACAGGGTCAGGGGGCCTACTTTGCTTTTGGCCCTGGGGTCTGCCTCCCAGGCCAAGTACAGTGCTGCCACGAAGGATAGCACCCATCAGAGGCTACTGACAGCTGTCAGTACCCAAAACCACACCCTAAGCTCTCCACTGACAGGTGGCCAAGCTGCTTTAGGGGCAACTGTGGGGTCCTGACACCCCTCTTGCTGTTAGAGTGGGGGCTACCACCTCCTGTGGCAGACACCCTCCTTCTACTCTGCCTTCTGTCAGAGTAGGGGCAACACCCTGCATCTGGACAGCTGCCTGACTACTCATGACTTCCTTGGGGTCAGGTGAGGCCTCACCAGTGCCAACTCTGGGCTCACCCCCTACTGGGGCAGAAGGCCTTTGGCTCCCTGGAACTCTCTTTAAGAGTGTCCCACCCTTCCTTTTCTTCTTTCCTTTTCTTAGGGACCCCGTCTCCTAACTGTAGGGACTGACTTCCCAGGACTTTGGGTTGGGGGGCGCCCTGGGCGACTGCCCCATCTGGGACCAGACTCACCTCTCGGAGGTCATTACCCAGGATACAATCTAGGGGAAGGTCAGCACAGACTACCACCCTAAACCAGCCAAGTATACCCTCCCTCTCTAGGGCACTATGGCAACAGGTTTGGAGGTGACCTCCCATGTGGCTATCCTGACTTTCCTTGCCTCTCCTGGAACATACATGTCTGGGGTCACTGACCGACCACTCACTATAGTGTGACTGGCACAGGTGTCTCTCAGGCAAGTGGTAGGGATCCTATTCACCTAAATGGGGTGAAAGTGCATACTCCCACCCTAAGGGATCACCAGCTTACCATCTGGTCCTGTCTCCCAGCTCAATGCTAGGACTTATAGTTACATGGCACCCAGTCCTAAGGGCACATAGGGCACTCCGTAGGGGTGACTTATATGTAAAAATAAGGTAGGTTAAGACTTTGGTACTACTTTTAATTCAAAAGTCGAATTTGCATATAACTTTAATTTAAAAGCAGCCAGCAAGGCAGGCCTGCCTTTAAAATGACACTGGGCACCTCAGCAGTGCACCTATGGGTGCACTACCTATGCTGTGGTCCCTAAACCTACATGCCCTACCATATACTAGGGACTTATAGGTACATTGACTTAGTCAATTATAATTAGGCTAATGTGCATATTGATTTTACACAGAGCATAGGCCCTGGGACTGGTTAGCAGTACCCAGGGCACCATCAGAGTCAGGAAAACACCAGCCAAAAGTGGAAAATGGGGGGCCTTTGCAATCAGCCCTGTTTTCTCACAAAGACACATTACTTGGTGATACACAAATGATATATACTCAGTAAAGTCCATGTTCACGCATCATTTGTGTACAATATAGTTTTATCAACCGTATGTCTGTGCAAATGTAGCAGCCATTTCAATGGAAAGTGTGCTGTCTGTAAATGACAGTACACTACCACACAATGCTTTAGTTACATGAATAAAGCACTAACCCAATTTTTATTAAAGCTAGATGGGCCTCAAACGTTTGTTGTTCTAAAAAGCGGGTCACCAGTTCTAACAACATTTTGGAAGCACATCTATAGATATCTTGTATCATATAAAACATTTATTTTCAGGGTTGAGCGTGCAAAAGCGGTCTTGATCACGTTGTAATCTCTCTTTGGACTTCTAACCATGCCCAGGTCACTCCCGTCACTTTCAGTAGTTTGGGGGCTTGCCTTTTAAAAATTGATTTATCCACTTTGTGAAAGGCATGCATACGTCATGCCTTTTCCGGTGTTTAGCCCTCCTTGAGCGCTCCGGTAAACTACTGAAAACATACTAGGCTCTGCGTTTTCAGCTGTTTTCTGGACTACTTTATCTTTTCATTTCCTGAGCAGTGCGATCTTGCTTGGCAGAAGTCGAGCGCTTGCATGACATCGCCCTGTTACATGGATAATTGCACTTTGGCTGGTTACATGGATAATTGAACTTTTGCAGGTAACATGGATAATTGCACTTTTGCGATAAGTTTCACAGCGAGCCAACTTCTGTTTCCTTTTCTGTGTCTCCTTCACGGTCACGGCGACCGTCAGCTCTCATATGTGAAATTGTTTTATTTTTCATTAGTAGTTTAAGTGGCAAGAAAAGTCCTGTTAGAAGTTTACAACACTAATAGCTCTAACTCGAGCAAAAACAAGACCCGTTGCATTACAAATGATTGTTAAAGTACGTCAGTTGTTAACTTTACTGTAGGAAACATGCCACGGAGTTAATTATTGCTGCTTTATTTAAGATAGGTTTTCGATGTGTATTTCTGCTATATGCTCAGCGTACTGCACATTCATTTACAAAATCCGGACTCTTGCCCAATTATTGCACTATAGCAAAGCACAAAGGGCCTGATTAACAAAAGTAAACAAGCAGTGTTTTTACGTGCATTGCTTCTGCACTCCTGGAGGAGACTGCTGAGACTCCACACATAAAAAGAAAAGTATTCCTAAAATTATTTTATTATTTACAAAAAAAATTAGACTTGCACTAATGTGTAAGTTTACCTTTGCGAATCAGGCAGAGTGTTTCTGTGACAGCTTGTGTTGTGTCCAATGGTGTCAGATACCATGAGGTCAAAATATTGGAACAACAGTGTTCCTTTGCTGCATACATCCTTTCAGGTACCACTAACTCCGGATCAGCGGTTGTAGGCCCTGAGTGCGGCGAAGGACACACTGGTGGTCATTCTGACCCTGGCGGTCTTTGACTGCCAGGGCGGAGGACCGCGGGAGCACTGCCGACAGGCCGGCGGTGCTCCAATGGGGATTCCGACTGCGGCGGTAAAGCCGCGGTCGGACCGGCACCACTGGCGGGGTCCCGCCAGTGTACCGCCGCCCCATTGAATCCTCCGCGGCGGCGCAGCTTGCTGCACCGCCGCGGGGATTCCGACCCCCCCTACCGCCATCCAGATCCCGGCGGTCGGACCGCCGAGATCCGGATGGCGGTAGGGGGGGGTCGCGGGGCCCCTGGGGGCCCCTGCAGTGCCCATGCCACTGGCATGGGCATTGCAGGGGCCCCCGTAAGAGGGCCCCTACATGTATTTCACTGTCTGCTGTGCAGACAGTGAAATACGCGACGGGTGCAACTGCACCCGTCGCACAGCTTCCACTCCGCCGGCTCGATTCCGAGCCGGCTTCATCGTGGAAGCCTCTTTCCCGCTGGGCTGGCTGGCGGTCTGAAGGCGACCGCCCGCCAGCCCAGCGGGAAAGTCAGAATTACCGCCACGGTCTTTCGACCGCGGAACGGTAACCTGACGGCGGGACTTTGGCGGGCGGCCTCCGCCGCCCGCCAAGGTCAGAATGAGGGCCACTGTGTATTGCACAGCAGTAACTGTGGTAGATCGTAAGAGTTCCGAGATCAGACCATTTTCCTAATTCTCTCTCCTAGATGTCAGGTGCGAAATAAGTTATTTTGTTTGTATCACGTTGTTGGGACGTGAATAAAAGCATAAGTATCCCAAACACATATTCATGGACACAGGGAAGGACATGAATGTGTTTAAGAGGAGAGCATTTGTGACCAAATAAAATATAGCAATCTTAAATAAACAAATAAAATACATTTTAAAAGCACTTTATAAACCAAAGGAGAGACAATTCACACCAGGAAGAGCACATTGCACAGAAATATCTTTCCATATTCTAGCATTCACGTCCCTTGTCCAAATAATGCTGCAGTTTCTGGAAAAACACATTGTGGGCCCAGGACCATAGCTTAACAGCAAGCAACCCTGCTCTTTTTCCAACAATAATGTGTAATATATGTTACACCCAGATGTAGGGGCTAAATTAATGATCTGATGTCATTCATTTCATTTACATATTACTGTAGGAAGCGCAGTGAGGGAGTTTGCAATAACCCTTACACTGAGTGAGAATTACTAATTTATGATTAATTACATTAATTGCAACCTTCATCAAACGCATGCCATCATAGCTGAAGGGTTGTGTTATGCATGTCATTAGAAAGAGGGTTCTCATGCAAGTCGTTTTTCTCTGCATTAATTATATTCATTGCATGGGGCTCGTGCATACTGAACACTTTAGTTCACAAAACAATGGTTTAACTATTTCCGGAGATCTTATTTTTATAACGGAGCAATGGCATTGGTATGAATAAGATGCCAGATCCATAATAGAGCAAGATGACAGCATTAATAAACACTGAAATATTCCTTGTACATTAAAAACTAAGCAAATATAGTTCTGGGAGCAGGGCATAGCTCAAAATTTGCATCACATTTATTCCTTTGTCTCCACTGTTTTTTTCTGTGCAATGAGGATCGGTGCACATGGCGCACTGACATCATTGCACAGAAAGTGAAAGAAAAATTAACTATCTCAGCCCCCAAGGCACTGATTTAGATTGGGAAGATGTAATTGGGAAGGGGAGAATCTCCTCTTTCCAATGGTACCTCTCCTTAGTGGATCCATGCTTGGGGATTGGTACAGGAGGGCTATCTCAAGCAGGTATCCACCCACTAGACACTAGGGTTCGATTCTGAGAGAGGTAGGAGCGATCCCTCTGGCAACAGACTTATGCTTTCCTCCAAATGTCAAAATACTTTCTGTACCACCAAGACCACTAGGGGGGCAGAAAGCCCGCTAGCCACTAGGTTGTTTTTTAATTGGAAAATGTTTGAGACAGCCCGCTCAGACACCAGGCATAGCCCTCTACCCCCCCCATATCACCCCAGATGTCTTTCTGCCCCCAATTAGGACAGATAGGAGGGCTTTCATCCTGTCTGCTCTTGGGCAGGGGACAAAAAGCCCACTAGACCTCCAGAGAAGGTGTCTAGAGAGGGTGAGTGCCTCACAATATCAGTGGGCTAATGCTCTCCCCTCCCAGCACCAAATGTCTTACTGCCCCCGGGAGCAGATAGGAAATAGTTGCCGCCAATTTGCCCCCCAGGGGGGAAGAAAGCCCATTTGACATCCAGGAGCATTTGTTTAGATAAAAAATGGCGTAGGGTTGGCTCACTGAGGCATTGGGCTTAGCTTCTATCCCCCTAATAACACCCAGCAATCTTTCTGT
Organism: Pleurodeles waltl; assembly: GCF_031143425.1. Lineage (NCBI taxonomy): Eukaryota > Metazoa > Chordata > Amphibia > Caudata > Salamandridae > Pleurodeles > Pleurodeles waltl. The sequence goes on along the minus strand of NC_090444.1, from coordinate 1,267,171,480 downwards.
CCCCCATATGGGGCATTTAGGAGGTGCTTTCTGTCCAATTTGCCCTTCTAGACCATCAGAGAGTCTCCATAGAGGAGGGATGCCCCCACGGCAATGGGCTAATATTTCCCTTCCACCAGTCCCAAAAGTCTTTCTGGCCCCTTGGGGGCAGATAGGAGATAGTGGCCTCCAGTCTGCCCCCAGGGGGCAGAAAGCCCACTAGACACGAGGGAGTATATATATATTTTTTTTATAATGTAAAGGAGGCATAGGACCAAACCCCCACCTAACAAATAAGGCAGCAGTTTTTCTGCCCCCCGCAGGGGCATATGGAGAGTCATTTTCAAAAATCAGCCTCCTGGAGGAGGAGGGTGCAGAAGGCCCACTTCAAGCAAGGGAAATGCTTTTGTTTTATTACTGTTGGTGTGGAGGAGCTTGCCCAGACACTTGTCTAAGCCCTTGACTCCAAAATGACCCTCAGAGTGTTTCTGCTCCCCCAGGGGCAAACAGGTGGTCTTTACCTCCAATCTGCACTGTATAGGTAGCAGTGCCGGGCTAAATTCCAATATTGTGCTACTTCTATTGCATGTTTCATACTTGGGTCTGCTGACACCTGGGGATATATGCCAAACTTAGGCATTTCTGTAAACTAGACATCAGAGGCAGTTCAAAATGTTGTGCCTCAGGTGGATCGCATGACATTTTCTTACGCACAATTCTCTTAAAATCTCAATCTTGGACTAAAATCACACATTTTCCTTGAATTTCTGTGATGTAAATGCCTGGAAGCCCCAGGGATTTACAAAATTTCTACCACACAGTTTTCCCCCACTTGCCCAGATAAAAATGCAGTCCTGCTTGTGTGTCGGGGCCTAGCGCCCATGATGCAAAAGGCCCCAAAGTGCTAGGTGGAGAAATCAGCAAGAGAGGTAGCTTTGGTATTTGGGCTCAGACTCAGCGGCCACCCAGGAAAACCTACCAAACCCAGACATTTCTGAAAACTAGACTCCAGTGTGGTGTGCTTCATGTGGATCCCACAACATGTTATTGCTAACTATGCTGTGCAAATCTCAAACTTTGATTAAAATCACACATTTCCATGCATTTTTCTGATGTAAACTTCCTGAAACCACAGGGATCCACAAAATTCCTATCACCCAGCTTTTCCCCATTTGTCCTGATAGAAATACTGCCCCACAAGTGTGACTGGGCCCCAACAGGCACACATCAATCTAGGGTCGATGAGAGTTGTTCTGTGGGACTCCCATTGATCTTTGTTTGATAAGTGCATTTCGTATGCTATTAGAATAGCCACACAAGTGGGATAGCATTTTAATCAGAGCAAGCGGAGGAATGCTGGGTGGTAAGAATTTTGTGGATTCCTGGTGACCCGGATGTTTACGTCACAGAAATGCAAGGAAAATGCACAATTTTATGCATGTGTTGGTGTGCAGAGCATTGCAGGTGAGAAACCTTTGTGGGGTCCATTGAAGGCTCCCCACAGAGGACTTCCCTGGCTGTCTAGTTTTAAGAAATGTCTGGCTTGGTTAGGTTTCTCTGGCTGGCTGCTGAGTCCTGGCCCAAAAAATGCAGCTACCCCCATTACCAAATCTGGTCATTTTTGTGAGAGGGAATATTGATGTCTTCACATTGTGTTTTGGGTCCCCTTTCTATTGCGTACACAAGGCCTACCCATTTTTATCAGAAGACATAGGGTAATGCTAAATGGTAGGAAACTTCTGACCATCCCTTCACAGAAATGTAAGGACATTGTTTTATTTTAGTCAAAGTTTGAGGCTTGCAAGGGGTTCTGGCACGAAAACCTGGTGAGAGCCACATGAGTCACTCAATCTTGGATCCCCTAGATATCTACTTGTTAGAAATGTACAGGTTTGCTAGGTTTCCCTAGGTTTCGGGTGAACTAGGCCCCCAAAATACACAGCCATCCACATTGAAAAAGAGTAGTTTTCAGTGGAAATATGTGAGGTGTCCTTGATGTGTTTTGAGCCACTTCTTATTGCGAGCACTACGTCTACCCACACAAGTGTGGTATCATTTTTATTGGGAGATTTTGGAGAATACAGAATAGTAGAACATGTGTTATTACCAATTGTATTTCTCTGCATTTGTGCCTTCTAAAAGTAATCAGGTGTAAGAAAGATGACATTTTAAGAAAGCCCTCTGAATCACCTGCTAGTATAGGTACCCAAAATTCAGAGATCTGCCACTGCTCCTAAACTCCATGTTCTGTGCCCATTTGTGAAATATATACGGTTCCTTGATTCCCATTTTTTACTCTTTATACTCTTTATATGTTATCATATGAATTGCTACATATGCGGTACACAATGAAAAAACATTGTAAGGTACAGCTCAGTTATTGGTTCTGTGTACCTTGGGTTCTTGGAAAACCTATAAGCCTTATATGTCCCTGCAACCAGAAGGATTTAGTGAATGTAGTGGTATATTATTTTTGTAATTTTGCCATTGTGACAATAAGTTACAAATGAAAAAAGTGTCCCAAAAGGACATTTTCTCCTATCCATTTTCAATATTTCTTTTATTTCAATAGTTGGTTTCTGTAGGAGTTACTTGAGAGACCTACACAGGGACCCCTTGCTGAATTTATAATTTTGTCTACTTTTCAGAAATCTATTGTTCCCTGAGATACTCCATGGGTTTCACAGCAGTTTCCATCACAAACTGGAAGTAGGTTTAAAGCACAAACATTGGAAAAAATGGGCTACCTCTTTGTAACAATACAAAAACTGTCTAAAAATATTTTTATTGACTCAGCTCTGAATGTTCTGGTGACTGTAGAATAGCAAACCTTTGGTTGATCCCATTTATATAAAAAAAAAATAGACATATTGTTAGAAATGGGGTCTTTGGTTGACAGTCAGGTTACCCCCTGTTCAAGCAAGGACCCTCACTCTAGTTAGGATAAAAGAGAATCACCCTCAGCTAACCCCTGCTTACCCCCTTGGTAGCTTGGCAGAGCAGTAGGCTTAACCTCAGAGTGCTGGGCGTAAAGTATTTGTACCAACACACACAGTAACTTAATGAAAACACTACAAAATGACACAACACCAGTTTAGAAAAATAGGAAATATTTATCTAGACAAAACAAGACCAAAACGACAAAAATCCAACATACACAAGTCAAGTTATGATTTTTAAAAGGTTTAAAATAAAAAGAGTCTTTAGGTAGTTGTAACAACACACTAGCGCTGCTAGCGTGTAAATGTACCTGGTTTGCGTCAAAAATAACCCCGCACGGGCGGTGTGCGTCGAAAATAACCCTGCACGGTTATATGCGTCGAAAACAACTCGGCACGGCGATGCGCGTCGAAAAAGCCAGCCACGCGACGGTCCGAAAGTCCCGCGGCGCAGGTTGCGATCTCTCAGCCTTCGTCAGCGATGCTGCGCGTCGTTTCTCCTGCTCCGGGCGTCGATTCTCCGGTCGCGTTTCCTGCGGCGTCGTTTCTCAGCTGCGGAGCCGGCGTCGCGTCGTTTTCTCAGCCGCGATCGGATTCGCGTCGATCTTTTCTCCGCACGGTGCTCGGTGCGTGTATTTTTGTCCTTAGGCTGCCAGCCTCTCCTTTCAGGGTCCCAGGAACTGGAAGGGCACCACAGAGCAGAGTAGGGGTCTCTCCAGAGACTCCAGGTGCTGGCAGGAAGAAGTCTTTGCTATCCCTGAGACTTCAATAACAGGAGGCAAGCTCTACATCAAGCCCTTGGAGATTTCTTCTTCAAGATGGAAGGCACACAAAGTCCAGTCTTTGCCCTCTTACTCTGGCAGAAGCAGCACTGCAGGAAAGCTCCACAAAGCACAGTCACAGGCAGGGCAGCACTTGTTCCTCAGCGATCAACTCTTCTCCAGGCAGAGGTTCCCCTTGATTCCAGAAGTGTTTCTAAAGTTTGTAAGTTTGGGTGCCCTTCTTATACCCATTTTAGTCTTTGAAGTCACCTTCCTTCAAAGGGGACTCACACCTTCTTGTGAAATCCTGCCTTGCCCAGGCAAGGCCTCAGACACACACCAGGGGGCTGGAGACAGCATTGTCAGAGGCAGGCACAGTCCTTTCAGATGAGAGTGACCACTCCACCCCTCCCTCCTAGCAGAGATGGCTAATCAGGAATGCAGATCACACCCCAGCTCCCTTTGTGTCACTGTCTGGTGTGAGGTGAAAAACAACCCAACTGTCAACTGACCCAGACAGGGAATCCACAAACAAGGCAGAGTCACAGAATGGTTTAAGCAAGAAAATGCTCACTTTCTAAAAGTGGCATTTTCAAACGCACAATCTCAAAATCAACTTTACTAAAAGATGCATTTTTAAATTGTGAGTTCAGGGATCCCAAACTCCACCTGTCCATCTCTTCTCTAGGGGAATCTACACTTTAATCATATTTAAAGGTAGCCCCCATATTATCCTATGAGAGAGAGACAGACCTTGCAACAGTGAAAACGAAATTGGCAGTATTTCACTGTCAGGACATATAAACCACATTACTATATGTCCTACCTTATCCATACACTGCACCCTGCCCTTGGGGCTACCTAGGGCCTACCTTAGGGGTGCCTTACATGTAAGAAAAGGGAAGGTTTAGGCCTGGCAAGTGGGTACACTTGCCAAGTCGAATTTACAGTGTAAGAATACACATACAGACACTGCAGTGGCAGGTCTGAGACATGATTACAGAGCTACTCATGTGGGTGGCACAACCAGTGCTGCAGGCCCACTAGTAGCATTTGATTTACAGGCCCTGGCACCTCTAGTGCACATTACTAGGGACTTACTAGTAATTCAAATATGCCAATCATGGATGAACCACTTACATACAATTTAAACAGGAGAGCATATGCACTTTAGCACTGGTTAGCAGTGGTAAAGTGCTCAGAGTTGAAAAGCCAACAGCAACATGTCAGAAAAATATAGGAGGCAGGAGGCAAAAAAGTCTGGGGATGACCCTGCAAAAGCAAAAGTCCAACACGACCCCCTACCAGCCTAAAGCCAGGGGAGAACAATCAATACCTTGATGTACTTCCCTGATTGGGGCGATAGAACAGGGACCCAGGCCCACAACAGCAGGGGCATGCTCCAGTTCTACGCCTTCCTGACTCCAGTTGGATCCCTCTGTCCATACTCTCAGGGCCCACTAAGCTAACCCATGGGGAACCCTTCTCCACATCTACAGACACCATCTGTGCAACACCTAACTTTACTTTGCTCACAGATGTATTGCAATGGGCAGATAGTACCACCAGGGCCAACACAATGGTGTTGCCCACTCCACCCCTGGGGTGTGACTCTCGTCCTTCCCCCCCCAGGGGCAACTCTGTCCACCAGGACAGCAAGCCACAGTGGCCCCAGACAACTGTCAGGGATGAGAGCCCGACCTCAGGCCTCTCTAACCACTGTGACTGTGGAGAGTGGGGGGTGGTAGCCCCAGGTGCCTGGCACCCTTTGACCACTCTCTCTTCCACCAGGTCAGGGATGACAACCTGACCCTGGTCCTCCCCTCTGGGGCTCTGTACCCTCCCTGCAGAAGCGGCACCCCCAGAGTCAAAAACTGTCAGGGTGCTTGTAGAAGCAGTCCTGCACAATTCTTCCATCAGTGCAGGGATGTTAACCTGCAACTGATCCTCCAACCTGGGGTCTGTACCTTCAGGTTGGACCAGGGCCAGGGGTGAGGCTTCCCTCCCCCTGCCCTCTCTCCTGGGGTCCTGAACCACCCAACTAGGAGCGGCCCCCCCAGAAGACAACATGGTAGGGGCACTGTTAGCAGTAGCCCCTTCCTCCAGGTCAGGGGGGACACCCTTAACCTGGCCTCCCAATCCAGGGTCTGTACCCACAGACTGGATCACTGCCTGGCAACCCAGGACTTCCTGGGGGGCATACCTACCCCCTACCAGGTCAGAGTTTACCCTCTGAACCTGGTCATCCAACCCAGGGTCACCACCCTGCGGTTGAACCACTGCCTGGCACACCAGGACTTCCTTGGGAGCACACTTACCCCCCATCAGGTCAGAGTTTACCCCCTGAACCTGATCATTCAACCCAGAGTCACCACCCTGCGGTGGAACCATTGCCTGGCACACCAGGACTTCCAGGGGGGCACACTTACCCCCCTCAAGGGACACACTGTCCCGAAGGGCCACACAAGAGTCTGGCTGGCGCAGGTCTCCTGACCTCTGCCCATCTGACAGAGTCTGGATTCCCCCCAACCCAGAAATGGTCTCACCAAGGTCATTCATGGGGGGCTCTGCTCTCAGAGCTGACCCCTGACCCTCCAGGTTCTCCACTGGGGTCCGCAACCCCCTCTCAACCCTCTGTCTGGACTTCTGCACCCCCTCACTAGGAGTGGTACTGCCAGACACCAGAACTGGTGGGACGCTGGCTACAGCCGCCCCCCCAAGTTCTCCTGACACTGTGGGGTCTCCCTCAACAGATGGCCCTATGGTACAGGCTAGGCTCCCCTCCTGGTGTTCCCGCAGGGAACCCTCCAGGACCTGGGACCGGATCTCGGGCACCTTGGGCCTCAACCCATCCCCATTCCCTCTCCTCTGAGACTGGACATGGGGTCCCTCACCCATCCCACTACACTGGGACCTACCTGGGACACTACAATCCTTCCCTACCTCACCTGGTTGGGAACTACCTAGACCACTCCTCTCAGGAGCACCCCCAAATGCCTCTTCAGACTCTCTGGTACTCACCCAGAAGTCTGCCTCCATTGTAAGCTCCCTGGGGTCAGAGAACTCACACTCCACCTGGTGTTGGCATAGCTCTGGAAAATAAGGACTAGACATATGCTCTCCAGCAATTACATCACTCAGCCCCTCACATGAATTAACCAAAGTACCCTTCACCCAACCATCCAGTGACTCTGCTTTGAAAAAGCACCCCACATCACCCTCCTGAGACTGGTGAGACAGTACCTGACTGTCCCTGACACTCAACCCACACTCTTCTGGGATGTTTTCACACTCCATAACCAGGACTTCTACCTGGGGGGAACCCCTCTCCCTGTCACTCTCAACTAGAGTCAGTAGAGTGTCCCTCCCACCAGTAGGAATATGACTCCCCATGCCAGTTCCCCAATCTACCTCAGAGACCCTGTGCATCACTGGAGCTACCTCATACCCCTGAACCTCCTGGCGTGTGTTAACTCCCTCCTTCAAGTAGGGCACCACCTCTCTGGGCATGTGCACTTCTGCAGCATCACTGGATATACAATTGTTGCTGCCACCATTCCAGCTGGACTCAGCCCTCATGACTTCCAGCTCTTTCAATTTAAGCTCGTAAGCATAAATCATTTTTTTAATCTCTAAGTCCCTCCTCCTTTCTTCCAACTCCTTGAATCGGCGAGCCCTGTCTGCCCGTCTGTCCTGTAACTCTTCAGGAGTCAGACCCTTGGGTGACACCCTGCTATCCCTCCTGGGGACCCTCCCCCCAGGCGTAACAGGTACCTCCACTACACCACTGTGTATCCTCTGCACTTCCCCACCCACATTCTCCTCCTCTGTGTGCCCTCCAGCCTTCTTGATTGTCCCCCCGGCCCTCTGTGCCTGTTGCAGCTCCCCCTCCCTGGTGGAGCTCTCAGTGGGACAGTCAAGATCTTTAAGGAACTGTTTCAATTGAGCAACTGAGTACTCCTTCAGTTTCTCCATTTCAAACACAGCTCCAGCTGTTGCATCTCCAGATTGAGACATGATGGTCACAAGTGCAAAGTTCCAAAGGCAGAAAAAAAATAATTTCCCAATGAAGTAAAAAGAATCAGTCAAGGGATCAGCAAAATCATGGAAGTAGAATAAAAAGAGTCCTTAAGAGAAAAATCAAAAGATCACCAAACAAGTAGTATGTGGTCGCGTAGTGGTCTGAGATCAAAACAGTAGTGTACACTTAATTACTGTATGTCAAGCACAAATACAAGTCCAATCCCGACCGCTGGTCACCAATGTTAGAAATGGGGTCTTTGGTTGACAGTCAGGTTACCCCCTGTTCAAGCAAGGACCCTCACTCTAGTTAGGATAAAAGAGAATCACCCTCAGCTAACCCCTGCTTACCCCCTTGGTAGCTTGGCAGAGCAGTAGGCTTAACCTCAGAGTGCTGGGCGTAAAGTATTTGTACCAACACACACAGTAACTTAATGAAAACACTACAAAAAGACACAACACCAGTTTAGAAAAATAGGAAATATTTATCTAGACAAAACAAGACCAAAACGACAAAAATCCAACATACACAAGTCAAGTTATGATTTTTAAAAGGTTTAAAATAAAAAGAGTCTTTAGGTAGTTGTAACAACACACTAGCGCTGCTAGCGTGTAAATGTACCTGGTTTGCGTCAAAAATAACCCCGCACGGGCGGTGTGCGTCGAAAATAACCCTGCACGGTTATATGCGTCGAAAACAACTCGGCACGGCGATGCGCGTCGAAAAAGCCAGCCACGCGACGGTCCGAAAGTCCCGCGGCGCAGGTTGCGATCTCTCAGCCTTCGTCAGCGATGCTGCGCGTCGTTTCTCCTGCTCCGGGCGTCGATTCTCCGGTCGCGTTTCCTGCGGCGTCGTTTCTCAGCTGCGGAGCCGGCGTCGCGTCGTTTTCTCAGCCGCGATCGGATTCGCGTCGATCTTTTCTCCGCACGGTGCTCGGTGCGTGTATTTTTGTCCTTAGGCTGCCAGCCTCTCCTTTCAGGGTCCCAGGAACTGGAAGGGCACCACAGAGCAGAGTAGGGGTCTCTCCAGAGACTCCAGGTGCTGGCAGGAAGAAGTCTTTGCTATCCCTGAGACTTCAATAACAGGAGGCAAGCTCTACATCAAGCCCTTGGAGATTTCTTCTTCAAGATGGAAGGCACACAAAGTCCAGTCTTTGCCCTCTTACTCTGGCAGAAGCAGCACTGCAGGAAAGCTCCACAAAGCACAGTCACAGGCAGGGCAGCACTTGTTCCTCAGCGATCAACTCTTCTCCAGGCAGAGGTTCCCCTTGATTCCAGAAGTGTTTCTAAAGTTTGTAAGTTTGGGTGCCCTTCTTATACCCATTTTAGTCTTTGAAGTCACCTTCCTTCAAAGGGGACTCACACCTTCTTGTGAAATCCTGCCTTGCCCAGGCAAGGCCTCAGACACACACCAGGGGGCTGGAGACAGCATTGTCAGAGGCAGGCACAGTCCTTTCAGATGAGAGTGACCACTCCACCCCTCCCTCCTAGCAGAGATGGCTAATCAGGAATGCAGATCACACCCCAGCTCCCTTTGTGTCACTGTCTGGTGTGAGGTGAAAAACAACCCAACTGTCAACTGACCCAGACAGGGAATCCACAAACAAGGCAGAGTCACAGAATGGTTTAAGCAAGAAAATGCTCACTTTCTAAAAGTGGCATTTTCAAACGCACAATCTCAAAATCAACTTTACTAAAAGATGCATTTTTAAATTGTGAGTTCAGGGATCCCAAACTCCACCTGTCCATCTCTTCTCTAGGGGAATCTACACTTTAATCATATTTAAAGGTAGCCCCCATATTATCCTATGAGAGAGAGACAGACCTTGCAACAGTGAAAACGAAATTGGCAGTATTTCACTGTCAGGACATATAAACCACATTACTATATGTCCTACCTTATCCATACACTGCACCCTGCCCTTGGGGCTACCTAGGGCCTACCTTAGGGGTGCCTTACATGTAAGAAAAGGGAAGGTTTAGGCCTGGCAAGTGGGTACACTTGCCAAGTCGAATTTACAGTGTAAGAATACACATACAGACACTGCAGTGGCAGGTCTGAGACATGATTACAGAGCTACTCATGTGGGTGGCACAACCAGTGCTGCAGGCCCACTAGTAGCATTTGATTTACAGGCCCTGGCACCTCTAGTGCACATTACTAGGGACTTACTAGTAATTCAAATATGCCAATCATGGATGAACCACTTACATACAATTTAAACAGGAGAGCATATGCACTTTAGCACTGGTTAGCAGTGGTAAAGTGCTCAGAGTTGAAAAGCCAACAGCAACATGTCAGAAAAATATAGGAGGCAGGAGGCAAAAAAGTCTGGGGATGACCCTGCAAAAGCAAAAGTCCAACACGTTTTTTAAAGCCATTGTTTCCTATTTTTTCCAAAAACTCAAAATGTAGCTATATAGCTATTTTTTGGCTATTTTCCCAGTCCCCTCTAGGGGAATCAGCAAACCTCGTGTACCTTTAGAATCCACAAGATATTGTGATGAAAGGACATAAATTTGTCATGGATACCCTAGGTGGTAAGCATTTTAAGGACGCCAAACTACCCTGAATAGCCTAAAAGGTTTTAGCGAAAGAATTAGGATCAATCAAAAATAATTTTTCATTGAAGTTGTTGATTCAATAAAGCATTGAAAATAAAATAAAATTATCAAGAATATATATACATATATAGATATATATTCACAAAAAAAACAAAGGGTACAGAGACATTGTAGTTAAGTTCAGATTTTACATGCACAAAACCATATAAATTCAGCTGTTAGAGTTATTTCAAGTAACTATAACTCATGACTCGCTCTCTTAACATACACAGTTTTCTCATCAAACATTTTACTGCAAATATTACAGTGATATTATCAATGATGTCAAGAAGATGTGATGTAATAACTGGGGAAATTAGCAGTGCATGGCAAGGGCAGGGCGCAGGATTTTGGCAGAAGGGATCTCCATCACCAGTGTGATAGAGTAACTCATCTACCAATATCTGAATCAGGCCCCTAGTCCTCCATCCTGAGGTTACATATGGGTAGGGTAGCGATACCCTGACCACCTAGGCCTCATGGGGGGACCCAGAGGGCCCGAATGGGGCTGAAATAGGCATGGGAAGAGGGGACCATGCACTCCCTCCCCTACTAAATTGTGACTAACCCTGAGTGTTGGGGTCCCAGAGGCTGAAATTTGGCACTAGGATGGGGGCTGCTTGTCCTCTCCCTCTGAAAAGTATGCTGGGCCCTGGGGATAGGGTACTTGGGCTGAAATTAACCTGGGGAGGGGGCTACATGCCCCCTCCTGAATATAAATGATGCTGGGGCCCTGGGCATTAGGGTCCCTGGATTGGAAACCAGCCCAGGGAGGGAGGATGCATGACCCATCCACTTAAGAAGAGTACCTGGACTTCGGGGTGGCATGCCCAGGGCAAAAATGTGCCTGGGGAGGGGTGCCTCATGCCCCTTTCGCCCTGAAATTTGTGCTGGGCCCCAGGGAAGGGGTTCCCCAGAGCTGAAATTGGCCTAGAGAGAGGTGTAACATGACCTCTACCCCTAATATTAATACCAGGTCATGGGGGATGGAGTCCCTGGAGCAAAAATTGGCCATCGAAAGGGGGCTGTGTGCCCCCCTCCCCTTGAAAAGTGCACTGGGCCTCAGGGATACCGTGACTAGGGCTGAAATTGCCCTTTGGTGGGGGGCTGCATGCCTCCTCCCCATAAAAATTATGCTGGGTCCCTTTGGAATGGGGCACTGGGACCAAAATCATCGCAGGCAGCAGGGGGCCACTCACGCCGTCTCCCCTTTTAAAAAAAAAAGATTGGTCTTGGAGGATGGGATCCGCAGGCCTAACAAAGCTAAGGTGGGGAGGCAACCGTTCCCCTCCCCTTTATTTAAATAAGTGGTCACATGGAATGGGTGCCCCAGGGCTGATAACAGCTCAGGGAGAGGGCTCCTCCTCCCCTCCCCTTCAATTAAGAAAAACATGCCTGGGAGATGGGATCCTCAGGGCCAGGCCTTATGGCTAACCCCCTACTGTGCACAGCTGGGGTCAGTGTGCAGTTGGCTGTACTGGTGGGTGATGGCTACAGGGCCTGCCCACCCATAGAAATTCACTGAAAAAAGCAATGGATAAAGAAATGTTATAGTTAGGTGAATAGTTCAGTGATAAAATTAATATTTTAAACTAAAGAAAAACACAGAAATTGGTCAGTTATAGATAATAACATTAACTATAATCTGCGCCCCACCATGCTTATGACCTCACAAATTACCTCACTTATGACATGTTCTATGACATCACTTATGACATCACTGAAGACATCTCATATAACATTGTTGATGACATCACTGATGACATCAATGATGACTTTATTCAATGAGTGTGCTAGTTTGCTTTATAGTTTACTCAGGGGGGACACAAGTTTAGTTAGTTGAGATAACTATGTATGTTTAAAATGGTATATTTTAACAGACATTTTCATGTAACTAGAACGTTCCTTTAAACTGTAGGCCCTTCATCCAACCCATGGCGCAGCCAACCCTAATCTGTTCACATCCTTCACTGTGCACAGCAAGGGGTTGGATGCGGGGACTGGCAACTCTCAGTCACAAGGGGGCACGGGAGGACCCCCATGGCCCATGCTGCTTCACCGGCTTCCCTGCCAGCATCCATCCTGGGAGCCAGTGGGAGCCGGCAATCTTTTCTTTTTTTAAAAAGGGAGGGGGTGTGTGCCCCCTCCCCAAAACTTTACAGGGCCCGGGGTCCCAATCTCTCAGGGTTGTATTTGTTTTTGTTGGGGGTGTCTCTCACCCTTCCCTGAGCGGTTAGGGCCCTAGGGACCCCACCCCGAAGGCCTTTTTATTTTTAATGGTAGGGAGGCACATGTTCCTCCTCGAGCCTTTAGAGCCCTGAGGAACACATTCCCTGAGGCCTTTTTTTAATTAAGGGGAGGACGCAGGTGGACCCCTTCTCTGACCCACTATGGGCCCCAGAAACCCCATTCCCTGGGGTCTTACACAGTTATTAACTGAAGTGGGTAAGAGAAGGTCCCAGTGCCCTACCAGGGCACCCATAAAACATGATTTTGGGGGCCATGATGGGGAGCCGGAGGGGGAGCCCCCATAGCCCCACTAGCTCCCTGCATGCACCCATCCTAGGCGTATCAGGAGCCAATAATTCTCCAGCCCACTGGGAGCAGAAGTTTTTGAATGCACTCTTGAGGTAAAAGCAATCTGAGTCTCCCTGCCCGTGAGAGTGAGAGCTGAGAAACATATGTCTGCATCCCCCCAGTAGGAGAAGTTTTAGAGCTCTCACCGGGTGGGACCAGAAATGTGTTTCCCTGTCTGTGCTCTTGTGGGCAGGGAAACTACTGTGTCCTGGGGGTGGGCTCCCATTAATTGAGCCAGGTCCAGGTAATGAGATTCCTGGGACCTTTCCAGCTTCTGGGAGGGGGGGCTGCACACCTTCTCCCCTACAATTTAGTTTGATCCTCAGGGGATGGGACCTCTAAAGTTTATTGCAGCTTGTGAGGGGGGCAGCATGCCTGCTCCCCTTTACTCTGAATCAGCCCCGGGGATGGGGCTGCTTGGTCTTTTCAGGCTGAGGGAGGGGGGCCATACACCCCTCCACTTTAATTGATGTTTACCCCCCCACCCTCTGGGGAATGGGATCCCAGGCATTTTTGCTTTAGGCTTGGGGAGGTGGGCCATGTGCCCTGCTCTTCTCAATATATAATTTTTTGCCACCACCTGGGCCCTGAACCAACTCCGGGGTATTTTTCTAATACTGTTTTTTTTTCTGCTGATTCTCAGATCCTCTGCAAATTTGCAGCATTTGTTTTTTATAAAAAAAGTCCTACGGAAGTCAGGGTATTCCTACCCTGCCCCTAGTACTTTTTTTTTTTAGAGATTGGGACGGAGTCGCAAGTCCTAACATGGCTGCCTCCACAGTGTTGTTGATCAGCGTGCAATCTGTTGGGTCCGTGTTTCCTGTATAGCGGAAATATGTAACGTTTTTAAGAACTACTTGCTCTATAACCAGTAAACAAATTTACAACAAATCACAAAAAGCACACTCTTTGGACTTACATCTAGCTTTACGCTACATTTGGTGTAAATCCATTCAGTGATATTGCTGTTTAATTTTCCCATGAAAGAATTAACTGGAAAGATGTGTTTTTTGGGACCTCCCTCCCCTTTTTCTTGGCCCCTGCTTAACAGATCACCCTGAAGCTAAAGTGGAGACTTTTGTCTGGAAAGGTTCATGAAAATTCATCAAGCACGGCCAAAGTTATTAGGAAAACAAAATATTCCTATGTAAATGCAGACCTAACTATAACTATTCTGTGGTGGACCCTTCTAAGCGTGAGGCTGGTATAAAAGTTAATATTAAACCACTAAAGTGGCCCTACCTATCACCTCATATAGAAAAATTGCCTTCATCAACATCACACCAGAACGTACATGAAAATGTTGGCATCCAAAATGTAACATTTAAATCCAGAATTGGTTTATCCAAACTAATCTGCATTTGTTATAGATTGTTAGAACCTTGGTAATGCCAATTGAGTTGTGCATTTGTTCGAGAAGGGCAGAAAAAGTAGTTACTGGCAATCCTTGTGTCCTTGGGTGTTGAAAAAGCCTTGAGCTGGGTAGACTGGTTATTTGTAAGACTGGTCTTGGAAAAAGTAGCTTTAGAGAATCCACTCCTTGAAATAGTATTGGCCAACTATTCTAGCTCTTCAGCTAAAATAGTCTGAAATGGCCAAAATCAGATATTAAATAGCTGTAGATGGGGACCAGGAAAGGTGCCCCTTGTTTCCAGTTCCTTTGCTGCTTTATGTGAAAGAATGGTAAATCTGGACCTATGTTTAAAATGAATGGCCCTCATCAGGTATAGGATAAAAGAAGAAATGGTGGAGAGATCTGCTGGGATGAACATTGTTAAAATCATCCCATATCTGATTGTCACTGTGAGGTGTCTGGATTACAGGGACCTGTACAACTACTTCAAAGAGTATTTTATTATCTAATGAATTACCATCTATTTAATTACTTATCCATCTAGCTCACAAGATGACCTATTCATATGATGAAATGCTCATTCCAGACATAAAATTTAAGTAAGGGATGCATGAAATACAAAAGTCAATCACTGTTGTGGATTGAGTGGCAGTACATATACTATTGCCTCAAACAGAAAGGAATCTTATTACTATGAGTTTGGCATATTGATTATTTTTAACTTGCAGGACAAAGTTTCATCACAACACAATTTGTATGAATAAGTGTGATGATTACTTGGTCACCCTGTTATTTGCTGAACCAAATTTAGATTAAGGATTCTTGTTTGGCAGACTTCATCCTTCTACAACAAGTTTCATACCCTAGGTTTCAAGGTGTCTCTTAAATTATTCTTTTCAGATGATAGTTGGTGCTACTAGTTGTCAACTGCCACCATCTTAAGTGTGTTCACGACATAATGTGCTGAACCTCAACAGGCAAGGCACCAAGTGCAAAATTCAAGTAGACACCAGCACGCACTGGTAGGCCCAACTTAAACATGTTAAAGCATTGTGTTGGACAATGACACTGGGCAGCTACTCCGTCCTCTTGTCCAGTAACAATTGCATTTGCTGTCACTGCCCCCAAATCTGTGCAAAATCCACCTGTAACCTGGGGCCAGGGGTGGAAAGAAAAACCCCATTCTTTTCACTTCACCTGGTAAAATAGTAAAAATAAAATAGTGAAAATAGTGATAGAAGTGTGCAAAGCTACACAGTCAACTAGATGAGATGCAGACTGCTTTGAAGCCATGTTTGAACCCAGATTTTCCCATTTGAACAAACTATGTGTCAGATTTATGGAGAAGTGGTGCATCACAGTGCTGTGCCAAAATTAGCAGTGCCACGCTGCGTCACTTTAGAAACGCAGAGATGAGCTATAGTTAAGTGAATACGGCACACCCCTGTGTTGTCCCCTGCACTGGCGCTAAATTTAGCTGCCAGAACCAACGCAGGCATCTTTGCACCATCGTGCAATGATGTCTGCGTTGAGGGATGTGATTGGTTATGTGCGGGAAGGTGTCCCTACCTGCACATAAACAATCACTAATGGTGCTTTGGCACTTCTGTGTGCTGCACAATGCAGCACACACAGAAGTGCCAAAGCGTAATTTTCAAATGATTGTTTATGTGCAGGAAAGGACACCTTCCCGCACATAAACAATAATTTTTGGCATTTTGCTCCTCGTTGTGCCCTGCTAACGCCACCCCTGGGGGTGGCATTAGATTTTGGTGCTGCCTCATGTTTAGGAAATTAGATAAATCGGAGGCAGAGTCAAGATGCAATGGGTATTGCTGTGGCACGGCCACAGCAACACCCATTGCACGCCCCTTCCACGCACAGTGCTGCATGTGAAGGCACCGTATTTACAAGGTGACCTTAAGCCACAAAAAAGTGGCTTTACACCACCTTGTAAATAGCTTGTAAATATGGTGCAGTGCTTAGCGCCACATGAGCGTCATGAAAAGTGACTCTCATGTGGCACTAGGTGCCTACAAATATTCCCCCATGAGTTCCTGCACATTAGCAGTGGTGTTTTCTCGCTTTTGTTCGGCATCAGTATCACATCAGGATCACCTCCTGACAGTGTACTTAGGAGTGTGATATCTGTGCCGTACAAGGAAGCTCATAAGTTATTAACAATATTTTAGCCAATTAGCAAATACAAGACACAAGAATATGTTTTGAAAGGATGTTGTTAGAAAAGATAGTGAATTCTTTATAACTTGTTTCCTCTTCTCATGATCTTGATTTCACAAACGCAGATTGTTTATTTGATTGAATTCTTCCTATATTCTTTTCGGAACATTGTGGTAGTGGAGGGGTTGCATTACTCACGTGTTACTCACAGTTAAATGCTCTTTTAATCACTGCAGTGTTCGAGGTGGTTCGGATTGGATGAGGAAAGACGTCTGCGTTTACAGTATTTAATATTGATCTTGACGCAAAAATAAAACTGTAAAGGTATGCTTTACAGCTCCTTGAGTTATTGTATTTTTTTTTTCAATGAGCAAAGACCTCCGTACTATAATTAGATAACAAATACACGTTTCAAGATTTAAAGTGTATGCCCTGTTGTTTTGTACAACAATCACATAAAATTGCAGATATGAGACATGCCACTAGTCGTGATGGCCACCCTGTTGCAATTTTCAGCTCAGATGCATCCTGTAAAATGAACAGACACCCCTGGGGAGATTGGAAAATGTGCAATGTTCAATGATAAAGAGTGCCAAAAAATGTATCTTGGATACCGGGTACTACTCTAAACAATGCAGCTCAGTCTAGGACAAAGCATTGAAATCAAGGGAAGTCCCAATAAATCGAGGGAAGCGAAAACTTATGTTGAGGAGATTAAAATATTTTTTCAATGTTGTCAAGGTTGGGGTTATTATTTGAAGGAGAGGCACCCCTACCAACTCAATAAACTCACTCTGGCTAGGTCAATTCCCGGTAGCTCCTGAGGAAGCAGTAAGCAATCCCAAAAGAAGTGTGGGTTAAGTTTAAGCAGTACCAAAAAAGTAAACAAACACAACACAATAAAATACCCAAACTGATTTAGAACATTTGATATGAGAGGAATTTCATTTACAAGGAATCGGTTAATAAGAGGTATTGTTGTGTTTCACTTTTTTCTGAATTTGTAATACTCATCACATTGAGTATGAGTTGGTTTCTATGACTCCTTACCATTGAAAAGAAAGTACTAAAGAGACATACCTCATCATTTAAATTTGTGATCCAACAGCAATTGAGCTCTGTTCTGCTTTCCCACTTATCTCCTATCGGAGCTTACAGAACTTCTCTGGAATGCACTTCTGAGTTCAAAGTAGACATTTATTGTTATTAATTTCCCACCCACAAGTTCCTGAGAAACAAAATTAGTAGATTGGAAGCACACGTTTAAAAGTAGTCGCAGCAATGAAAGCAAAATATATCAAAGTTGCAATGTACACAGCAAATATAGGTGATTATAATATAACATAACTGCAAAGCAAAGTATAAAAGTCAAAATTCATCACCGTATGGGCAAGGCAGTAGGGCCTAAACTCAGCTTCATCTTTCTGGGGTCTGCAAGTTGATGACTGCGGTCAACTGCGAGAAAGAGATTCTCTACCCAAGCGGGAGACTGGCAACTGATGTCTAGCTCCAGCCTGAAGTCACGCAGATTCAAATCTAACTCACTGTAGCCCAGAGTCATCCTTAAAAGCAAACTCAGTGTGAGAGCCAAATAACCTTGGAGAGGGGCCAGTTCTCCTGAGCAAATTTGTTCTCAGACTGGATTGCGAGCTAAACACAAAATCTACGTGCTCTTATCAGCTAAGGTCTGGTGTGAAGAAAACAGCTTGGTCCATCTTGTGGAAAAACACAGCTTGGAAAAACACAGACATCTGCGATGTCTCAACTGCAATGTCTAACCCCACGTTAAAGCCAATAGGCAGCTAACCTAAATATCAAATGTAATGTCTAATGTCATGTCAAAGCCAATAGACAGCTAAGCTGAATACAGAATGTAATGGCTAATGCCATGTCAAAGCCAATAGGCATCTAACCTAAATATCAAATGTAATGTCTAATATCATGTCAAAGCCAATAGGCAGCTAAACTGGATATCAAATGTAATGTCTAATATCATGTCAAAGCCAATAGGTAGCTAAACTGAATACAAAATGTAACGGCTAATGCCATGTCAAAGCCAATAGGCGGAATGGCTAACTCCATGTTAAACCCAATAGGCAGCTAAACTGAACAAACATATAATGTGCTACTGGTGAACATTGAGCAACTAATATGCGCAGTGGTGAAACACAAAGTCATTGGTCAAACACAATAAATAGCATCACAGGATCCAGGACACAAGAGTTAAACAACTCAAATTTTCACATTCCAGTAGACCCTGACTGTCCTAGGTCCCCAATAATCCAGTCTCACAGTGTGAAAAAGGATAATCCCGGATGTAGGGCATGGATTTGGCAACTGAGCGATTGGTGGGTTACCAAAAATCTTGAAAAGCACAGTGAGATATCATGATAGCATATTTTTTCAAGGAAATATATTGATGAAGAAGGAAATAAATATAGGATTTTTGTTATAAACAACAATTTGAACTATTAAAGAGACAAATATTAATTTCAACATTGGAGTAGTTTGACATTGTTTATAATGATTCATTAACATATGTGTATATTGGTGAGGAACATACACTCAAGAAAAATGAAACCAAGCTACATGTTTAACAAAAACTATTATTTTTCAGCACTAGTTAGATGACTTCCCAATGTAGGCACTGTCTTCCTGAGGAGGAACATATGGAAACACAGGCGTGTTATTGTTAGACCTGACATCCTTAGGGTGGTCTTCCCCAAAACATTTTGCCTTACTCCTCCATATTTTTGTGATCTTGTTTTTGTTGATTTTGGGACTCTGCACGTTACGACTTCTAACCAGGGCTAAAGAATGTGTGCTCACTTCTTAAAAAATTGTAATGTTGGCATGATCCAGTTGGCATATTGAATTTACTTATAACACCCAAGTAAACTAGTGCTACATGTACCTAGGGCTGTAAATAAAATGTTAGTAGTGGGCCTGCACCACTTGGGGTGCCACCCACTTAAGTAGCCTTACATACTTGCCTCAGGCCTGCCAATTCAGTCTGTATGTCCAGTTTTAAACTACCATATCACCTTGGCAAAAGAAACCTGTTGCCAGGCTCAAACCTGCCTTTTTAATACATATAGGTCACCCCTAGGGTATACCCTAAACAGCCCTCAAGGACACGGTAGAGTGTATTTAAAAAGTAGGACATGTAGGTTTAAGTTTTACATGTCTTGGTAGAGAAAAACTCTGAAATTTGTTTGCCATATTTGTAAGGCCTGCTTTTCCACTAGGATCACACTTGGAGTTATCTTAGTACAATTAATAAGTTCTAACTTCCAAATGGGAACAGGTAAACAATTCATGTTTGGTATTCTTTGAAATTGTAGTGAAAATGCCTCTTTTATGAAGAAGTCAGTTTTTTATTACAATTTTGAAAATGATACTTTTAAAAAGTGAACATTTTCCTACCTTAGCCATTCAGTGCCTGCAGTCTGTCTCTGGGTCACATGACTGGGTGTAATTTGCCATTGGTCTTTCTATATTCCTCCTATACAGCCACACATAATAGAAAACTTAGGTGTGTATAGATGGGGTATCACTGGAATGATGGAAGGGCAGTATTAGGCACAGCCCACCTGCACCTGAATAGACTACGCACTGCCTTCACACTAAGGATTGCATACCCTCTGCCAGTTAGCCTGGAGCAAAGACACGGAAGGCCAGAAACCTGTGCAGTTCAACGGGAAACTTGAGAATGTTCTTCTACTTCAAAGCAGGCACCAGGTATAGATATTGGATCTCAGTCACCAACACATCTTGTATGCAGGCCCTTGAATCACGTGCCTCTCATTGAAAGCATCCTCTATGATGATGTAGGACTTCTCATCGCACTCCTGTTGGTCACTTCAGAACCAACCAGGGCACAAAACATCCTCAGTGCAGAACTTAACATTGCAAGTTTCCCTTGTCAACGACTTCCTTGATGGTGATCCAGGTCCTCATATGGCAGTCTCGCAGCTCCCTAGAACTGATGCTGTGTAACGCATCTCCAACCTGGACTTCACATATCCTCAACTGAGTGACACGTCATCGATGTGAGACCTCACAACTAGGATTTAAGGTACACTTGTTTAGAGGGCCTAACTGGGTCCCTGTGGCCAGCCTGCACTCCATTGTGGTCAGCCTGAACTTGTGACATTGTCCATGTCCGGCCATCCTGATATCCATGTTTTTTTGGTGGTATTTTTAATTAAATATTTAAAGCTGCATATCTCCGGTTAAACTGATTGGATTTTTATTGTTTTGGCCTTGGATTATTTATTGAAATGTACCCTATTCTTTGGAATTGTGCGGGATTCTTCTATTGATATTTTGTCATATGGTTACTGTTTGAAGTGCTGCAGAAATACTTTCATAATTGCCACTAAGTGACACCTGACTGCTCTGTGCCAAGCTACCACAGGGTTGACCACAGGTTAATTTGGGGTTTGCTTCTAAGTTCATCCTGACAAGGATTGTGGTTGCTGATTGAGTAGGGTTACACCTGTCTCAACTACTAATCAAATTTCATACAGGTGTTAATTTATATTTAGCCTCTAAATCACTACTGATTATTCTGAGATTCAAACTCTATAGACAAAGTGGCAGATCATTCAAAGTAAATGGCACTTTAATCTGGAATATCTTTCCTCTGGCTCTAATAGAGGAAGCAATGCACATTTTATTTAGCAAGAAAATCAAAGCCTGCCTGTCGGGTAGCTAAATCTATTGATGGAAGTCAATCATTAACAATAAATAATCCTCTTGCCCATTTTTAACTGCACTATAAAGAAACTCTGTTGTTTTGCTCTTTAAAAAATAGTCATATAAATAGAGGGATTGCTACACATTTGGCCAAAATGAATATAGAGAAACAAAGGTGACTGTCATTCTCTTCACATCGTCTGACTCTGTTGACAGCATAGAACTCCATATTCAGGAAGATCTTCGAGAACCTATTTAATTAATATTCTTTTGTGCTTCTTGGCTGTTGACATTTTCACCAGAAATACTGTATACCAAACATTCAATACATAAGGTAAGTATATCTGTGGTTATGCTGTTCATGGGTTTTACAATTGTTATCAATAGATTCATTATCATAGACCATGGTTCCCAACCTTTTTACTTCTGTGGACCCCCACTTTATTATTACTGAACCTGAGGACCCCCACTGAATCATTATTGGAAACCAGGAACCCCCCACAGTGTCATTAATGTAAGCCGGAATCTCATGACTGTACATTGTCGAGGATTTGAACTGAAAAACAATATACACAAAATACAGAAACAAGCATTCCATCAAACACATACACAAATGAAAACAATTTTGATTTCATCTGCAACAAATAAAATGAAAAAAATAAAAATGCTTTTATAAATTCAACTGAAGTCACACATCGTCCATAGCATCATCTGTTTGATGCACCTGCACTGCTCCCGCAAATCTATTTGAGGATACTGATTTAATTTTGAGCCTCCAATTTCAAATTCTGTGATATTTACAGTACTTTTTAAATTTTCATTTGTACATTTTGACACTTTATTTATATTAACCTTATAATCTGTTGATATTATTTAATTATCTAACCAGTCACAGACCACCTGAGGAGGCTTTGTGGACCACCAGGGGTCCTCAGACCACAGTGTGGGAACCACTGGTGTGGACAAAATAATGGTGTTTGGAAAAAATATTGAGCAAAAAATATTTTGCTGCAAAAAATATTGTGTCAAGAATATTCTGATGTCAAAAATATAATTGAAAGGTATATCTAAGATAAAAATATTGTTTTAAGTGTTGTTTTTAATATTATTTTCAAAAATATCAATTTAGAGAATATCATACCATATCATATTATTTGTAAGTGTTATTCTGTATGTAATTTATTGCAGTGCGTTTGATTCCATATGTTTATAAATTGGTTTTAGTTGGATTTTAATTATATAATATATATATATGAAATGTGTGTTTTTAGTTGTATTCATATATAAAAAAGAATGTATTTATAATTCTTAACAATGGTTTATTGGGTTTTTAGGGGATAAGGGTGGAGAGATTGATAAAATATATATATTTTCAAATGAATTTAGTATTGATTATTTTAATGATATGCAAGTTCACATCAACATTTTTTATTTGTTATGTTACTTTAAAATTTCTAATAAATAACAATTTGGAGTTAATTTAAATATATCATAAATAGAATATTCTTTAAACTAATATTTAAAATATTGAAATCAATATTTGAGTAATAAAAATAAGTTTATAACAATGCAATAAAGTAAAAAAATGTAAAAATGAACAGTTTTATAACTTTTGTGAAAAAATAATAATTTAAGTGTTTAAAGAAATGATGTAGAAAATATGTCATTATAAAAATATTATTTTAAAATGTGGATTTATATTTTTTTAGTGCATTATTTCTAATTTTTATCATGATTTTTAATGGTTCAAGTTTGGGTATAGTAGCAAATATTTAAAATAATGTATCAATTATTAATGATGGCAGCAATATTTTTTTCTTTGTTAGTATGTAAACATGAATGTATTGGTTGAAGTTTTGGTTAAAGTATTTTTTAAGTTCATTCTTGTTTATGTTATAGATTAAATATTATGTGTAAGTATGGAGTAATTATTGCGTTGTAACATTTTTAATCTATAGCACCTTGCATAAAATGGTTTAGATTGAAGTGTAAATAGTAATTTTCATCCCTGAGTTCCCCAAATTGGCTGAGATTGGAGTGGAAATAGAAAATGTCACCTGTTTACTATCTAACACCTTCCCCAAATTGGTGCAGAGTGGAATGGGAATAGTAAATGCCACCCCTTTAGTATCCAACAGTTTCTCTAAATTGCTTTAGATTGGAACAAGGTTAGGCTCTGTCACTCCTTTAGTGCCAACACCTTCTGAAAATTGGGTTAGATTGGAGTGTGAATAGCAAATTTAACTTGTTCAGTGTCCAAGTGCTTTTCCAAATTGATATAGGGGGTTATTCTAACTTTGGAGGAGTGTTAATCCGTCCCAAAAGTGACGGTAAAGTGACGGATATACCACCAGCCGTATTACGAGTTCCATAGGATATAATGGACTCGTAATACGGCTGGTGGTAAATCCGTCACTTTTCCGTCACTTTTGGGACGGATTAACACCTCCTCCAAAGTTAGAATAACCCCTTTAGATTGGAGTAGGAATGGTAAATGCCAGCCCTTCATTTTCAAACACCTTCCACAAATTGGTTTAATCCAACACATTTCCCAAATGGTATAGATTGGAGTGGGCATAATAAATTCCCCCCATAGTGTCCAACACCTTACCCAAAGTGGTATAGATCGAAGTGGGGATAGTAAATGTCATCCTATGACTTTTCAACACTTTCTTTAAAATGGTTTACATTGGAGTGTGATTATTTAATGTTATACTTTAGTGTGAATCCTTTGCTTAAATTGAATTAGTACTTATTAGATATCATTTCTGTTGTTTAATTAGTATTGTTTGGTCTTCATAAATATATTACAAAAGTGTTAGATATATGTTATATGTATTTCAACTTAACAAATTAACATTGATATATGGATAAACAAATTAAACATTTTTAATGCACTTTAATATTACATAAAAAATTTGAATCATATTTAAATAGAACAATTTACCCTGGCACCCCATTGTTGGCACTTTACACAGAGCCTAGAAATACACCAATAGCAGAAATTGCAGCTCAAAAACCAGTACTATGCTGGATCAGATCTGTGCTGAACTCTACAGCAGCAGTCTATGTAATTTTTTTGGGAAAAAGCCAATCATGCTGTTGCCCACAGTAGGAATACTTAGTTGTCCCTTATAAAATACATTACTTGAATTGCAGTTGAAGCCACTTTGGACCAACCCAAGAAGCTTATACCTGGACATGGTAAAAATTGTCAAGAAGCACTATTTTGAGACTAGACAGTGGAGGAAACTTTCCCTGATTAGCCCTGGGAGTCTACTGGGGCACTATTTCAGCAATAAATGTCGACCTATTGACATGCTATTTATGGACTTGATTTACCCTGAACAAAAACACACACTTTATATCAAATTTAGGTTGGATACGTTACCGACAAGGGACTATCTAGGTAAGTGTTCAAGAGTTCCCACAAGTGCAGAATATTGTGACTGCAATTTTGGGGGGAAGGACAATTTATTGCACCTTTTGCCATTTTGCACTAAATACATCCTAGCACATAAAAGGTGGCTTGTGCCCCTCTTTAGAAATTATGAAATTAATTATTTTGGAGTAGTATTACCAATTTGTTTTTGAACAAATTATGAATGTATTTTTAATTTGATTGATTCATATTTATGGACAGCTTAGCCATGTATGAGGGGACTGGTAACTGCCCAATAAATTTAACTAAGGTCCGATAGGAATGTATACAATTATGGATATCATGGTGCTAAATCCCTTCTTATAAAATGTGTCTACCTGTAATCAGGAAGGATCTTGATTAGTAGTTGCTGCATTTATGGACACTACTGTTTGGGTCCTGTAAAACAGCATGGCTGGTAGGAGATTATTGCTTTATGGGGTTCTTATGTAACTAGGGGTATACCAACATGCTGTTGTTAGTCAGAAGGATGATATGGATAATATGTGTATTTGCTCTTTGTTTTCATCCTTTACTCTATACACAGCCTCACTTTATGCTGATGCTAAGCTGCAGTTCTGGGTCTTATGGGCATTACTACTAATATGATCAATAAGTGACTGATTTATGTGATTTAAAAAAAATATATATATTATTATATATGGATTTTAATATTGTATGGCAGAAAGCGACAACATAACCAATACATTTGAATTTGAGTTTCAAATAGAAGTGTATGTTGTAAATGTCCTACTTTTTTCATTTGTTTGATATTCTTTAACAGTTTTTCAATTGCTTTATATAAATTTTCTAAATAATTCTAACCCATTTTTTACCTTTATATATTAAATAATTGTGTATTTGTACACTATTATATAATTTAGACTTTACAATATTATAACATGTATACAACAATTGTTAACATCTTTTAAAAGGGATATTTTTTTTTTGCAATTATTTAACATTTTTACATGTTTTCCCATTCATTACTATGAGGAGATGGTATTGTTTTAGTTTCATTTAACGGCCATAAACAATCCCTATCAAATAGGTATGGTGCCACTAGGGGGACCCCGGGAAGACTGCTGCCCTGGGACACATTTCACTTTGCACATGCCTCCTCAAAAACACTATTTGCACTGTAACTGGGCCTGATGAATATCAGGGACAACCAATAGCATAGCCATGTGCCATGCCCATGAGGCAAATGTATAAGTGCAAGTCTAGAAAGCAAATACACCAATAACAGCATGGGTAACACATTAAGATAAAGTAGGTGTAAGGAACACATACAAAAATGGACACATGCTCATCAATTGCATAAGAAGGCAGCACAATTGAACATTCTCCATGTGTGGACAAACACACCTCTAGCTTGCACACATAAAACAAATGTCCAATTTACATCAGGGAGAGAAATGTAACCCAATAGCTGTTGACAGTGGCCAAGCCAAAAATAAATTCTTACCATATGAAACCACACCCAATGCAATGCCATCCCAATTGGATAACATCCCACACATCCATCTATAGAACATTTAGCCTTGTCCTGGGTGACTCTATAGCAGGTTCCAAAGCCAGATATTACTCAACTGTAGTCATACCTCACAATTTATTCATGAACATCAATAAGATAGAAAAATAATGTCAGGACCAATGCATAGCAAAGCAAACAACTGAACTTTATTTATAAACCTCCAAAAATGGAGAAGTCAAAGGCCAGTCCTTGGCAAAAAAAAGTGTGCTTAACACACTTCTACGCCCCACAATGTACCTCACAGGACACTGCCACAGAAAGGGGCATTTAGTGGGAATTCCAGGCACCTCAATGATCACCCTTTGTGGGGAAAGGTCAGAATTTGACTGGGTGAGTTTGGTCTTGGGCTTCACTTTGAGAGGGGTCAGTTTCTTCTTGACTTTGGGGGGGGTGTCCGTTTCTTCTTGGGGTTGGGTGGGGTATGGCAGGAACTGAGGGATGGGCAGGTGTCACAGGGGAGGACTTTGACATGAAAGAAATGGGTTGGGGTGCGTTTGGGGTCTTTTTGCTCTGGGAGTGGAGTGGATTCCACAAGGGTAAGGGCAAGCACAAACATAAAACTTTATTTGGGGAAATGGGGATGGAATACAGAAGGGATTAGAGGTTGGGAGGATGAGGAAGAGAAAGTGTCAGGTGTGGCTTCGGGAGTTGTTTGTGTTGGTGTGAGTGTGTATGAAGTATGTTTGTGTTTAGTTGGTGATTGTGGGTATTTTCATCTCTTGGTGGCTGTGACATAGATGTGTCGGTGTGGTGGGAGTGGTAGATATGTCTGTGTGGGTGGCTTTGGTGTCTGGATGTATGGTGGAGGTGGTGCCTGTGACGGTTACGGTGGTGTCTGTGGGTATGGTGGATTTAGTGGTGTTTGTGGGTGTTGGAGTGGTATCTGGGATTGGGTGGATGTGGTAGCTCTGTCTGTGGGTGATGGGCTGGGAATCTGAGGGTATGGTGGATGTGGGTGTTATATTTGTGACTGTTGGGGTGGTGTCTGGGGGTATGGTGGTGGTTGTGAGTGGGGTAAGTGATTGTTGAGTGCTTGTGTGCATCTGGACCTCTGCGGTCTTCTGGGCCCAATGTCTCAGGTCTCCCCACTTTTTTTGACAGTGGATGCTCTGCAGGCAATAGACCCCCAGGGTTCGCACCTTCCGGGAGATGGCTCTCCAAATCCCTTGCTTCTGATGGGCGTTGACCATTATGGATGCAATAGACAAATGAACAGGAAAACAATTGTACTGTTTCATGGGGAACTGGTTGTGTAGTACACATTTTTAGAACACCTAGCCCAAGCATTCACACTTTTGGAGCCATCTGCTGAACTTTCACAAACCTGGTCATGGCCTACACTGACTAAGCAAACCCACTGATATATCTTAGCACACAACCAATCAACATGTACTGTGATGTGATCCACTAGGAAACACAACATGCCATTGTAACCTACTGATGGGAAAACTACTTGTGCATGACTGTACAGACACCTTTACATCCAGGCACATTGACTCACTGCATATGATCCACACAGGCAACTACTAGGGTACAGACTATACTGTAAGAGTTTAGTGACAATGGAAAAAGCTGACATGGGAGTCTCATCTCAATTCTGAGTAGGTTTGTGTGGTATGTACTTGTATGTACTGGTATTACAGGAAACACCTCTTGCCACATGTGGCACTCCTAGAGAGATGGCATTCAACATACCAAAGTATGTTTGGTCTGACTGGTTGCATGTAACAAAGCTAGTGATTCACATGATCTCCCCTGCATCAACAAACTATCTGCACTATGGGTTTTTCACTTGTGTGATAGGCCTGTACTGTACAAACATGACTTCTGGAAAGGTGACAGCAGTTGTGTGGGAGTAAAGGGCCAGTCATTAGGCAATTACACACATTGACAATGACGGTCAATAGAAATAAGTACCAGTAAGGTCGTTATCTCAGTCCCCATTCCCAATGCAGTCAGTGTAAAAGCACTCAGGCCAAATTTTGCTTAAGAAGACTCATTTTGGTCACATCCAATGATTAGAAGGCCTACAGAGAGTGGGGCCAGTGACTCAGTTACATAGCCACAGTTAATGTGCACCAGCCTTGGCTATGCCCCATATTGTGAAAATGTTTTGACCAGTCTTGCTCTCTACAGCCTGAGCATACAGATCCTACACGAACAACGCATTTCCATCGCTTCCATGCATAACAGTACATCCTGTGCCCATCCTATCTATGAGTTTAGGGTTGTGTGGCACTTTGAAGGGCTCAATGAGTTTTACATGACTCTCATACCACAGGTTGACAAGGCCTGATCTGGGCTAAGTGGTCTGTGGGACTTTACACTTTGCTAGCAACATCCAGAACTGGCTCAAACAGTGTACATAACAGTTCATGCTGTAATGCAAATATACGTACTGTGTTATTTACCATCTTGAGATCTTCAGACAAATCATTGTTTGTCTGTAAAGTTTACCTGCATTGATATTTGAATGAAACGGAATGAGGATCTAGTGCTTATCGCACAACACAAAACACAATGGTGATTTAAAATACTCAAAGTATAGGGCTCCACAATTCATAACCTGTACATCCTATGTATGGACCACATATTGGGACAACAATCACCCACATGACTCACTGGGACTCAGAGGCATGTTTTAGCCCATGAGGAAGGAAATGATTGTTTTCAATGTAGTCAAATATGTATGTGAGATAGTTTTCTGTTTCTCTGAGGAGCCATAGAGCAGACCATACAGGGAAAGGACCTCTTCAATGAGTTTCTGCTACTCTTCTGGAGAGAAAGCCCTTTCATCTGCTTGGCTTGGCATGATTGCTCCCAGAGGCCACACACAGCAGCTGAAGTGGGAGAGGTGTTAATGGCAGCAGTGTCAGAAGGCAAGTGAGCTATTTTCCAAACTGTGGAGTACATGTCAATCACGTACGTGGTCATCACCATCAATGAGCACAGCCATTGGGCGGTGACCATCACAGTCAACAAAGTTAACCTATGGCTTTGTCCACAGTAGTTGGAACCGCCCACCGTGCGGTCAACGTCCGCTGGTGGTGGGAAGTTCCTGTAGTCCAACGAACAAGCTCAGCCAGCCACCATTTTGCCAGTTTAAACTGCAGTTTTGTTGACTTTTAAATGCCTCACATCTAAGTGTGTAGTGATATCTCAACAGAAGTAAAGTTCACTTGATAAGTAATTTCTCCTACACAGTCATCAGTGTAGTGCATTCCTGCCACAGATGCTGTAGACCCGCAGTGCTATGTACCCTGTCGGTGACTGTATTTTTGACAGTAGGAACATACTTCACAATATCAAGGGGCACCATAGGAGAATATAGGTGTGTTATGAGCACATATATGTAGTAGATACATGTCTAGACAACCATGGGGATCATATTTGGACCATGAGTAGTAGACAGTTTTGATATATAACGGGTGTGGTGTATTTCAAGTCAGTAATGTTTTGTCACATGACTTTGGTCTTAATCATCAGATACGTTGCTCCAACTCATTTCATTCCACAAATAGGTACCCTGGGAGAGGGAGGATGTGACAACCCCGAGTCTACCGTCTTTTTCCAGACCTCCAGACTATGGAAGAATGTAACATAAAAATGCAGTTCTGTCTAAATAGGCAAACAATCCAATATTTATGTTGTCGTTTGGAGCCATTTCTCATTCCTCAAAACAATAATCAAACATATATAACACCCTTTGTGAGACTCATGGCAGTATTAAACTTCCTGGCCACAGGATCATTTCAGTATACATTGGCTATATCTGGTGGTATGTCACAACCTATGTTCAGTGGTGTTTTAAGAGATGTCAATGATGAAACACACTGACAGCTGTATCAAGATCCCGAGACGTGAGGATTTATCCAATGTGAAGTTTGACTTTTATGGATTTGGTCATTCTCACATGTTGTAGGGGCTATTGATAACACCCATATTGCATTTGTGCCACTGCATGCGAGTGATCAAGTCTATCACTGCAGGAAATACTTCCATTCAATCAATGTGCAAGTTGTCTGCTCGTCAGATCTGTACATCACAAACTTCTGTGCCAGTGTCCCAGGTTTAGCCCATGATTTGTTTGTGTTGCAGAACAGCACCGTACCCCAGCTGATGTCACAACTGCAGGCAGAGAGGGCCTGGCTTGTTGGTAAGCTTCATCTGTTGTGATGTTGTGTGTGCAATGTCAGGTGCTGCAAACAGGAAGTGTGTGACTTATTGTGGCACTGATGCGTCATTACAAAACAGGGGACTAAGCATATCCCAACCGTCCTTGGTTGTTAACACTGCTGCAGAATACAACTATGTCAGGGGAAGTCTGCTTCAATGAGGCTCATGGAAGAACATGGCAGCCAGGATCTCGCTGTCTGGACAAGACTCGGGGAGCCTTCCTTAACTCACTCGGGAAGGTGTGTTAAATCACCATGGCGTGCTGCATGCTTCATAACATCAACCAGCGAAGGAACATTCCTTACATCCTAGAGGAGGGAGAGCCTACGGTGCCACCAGGTGAGAATCTGAAATGCCAAATGAAGATGATAGTAGTGAAGAGGAAGGAGATGACTTGTGACAAGATTTTATCAACAGTGTCTTCTCATAAGTACAAGTATGTCAATAGTTAACATGACTTGGACTGTAGAATGAACTCTTGTTGAGATGATGTGAGGAGTACATATGTTTTAATGGTTCTGAAGCTCTGGCGAATACTGGCAAAGTGTGTCTGATGAGAAAGCTTTTGACACAATAACATTTAGTAGATGTTGCTTTGTTTATTTGAGATTTGTAACATGGACTGCATTCTCCAGATGTGTGCTATGTAAATTGTGTCATATGTATGGTTTCATAACTATGCTGCTTGTTTTTGCATTTGTTCAGGTACCTTCACCATGACATCTTCATTGGGTCATTTCAAATTCATGACATTGGCAGGTACACAATGCTGTTTGGACATACAAAGTGGCATGGGTTGTTGCTGGGAATGTAGGTTACAGACTTTTGGGGGTACAAGACCTGTGTCAAGACAGCTTGCATAGTGTTAGGATGGAAGTTTGGAATACTCCATAGGACTTGTTCCTTGTTGTGTAGTGGCCCTCATGCATCCTGTGTGTCATCGTGTGGTCAGAAAATACGTAGTCTTAGGCAAAATTCATGTTCAATTCTCTTCATATTAGCTAAACACTCTTTTTGTATGAACTGTATGTACCTATTGATGTGTTTCCTCATCTTAGGCCAAAGTGCATGTGGCACATCAATGACATTTGTTTGTGTTATACCACCAGACGCAAGAGCACTGGATTGTAATGGACCTGACATCAGAAACTGTTACACTGGCATCTGTCTGAGACTTGCACTATATGATGTTGGATTTCTTTTTGTGAGGTATGCGATGTGGCTTCAACTGATTACATCAACTAATTTCGTGTTTGCCTATTCTATCGGACAATGTCTGATATATCCCTTCTGTGAGAGGGTGGTTCTGACAATCTGGTCCACCCTGATTTTTTGCTTTTGGATCATCTGGTTTTTGACCTTTTAGTGTAAGGAAACCTCATAACTGGGTACTCACCCCCAGTAAACTCATGGTAAAATGGACTGGGTTGTTTACTGCTGGTGCTGCATTGCTAAGGAAAAGCTGCTGTGATGCAGCCAGAGTAGGAGGTCCTGGGCTGGTTACACCTGATCATTGATCATGTGTGTACACATGTGTGCACCTGTGTGAGGGCTGCACAGGGAGGATTCCTGGTGTGTGCAGCCCAAGAACTGCACTTAGGTAGCCTGGGGCAGAGGTAACTATACAGAGTGGGTGGTGACCTGGAGTAGGCCTCATGAGATGGGTGTACAAATGTGAGGGATAGTCAGTGTGCTTACTGTCTTTTCTCTGTAAGGACACTCCATTAATGTCAATGTCAGTGTGTTTACTGTCTTTTTACTGTAGGGACACTCTAATAAATGTCAATGGAAAGGATGGCCTAGGGCACAAGTCTAGTCCCCTGGGTTCCACCGAGTTCAGATTCACACCAATTTACAAAGTAACCTGTATGAAAAGCATAATGCAATAGGTTACAAAGGTATAGTTGTACAACTTATGGGTCAACCAGGAACGTTATATTTCTCTGACTCAGCTCAGGATTAGGGCCAATTACTGCTCTGTCCAGTTACCTGAGCAGAGCCTTGCATCAATCAGCCAGCTGTTATCCCGTGCCAGGAAATGGGCATACAGGCCCTGGAAGGAATGTCAGGGAGTAGGGGCTGAGACTTTTAAAGCACATGTGGCACTAACTCTTGGACAACACAATTTTTAGCTATCCCAGAAGACTGTGCAGGAAGAAGGGGACAGGGGAAAGGAAGTGATGTGGCACATCTGGATTATCCAGAGGTGCAGGCCTGCTGGACACTTCCACCCCCCACCTAAAGGGTCATGCACATGGGAGGGCTCTCTCTCTTGTCTGTACTTCACTGCAGTACCCTGGGGCTGAAGACGGGCATCACGGACAACTGGAAAGAAGAACCCCCTGACTGCCCACTGGGGCAGGGATTCTACCCCTGAAGGACATCAGACCCTCGAGGCACAGGCCAGGGCCAGGTAAGCTGGCCCTCTTACCCCTCTGAGGACCAGTTGGGTAAAAGAGTGGGCTGGCGCAAGACGAGCATGCTGCCCAGAAGAAAAGTAAGGCACACAGATGAAAGGTTGGTGCAGGGAGTCAGTGGGACTGGCTCCCTATATTTTGGAAACCTTTTAGGCCAGGAAGCCTAGTGAAAGTGCTCCTGGTGGCAAGGGCTCGCCTCAAGAAGCGAAATGACACCAAGATTGTTGAAATCGGCTCTTGGGGGTCTGAAATGTTACCAGGAAAAGGTCTGCAACTTTTGACCCCCTCTGAGTGAATGGCGAAGCATGTGGGGCTCTGCTGCTGCTCTGGTCGGTGCCCCCTGGGTGGGCCAGGGCCCAGGGGCTGCCCAAAAAGAAGTAAAGCCATTGGTGCAGTTGTGTCCCCCATGAAGGCTAGCAGAGTGGCCCCAGACCCCATCCCTGGGCCCCACAAAGAAGCAAACCCAGGGAGCACCATCCCACTCTCCACAAAGTTGTGTGCAGGGTCGTGGGCCCAAAGTAGAGTCAGGGGGCACTGTTGCGTCCCCTGTGAAGGTGCTGGAAGTGAAGCCTGTGGACACCATCGTGCCCCTGCGAAGATGGCCGCCGGCTTAAGGAGGGGCAGGCGGCCGAAAACAATGCCGGGGAGTGCTGTTGCACTCCCTGTGAAAATGCCATAGGGGTCCTGGACCCCATATTGGGGCCCCGTGACAAGAAGGAAGTCAGGGAGTGCAGTCGCGCTCCCTCTGAAGGTAAGGAGGGGCCCCAGATCCCATCTCAGAGTCCTGATGCTGCAGAGGAAGAGGGGGGAGTGCTGCTGCACTCCCCCAGGCATCACGCTTGACCACAACAGCTGAATGCATCTGCCTGCAGGAGTGGGCAGAGACCAAATGGCAGGCCGGCTCTAATGGCAATACCTGGTCAGGCGGGGAGTCAGCAGGAGTGGCCGGGGTGGGCTCCTTTACGCGCTCCCCTATGGGGGACCACTCACTTGGTGTGGGGGTGTCTGTTTGGGACTGGGCACTCCCAGGTGGCAAAAAACAACTCCATCGGCCTCGCGGCTCTCCCCGGTGCAGTGAGAGAGCTGCTCATTTCATATCCACCCCTCCCCATAATGTCTTGCAGGCACCACAATTTGTTTTGCCTCCTTGACAGCTTGTGGTGGCCCCAGGAATATGGGGCCACCACCAACAAAGTGCCAATGGACAGGAGGAGCTGCAGGAGCAGCATAGCCTCCCCTCAACGCAAAGTTGTGTGCCCCCAACTTAGGTTGGAAGGAACAAAAGAATTACAACCCTCCCAGCGTTCCATGTATTTATCTATCCCTCCTTGTTGGAACTTTTGTTCTTAGCTTGTAGAATTGTGCCCTCTAGGGGTAAAACACTGCAAGTGGCTTTACAATATCAGTTGAAATGACAGCAGGTCAGGCTCAAGGTGTTCTGGGACTGTGTGGTTGAAGTATGGAGACCAATAGTATGGCTTGTGAAAGGTCATATGAGCTGAACAATGTAATACATGTCTGTATTTGTGTGGAATGTTGGTAATCCTGACCTGGACACTGTGTACATGCAACATAGCCCTGCTTTCACAAGTAGCCTGTTTTTTATTGTATGGTTAACATGTTCTTACAGATCTACATTGCTAAATGTGAAATTTAAGATAGCAGACAATGAGTTTGTGAGTTGTGAATTTATTACGTTACTTAGGGTGAAAAACAAAGTGTGGCAAAAGTTAACATAAATAAAAAAAAAAGGGGTCAGTCATGGTGATTTAAATCATAGGAGTAGGTGCCACCCCATCAGAAGTCCAAAGTACTCCTCCCATTAGAAATGGAATGGGGCTCCTGATCAGGCCACAGAGTGAATGTGTGACATACAAAAGAGGACATTAAGAATGAGGTTTCTTGCTGGCAGTGGTGGGTGTCTTGCCATCCACTCCTTGTGGATTTTTACATGGGCATCCTTGCTTGCGAGGATGTGGGATTTCAGCTGCTGTAGAGACAGAAGAATTTAAGGGTGGTTTGTTCTCTGGCAGGGTCTCCCTTCCTGTGTCTGCCGCAGATGTACATGGTCTTGATGTAGTTGGCCCACTGGAAGGGGTAGATGTTGGGAGAAAAGCCCTGCTCATGGTTGTATGGATGTCCCTCAGCACCTCTGTTAGGGTACCCATGTTGGAGTTATGGTCCTCTATATGTTGATTCATGTCCCACTGCAGCTTCTTTATTTCCCGGAGTTCGGTTAGCACCTGGCCCATCACCCCTAGACCCCCAAGACCTGGCTGATGCTATCCTGGTCATGACTAGCCCCAGTGGTCTCTCTTTGGTGGCCCACAGCATCCCTTCCACGGACCCTACCCCGAAAAGCCTGTGCCCTTGGCACAGGGTGCCCTCTCCAACTGGGTCCTTGACTCTCAGTGTCATCATTGTTGATTTGCTCTTCAGGATCTAGAACTGGGGGTTGAAAGATGGTAGCAACTGTACTAGGTACACAGGTCAGGGGGCCACTTTGTCTGTGATATTGAAGCAACTTGGGTGGAAGGTGTTGTTGTGGACACAGTGAGACTCACTGACCAGGTTTCCCATATGGGCCAGGACCGTCATCCACGTCTACATGTCTAGGAGTGTCGGCATCACTGAAGGCTTCATCCAGATGTGGGTTGGAAGTCTGGTTAGTGGAGGATGTCTATCCTGGTGCTGTGGCAGCTAGGCTGTTGAGAAATGAAGTACAATGTTATTTGTTGAAGTGTGGAATCTAAATCCAAAGGTTTTGTATGACTGTAAGTAGAGACCGTGGGCACTCTTAAGTAGTAGGTTTGCTGAATGTGATATGTTCTATGTTATTGAAGTTTTTGAATCAAATGTGGTGATCAGTTGCACTTTAGATGAGGGATTGAACATGACATCTTAGAAACAGTTAAGCCAACACAGTGGAGAAAAAGACATGTGTTTGACCATTCCAAGGTCTAGTTGTGTTTGATAAAGGTGAACACACAACTTTTTGGAATACGTAGCTGTAGCCATCATGTGAGCAGTGCTGAGTCAATCTGTTAACTGCCACTACCAATCTGTTGAAGCAGCTTAATGCCCTAGGAATACTTGATGTACACACTTGGTAAGGTGTCATTCTTGTCCTCAATAGTTTCATTTTGGGATACCAGGACAAGAGCAAGGTAGGTAGACAGACAAGAATTGAGCATGATATGTAGATTGCTAACTCCCATGTGAGTGATCATCATTTGAGAGATGGCCCACAGGTGTATTTGGAAAAGTGCAGGAAGGCCTGTTGGTTAAAGGTACCCAAACAGGGTCTCCTGGTAGTTGTAGTCATGTCACTTGCTGAGTCCCCACAGTACACAAATGCTAAACTCCCAGGGGAGGGTAGATCATTTGAGAGATGGCACACAGCTGTATTTGAACAACTGCAGAATGGCCTGTTGATTATAGGTACAAAAACAGGGCCTCCTGGTAGCTATTGTCTTGTCACTCTCTTTGCTTCCCAACACTTGACAAATGTATAGTCTTACATATCTGTTGCCACTCTGCAGTTAGGTTGGCCCACAAATTTACATGTTCACATACCATGGATTCTGGGATGACCTTTCGATGTTGAAACACTTAGGTCCATATTTATACTTTTTGACGTAAAACTGCGCCGACGCAGTTTTGCGTCACAAATTTTAATGCCCGCTAACGCCATTTCTTTGCACTGCTCGGGCGTCAAATTTATACTTTGATGCTGTGCGGCACAAACCACTGATGTGAGTCATTTTGTTTTAATCAAACCAATGCGTCACGTCGTAAAGAAATACAACGTTAATGCGGCGTAAATTACTTTGATCCGGTTTACGACATCGCAAACCGGATACGTTGCCATGCTGCAGTTAGGTTGGCCCATACATTTACATGTTCACATACCATGGATTCTGGGGTGACCTTTTGATGTTGAAACACTTAGGTCCATATTTATACTTTTTGACGTAAAACTGCGCCAACACAGTTTTGCGTCAAAACTTTTAATGCCGGCTAACGCCATTTCTTTGCACCGCTCAGGTGTCAAATTTATACTTTGATGCTCGGCGGCACAAACCACTGGTGTGAGTCATTTTTTTTCAATCAAACCAATGCGTCACATCGTAAAGAAATACAACGTTAACGCGGCGAAAATGACTTTGATCCGGTTTACGAAGTGGCAAACCAGATACGTGCCTTTTTTTGCCGCAATTGCGTCAAAAAGCGGCGCAAACACAGCAAAATGTGCAAAGGAGAGCCAAAATGGATCCCAGAAGGTTTGAGAGACGCCAGGAAGATGACCACTGACCAGGAACCAGACAGGAGGACCCACACAAGACCCAGGAGAGGACTTGTATTCTGAGAAGGCAAATTATCCCCTTGGGAAAACCTGGCGCTTTCATCCGACGAGTGCTCCATCACGGTCAGCCTCCACATGTGACTTTCACCAAGTGCAGCATGACCAGATACCTGTGAGTGGTGCTTTGTGTGTTTTTGGGGCTATTTTTCACCTACAACTTTAAAAACTCCTAACTCCAGTTCCCCTGCTTCAATTTCCGTTGTTTTATTTTAACATAAATTTACTTTTCTAAGTTGTTTTAGGAATTACTTGTGCTTTGTTTTTACTTTATTACTGTTTAAATGCTGCATAAACACTTTGCACATTGCCTGTAAATCAAGCCTGACTGCTTTCGTGCCAAGCTACCAGGGGGAAAACCACAAGTTTATTCAGTCACTTCTGTGATTCAGCCATGCAAGGATGTGTACAATGGAAGGCGGGGTGATGACTTCTGCATATTTAGCTGTTCTGTTTGGCTTTGATGGCTGCATTTTAAATGCGAGCTGAACATGAAAAGGAATCTAAGATTTCTAGCTGAGGTGGGTGGTATTAGTGTCTCCTTTAGCAACTCTAGGGTTAAGATAGCGAGCTTCGGGGATATACACATGGGAACGTTTTGAACTTCATTTTTGAATGAGCCTCAAGGACCAAAAGACTTTCCAGTTGCGGGTAGTGACACACTCTGAGATGCAAGATGGTGGTGGGAGAAATGGAAACAACAGATAAAAGATTCGATTTGAGTGTTATGCACAGAGATGAGGCACGAGAATTCGAGTGAAAGTATGCCGATCGCTCTGCAGATAATGTAAAAGGAGAAAACCTTGGATCTGTCAACAGCTATATCATTTGGTGATGAGTTACTATTTGCTTCCAATGTGAAGATATAACCATTTTAGAGCTTTCAAACATTTGAAAAATCATCTTCTATTGTTTGACCCGCCAGACATTGCCACGCATCATTCCAAATAATATTATAGATGGTAATTCAGTTCAGGTAACAGGAAACCTGTAATCCAGTTTATAGTTGCCAAGACTTCTTTCTAGAATATTAATAGTCTCATACGAGACCTCTATACACTTATGTGATCTCTATTCCCCCCACAAACTGTCCAGCATCTATCTGATCCCTTGCGCTAGATTATGCGTGTGTCAGGCATAATGTATGCAAGGGGGGCGTTCCGGCATTAGGTGGTCCGCAAAAATGATGGAATGAAATCTACAAGATTTCACTGTGCAATTTTTGGCATCATTGTGACGCACCCATTGAAATCAATGGGCCTACACTAGCATCAACATTTTTGGCGCTAGTTTAGCAAAGCACCACAATAGCATCAACATTTTGAAACTAATGTTCTAATGACCGCCATGGTGCGCCATATTATAAATACGGTGCACACATGGTGTTGTTAAGTGGGACAAGGGTGACGCAAGAAAAGTGGCGCATCAGTCCTGATGCGCCACTTTCTTGAAAATCTGGCCCTATGTGTTTTAGTGGGATCATGTCCATTGTGCCCTTTGCATCTCCTAAACCATGGAGGATAGCTTGTGCATTCATTAATCCCCAACTAGTTCAGATTTTTGTCTTCAACCTTGAAAGCTGCGGAAGTTTTCTGAGATTAATTTTAACTCATTACCGAATTAATTCCTTCGGCCTCGACATCGCACATATGTGTATATGTATGAGCTGTCCTACAGAATCACGATACATACTAAGGCAGCCTTTCTACGTCATTATATGTTTACATTGTTTAAAAGGAGTATGTCAAAATACTAATTTCTCTTAAATTCAGGAAAATTCATGATTTGATGCAGTTTGATACCCACACGCGGTTTCAAACAACTGTTTTCTAATGATTGATTATGACATGAATATTATTACAGACATTGGATACATAATTATTTTGACGCCTTTGACGCATCTGTCAATAGGAACATTGTGATTGATGCTGTCATACAATGACTTGACTTTTCATAAACAGGAAAATGTAACCTTAACTGTGGTACAAGCGCTTACCAAGAATAGGAAAACTCAGTAGCTGCGCTCGAGACAAGTACTGTGAATCCCATCGATAAAATACTTTCTGAATAAGCTGCTGAGTAGGCCTGACCTATATTCTCTGATCAGCAGCTTTTATTCCGCATGGTTTATTAATGTATAAAACATATTTATAACTTAGGCATTATTAGATGGTAGGGAGCAGTCTAATGATGGTGCTCATTTTTTCAAGGTAACCTTTTGTTTTGTAATCCCACTATTTTGGAATATGAGCATTTCTCCTCGGTTACTTTAATAGCCCACACTCTTTAATGAATTGTGAAATGTAACTTTTCATGCAGTCAAGATGAAAAATGGCAATGTTTAACATTTAAATGGGTTTGTGGATGGCGATGAGCAGGTTCTCTTATCAAAGAGCAGTACCTTGCTGCTGGGCCGCAATATATGATATGGAAATATATTAGGTATATTTAGTTTTACTATATGAAAGTTTAACTTATTCTGTCAATTTAGGCCCGACTTAGGGTTTGGTAGATGGGATACGCTCGTCCTCTGTATTGCAAATGCATTATATCCGATACCACTTGTATTACAGATGACGGGATATTCATCCCATTTGTGACAGTGTGTGTTACCTGTAAACAAAAACCCGGGCCCTTAGGCTTCAATATTAAAGTCACAACATCCCACTGGAGCAAGAAGTGTTTGTGTACTAAGGATTTCAAATTCACAATGTTCAGTTGTTGGATGACTGAGGTGTAAAACTTAGTCAAATACTAACCACAATCCTAGTCAGGGTAAGCGTCAGGCAAACACTTAACCTTTGCTCAATCCCTGGTAGCCTGACACAGAGCAGTCAGGCTTAACCTAGAGGCAGTGTGTAAATTATCTATGCAGCACTTCAAACAGTAAAACAATGAAAACACCACACACAATGAATCCACACCAGTTTAGAAAACAAGAGTAAGATTTAATAAATAAAATGAGACCAAAACGATAAAAATCCAATAATTAGAACTTGATTATGACTTTTTAAAGATAATAGGGCTTAGAAGCAAGAAGCACCAATAAAGTCAAAAGTTCAGTTGACTGCGATGGAGCACCAGCCTGCTACAGGGACCCAATTGGGCTCACTGAAACAAAGGCCCATATTTATACTTTTTATGTGACATGGATATGTGAGTTTGTTAGTTGGCTTGACTAACATTAATGAAGGGGTAGAGGAGGAAAGAATCCAGGTGTGTTAATTAGGAATTTATAGTAATAGGATGAGGCTTGGGATGAGTAAAGAAGAGATGGAGGAGGGAAGTCTGTGGAAAGGGGATAGGGAGATAATAGTAGTAGAAGGGGTTTTGGATGAGTCAAAGGTGAGATAAATGAGGGAGAATTTAGAAGGGTTGTTTGGGAGATCATAGAAGTAAACTGAGGTTTGGGGTGAGCTAGATGTGGTAGAGGTGAAAGAACTTAGACAGTGTTATTTTGGAGATCAAAGTAATAGACTGGGTTTGGGATGTGTCAGAGTGGGGATGGAGGATGGATTGATAGAGACATAGGGTGATGGGGAGACAGAGTAAAGCTTACGATAGAGTACATTTTTATTTTTTTTATTTTTTATTATTCATTTGTTTTATTTATTTATTATTTTAATGTTATTTATTTATAAATGTATGTTTTATTTTTTCTCTCTAGTATGGAAGGACTAGAGTAATAAATACATAGATATGTAAATACATGGCAAGGGAATATATGTGTAATGAATATAATAACCGGTATAATAATATGAGATGTGAAGTTGTATTGTATAAACACAGGCTTTCAAGATTTGCAATATTTAATGTTAATTTATAAGTGTACTTTTCTACCATTCATTTATTTTTCCTCAATTTCTCAATAGCAAATTGCTTGCTGTTAAAATAGCTTAGATAACATTTGCTCATTGTGATATTAAAAAAGAAAGCAGGAATTCATAAGAATCTAATATAACAACTTATCTAGGAGGTATGCAATGACCAATGAACATGTTACGCAAAGAATAATAATATACACATATATATGTATGCACACACACATATACACACATGCACGCACCCGCATACACACATATATACATTTAACCGTGAGTAAATATACAATTGTTAAATAGGCTGAAATTATGTGTATAATTTATTATAATGAAATTGCAACTATACATATTTCTTAAAGAACTATACATAACTAGAATATACACATAAACAGATCATAAATGTTTATCAACACAGGCATACGCAGTCAATTGCTGTTTGGATATGGTGGTTATGAAGGAAAGAGGCAACTCTTGAGTAGTCTTCTGAAGACAAGATAGTTACATTTAGGGTTAATTTAGGGTTAATTAATGCCATAGTTTGTCTGCTTGAACAGAGAAGGATGTGCTACCTATTGAATTTTTCTTGCATGGTGGTGGTTTAAGGCAGGGTGCCAATCTTCAGCTGAGGATTATTCGTTGAAAGTATTTGGATATTTTGTTTCAGAAGAAAAGCGGTCCTGTTCCATGTATAGCTTTGTGGGTGATACAAAGCAGAATGAAAGTGGATCTTCTGGCAACCGGTTACCAATGTAATGCTCTCAAGGTGGGGGAGATGTGGGCTTGAGGCTTTTCATGTAATAGTATCCTGGCAGCTGAGTTCTGAATACGCTGTACTTTTTTCATAGTAGATTGAGATGATCCATGGTAGAGGCCAGTGGTGCAATCCAGTTTAGATAGTCCAAGAGCAATAGTATCCTGCACCATGTGTGGAAATCTGAGGTGGGGGAAGACGTGTCACAGAGTCTTCGAGGTTATGAAGCTTGATTGTGCTAGTTTGTCCACTTGGGCATTCATTGTTAACTTGAAATCCATGGTAATTCCAAGGTTTTTAACTTCCTTAGACATTGAGGAGGTGGTCCCAGATCATCAGACTAGGCGCACAGTGGGTCATAATTTTTCCAGTCGCCACATATGAGCATTCAGTGAGATGGCTCCAAGTCATCCACTGATCAATGGCTCTGAGGCAAATTAAGATTTGTGAGTTTTCAATGTCTTTGGGGCATTCCAATTTAAAGAGTATTTGTGTGTTATCTGCATAGTTCTAGCATGTGAGATGAAAATCATTGATCATTTCTGGTAATTACATCATGTAGAGATTGAAAAGCATAGGTGACATGATTGACCCTTAAAGGACCCTTGCTTTTGTGAGGTAGGGTTTGGATGAGAAGGGGGAGAATAAATGATATTAGTTCAGTTTTGAAGGTAGGATGTAATTCAGTCGAGAGCAGTCCCTTCTATGCCAACTTCGTGGAGTCTTTGAATTGGGGTGCCATGGTCAAGAGTATCAAAGGCAGCTGAGAGGTCCAAGAGAAATAGTGCAGCAACTCCATTGCGGTTGACTCTGTTTTTAAGATCGTCACAGATTGCTATGAGTGCAGATTCAGTGCCTTTTTCTGGGTGGAATCCAGATTGGTAGTCAGAAAGTATGTAGTTGTCTTCAATGAACTGTGATATCGGGGTGAATGCTGCTCTTTCTATCAGTTTGCCCAGGAAAGGTCCATTTGTAATTGGTATGTAGTTGTTGGGGTCATGCGGGTCCAGGTTTGTTTTCTTTAATAACGGATGTATGTATCCCTTTTTCAGGTCTTCAGGAAAAGTTCCCAAAGTTAAAGAGTTATTGATGATTCGTCTTACAAATGTGGCAGCAGAAGTAGATAAAAGAACGTCTTGAAGATGTGTGGTGGAGAAGGGTCAGGAGGGCAGCCGGAAGGCCTGCTTTCTTTGACCAAATCCATAAACTCACCTTGTGGCATCTGTTCGAAGGAGTGCAGAGGCTAGGTTGGTTTAATTTTTGAGGGGATTTTAGGAAACAGGTGGTGTTGATGCTTTTCTTCTGCTTTAAGTAGGAGTCCAATGTGTCTGTCTTGGTTGTGTAATGAATTGCCAGTTTGTTTGTGAAATCTTTGGTAGTG
This sequence comes from Pleurodeles waltl, assembly GCF_031143425.1. Taxonomy (NCBI): domain Eukaryota; kingdom Metazoa; phylum Chordata; class Amphibia; order Caudata; family Salamandridae; genus Pleurodeles; species Pleurodeles waltl. The sequence continues at coordinate 1,267,128,497 of NC_090444.1, read as the reverse complement.
GGATGACTTCCTTCCATGCATTTAGGTTTTCAAAATTCATTGAGAATTGTACAAAAATATTTAGTTACAGATTTAGCATTTTGAATTCTGTCTCAGTAATACCTTTTTTTTAGATTTTTTGAATGATTATTTGTATATTCTGTTAACTTTGTTTAGTTGAAGTTTGTCTTGAATGTTGTTTATTTTGTGCCAGTTCCATTGCAGCCTTCTGATTTGTTGCTTTATCTTTTTTAGTTCTATGTTTCTTCAAGGTGTTGTTTTTCTTTTGTCCTGTTTAGTTTTTCTCAGTGGTATTAGGATATCAAAAGCTTCCTGTAGCCACTTATAAGGATTTGGAATGGGATTTATTGTGTCCAGATCCACAGCCACGGAGATCATCTGCGGCGTACCCCAAGGATCCTCCCTCAGCCCCACTCTCTTCAACGTCTACATGACCCCCCTGGCGAACATCGCACGCAAACACGGACTCGACCTCATATCCTACGCCGACGACACCCAGCTCATCTTATCCCTCACAAACAACCCCACCTCAGCTAGGACCAGACTACATGAAGGAATGAAGGAAGTAGCGAACTGGATGACAGACAGCCGGCTTAAACTGAACACAGATAAGACGGAGGTCCTCATCCTCGGCCCTACTCCCGCCGCATGGGACGACTCCTGGTGGCCCCCCGCCCTAGGCAGCACTCCCCAACCCACCGACCACGCACGCAACCTCGGCTTCATCCTGGACTCATCCCTCTCCATGACCAGACAGGTCAACTCGGTGACCTCGGCATGCTTCAACACCCTCCGCATGCTCCGCAAGATCTTCCGCTGGATCCCCACCGACACCAGGAAGACCGTCACCCACGCCCTCGTCACCAGCCGCCTGGACTACGGGAACACCCTATACGCCGGCATCACCACCAAGCTGCAGAGGAAACTACAACGGATCCAGAACGCTGCCGCACGACTCATCCTGGACATACCCCGCCACCACCACATTTCCGGACACCTGAAGAGACTTCATTGGCTCCCAGTCAACAAGAGGATCACCTTCCGACTCCTCACCCACGCACACAAAGCCCTCCACGACCTCGGACCAAAAATCATCAACAACCGCGTCTCCTTCTACACCCCTCCGCGCACTCTACGCTCGACCGGACAGGCCCTGGCAGCCGTACCCCGCATCCGCAAAGCCACCGCCGGAGGAAGATCCTTCTCTTTCCTAGCAGCGAAAACCTGGAACTCTCTGCCCAGCCACCTTCGCGCCATACCTGACCACCTCTCCTTCAGAAGGCAGCTCAAGACCTGGCTCTTCGAGCACTGCCCCCCCCCCTCCAGCGCCTTGAGACCCTTTATGGGTGAGTAGCGCGCTTTATAAATGCGATTGATTGATTGATTGATCTGTGTTGGCTGTTAGCTGTGTCTCTAAGGGCCAGATGTAGCAAGCAGTTTTGCCCATTCTGTGTCTATGGGAAAATGTGTTCATACATATGGCCCTAAGTCTTCAAAATTGAGTTTGTTCCATGGTCAATAGATGTATGTATGTAAAGTGCTATGGGTGGTTTGATTTGTTGCATTTTATGTCGGAAAGTTACCAAATGGTGGTCTGACCAAGGGATTGGCATGATGCTTTGAACGGTAACTAGTTCAGGGTTTGTAAAAATAACATCTAGGGTATGTCCAGCGATGTGTTCAATCTGATGTAGTTTCAATGTGACTAGGCCAGTGGTGATAGCTTTTGGATGGGGCATATTGGGTTTGTCAAACCAAATGTTTAGGTCCCCAAGAATGCATAGGTTGGAGAATAATGTTATAAGATTTGAGACTGTGTCTAGGTAATGTTGAATTGTTAGTGGAGGGCTGTAAAGGAGGAGAAAGTTATAGGAGGAAGATGGTGTAGTAGGGTTGCATCTGGTGAGGAGGGCCTCACAAATGTCTGTATTACTGAGATTTATTGCTTGTTTGAATATAATAGCTAGTCTACCTCCTCTTTTGCTGATACAGTTCTGTGTGATGGTTTAATAGCCAATAGGAACAGCTTCATGCACCACTGGGGCCATGTCATCTCCCAACCATGATTCCGTTATGAACAGTAAGTCAGGTTGTGTGTCAGTGAGCAGGTCAGAGATGTGGTGCTTGTTTTTTTAGAGTGATCGAGCATTTATGAGCAGGCAGTTTAGAAAATGTGTGTTTGTGGCAGTGTCATTATTTCTTGGAGAAGGGTGAGCAGTATATCTTCAGCTTGTAGCAGGTGTGTTGTTAGTTGTGATAACTGTACGAGTGTCACAATAGTCCTGTTTTTCTATATAGTATTCCTCTTCCAGCAGGCTTAGGATGCATTTTGTTGGGTCTGTTAGTGTCACTGGTGGACTTGGTGTGGCTGAGAGTGATGTGATGAGTGTAGTTTTTTTTGTAGAGTAGCCTTATTTGTGTGATAAGGGAATGCGAAGTTGTTAAGAGTGGCATGTTGTTTATTTTGTTTGCATCTCTTTAGTGTGGAAGGAGTATTGGTTTGGGATGGTAGAGGTGCATGTGGATCATAATGTAAGGCTCTAAATTGTGCAATGGATGACAGGTGGGTGAATTAATTTTGCTGTGCTTGGGTGCCTGTGGTATATGTTTGTGAAGAGTGAGAATTAGGGTATAGGTGGGCATTATAAACATGGCGGTAAACACCGCCCCACTGGCGGTGGCGGTAACTACTGCCAACAGGCTGGCGGTCCAGACTGCCAAATAATTAAGCATATGAAAAAAGAGTAGCGGTCCATCCACACACCGCCATTTTAGTAGTCTTGACGAGGACGGAGGAGGCCGCCCACAGGCCAGCGGAAAGGACCTATCCGCTCACCAAATAATGAAACACCAGATCGCCAGCAGTTCCGGGGCAGAAACCACTGCCAGGCAAAGCTGGCAGAAATTAACAATATAAAAGGAAACACTCACCAGAGGTACACAGAACACGCTGACTCAGACATGGAGTGAGAGTTGTAAATAATGCCAGTGCTTCTCCTTGCCATATTCCTCTAGGACCGTGACCGACATCGAAGACAATGATGTTAAGTACCGCAGCCTAGTACACAATGGAAGAAAAGGCATATTTACACACCCAACCCACCCACTCTGCAAATCCACTCCCAACCTCTCCAACATCCCAAGCCATACATACCAAAACAAGATGCACTAAACAGACACAATGCAACAAAGACCTGCACCAAGGTACACACATGTGCACACCACACTCCCACAGTAAAACGCTGAACAACGTCACCATATTGTGCCAACAGCACTACTGGGCACTGAAATTTTATTTTAACCAAAAAACAGTATTGTCCAAATAAGGCCATTGGCCAGTCCATTTGAAAATCCTTGAATGGCCAATATAGGCTGAAGTTAACTCCCACATGTGGAAAGGGTACTACACTTGAAAGGGGCATCAATGGGGCAGCCAGGCACCTCAGGGAACAGGTGCAGGGGGTGGCGGAGGTGGGGACTTACGTCTGGAAGGGGGGGACTTGGGCTTAGTTTTGAAAGGGGGTTTGGCCTTGCCCTTGGAAGGAGGGGGAGTGGGCTTGGAACAGGGAGTGGCACGAGGCCTCTTCCTCCCTGGCGAAGTGGCTCAGGAATGGGAAGGGCAGACTGGGGCGGACTGGGGCGGACTGGGGCAGACTGGGATGAGGAAGGAGTGAACTGGGCAAGGACATGGGCACGTTTAGGGATAAGACGGGGTGGGCCAGTGGGTTCAAACAGGTCAACACAGGATAGGAAAAGCTTCTTAGGTGCAGTTGGTAGGTGCCTGTAAAGTATGCTTATGTGTGGTGGATGTGTGTGGTGTGGATGTCTGTGAATGTTTGAGTGTTTTGGGAGGAGGAGGGGTGGACACAGTGGGACAAGACAGGCTGCCAGTGTACATAGATTTTGTCTGTGTGTCTGTAGTTCTGGTGAGTGTGCTGCAAGTGTCTGTCAATGTAGTCGTAGTGAGTGTAGGTGTGGTGCGTGGGGTGCATGTCTGGATGTCAGATGTTGTGGTGACTGCATGAATGGGGGCAGCAGCAGTGACTGAGGTTGCAGTGCGTGTGGGTGTGCATGGTGAGGTGACAGACAGAGTGACGGGGAGGTTGACACACTGGGTGAAGTGGATGTTGTTGTGTGTGCTTTGGTATGTTGGGTGTGTGCAGAAAGGAGAACCCTCATAGGCCTATAAAGCCTGACAAAACTAGCCCTTACACCATCCCAAGGACTTGGAGGGGGCAGGACTGCAAGAACACACTTGTCTAAGTGCCTGGCACTACAATGCATACATATCACAGCACCCAAATACATCCATCAAAGTAGTATCACAACAGTGTTTCTACTTACCCCCTTGTGGCTGCTGTGCTGCCTTCAAGAGCCCATCCAGATCTGGAGAGGCCACTGCCAGAATGTGGGCCATTAGCGGGGTTAGGGTCCGATGGCCACTCCTTCTTCGTTAAGAGGCCTTCCTCAGCTGGGCCTCGCCGGTCTTCCTGGTCCTGGCCTCAGTGCAGTGGTTGCCTCGCGGTTGTAGACCCCCAGGGTCCGCACCTCCTTGGCAATGGCTTGCCACAGGCCTTCCTTTTGATGGATGCTGACCTGCATGGGACACACAGAGCAAATAAACAGACGTCAGTATGGATGCACCGAATACAAATGCCATGTCGTTCCATATGGAATGGCCATTGTTGACATGCATGTTTTCAACTCACAGGCAGAACGTGCCAGACAATCTACGGCTGGGCAGTCACACATTGAACCCGCATGCATACAGGCATCAGCCACAATCACACACATCTAAGGATGACAGATGGCAACTCACCTGCTCCTCTGGTAGCCCATACAACTTTGCATACAGGGGTAGGACCCCATCCACCAGCTTCTCCAGCTCCTCTGCATTGAAGGCCGGGGCCTGTTCCCCTGTAACACGTGCCATCTCAGGGACCAGAGTCAGGACACAGCAGCACACGCAGTGTAGTACTACCCTTTACGGGAACCAGGAGTCAAGTGTCAAGGGTCTGACAAAATGGCGTAGGTACTGCAGCAGTGTACTCCGTCACAGTCGGCGGCGATCATGATTGTCCCAGGTTCCCCATTGACAATCATGTAATCCAATGATCAGGTGCACAGCGGTGAACACCACCTTCCACCATGACGTCTAACGCCAGCGGAATGAAGTCACTTCCACTCTATCATACCTGGATGGCAGGAGGCTTCCATTTTGCTTCACCACGTCTCCATAGCCTGACCAGGGGCTTCATCCAGGACCCCAATCTCTCTCTCCTTTGTTGCTTGCTGACATGATTCTATATTCTTCACATGTGCCCATCTTTGGAAGCGTGTCCACACTGTGATGCTATTATGACAGACTTAACTCAGCACACATTTGCCTGACGGTGTACCTCATACTTTCCGTTTGTGTGTGTTACCTACGTGTTGCATTTTGAAAAATACAGTGACATCATGGGATGCAAATGTAAGTTAAAACTCAGAATGTGTTCTTTTCTCCCCCATAGGTTCAGACCCATGTGGCGAGGGATGCCCCCATCTGTATACAGACCCCTGGTAGATCTAGAAACTATGGAAGAACGTCACATCATTATCACCTACAGACTCAATAGAGCTACAATCCATGACCTCTGTGTATTAATGGATCCTCTTCTGAAACCGGCAAATCGTAATCAGCATGCCATCCCTACAACTGTGCAAATGCTATCTGTGCTATGTTTTTTGGTTGCGGGCTAATTTCAGGTGACAGTGGGCATGGGTGCAGGGGTCTCACAGCCAATGTTTAGCCAAATCCTGTCCAAATTTCTGGATGCCTACGTTCAACACTTGCAAACATATGTCCGGTTTCCCCAAAGGGCTGAACTTCCCACTATCAAATCTGGATTTTATGTCTTCGCTAATATCCCCCATGTCATAGGTCCCATTGATGGAACCCACATAGCTCTCATATCCCCAAGAGTGAATGAACAGGTTTATAGGAAACGTAAGAACTATCACTCCATAAATGTACAATTGGTGTGTACTGCTGATAAGTACATATCACATGTCAATGCCAGGTTCCCAGGATCGGTCCATTATTCATTTGTCCTGAGAAACAGCAGAGTGCCACACATGATGGAACAACTACAAGGGGACAGAGGTTGGCTCATAGGTGAGTGTGTATGACACTGGATCAGTATATAGCTGACAGCCAGGCTGTATGCAAGGAAAGTCAGTTTGTTCATGTCCTCTTTTCCCCACTTTTGCAGGTGATTCTGGCTACCCAAACTTGCAATGGCTCCTGACACCTGTGAGGAATCTCAGGACAGATGCAGGGATGAATTATAATGAGGCCCGTGGATGTGCTAGGAGGGTGATTGAGCGCACTATAGGGCTCCTGAAGGCTAGATTTTGTTGCCTCCATCTCTCTGGGGATCCCTGTGCTATGTCTCTGACAAGGCGTGTAAGATAGTGGTGGCCTGCTGCATGCTGCACAACTTGGCTCTGAGGAAAGCAATCCCACTTCTGGAAGAGGAGGGTGCTGTCCAACCAGCTCTGCAACCTCAGAGAAAGGATGAGAGTGATGGTGATGAAAAAGAGGGGGAAGATCTCAACTCCAGGACCCAGCTAATCTACCAATACTTCCAGTGACTCAAAGGTACTATTCAATGGTACTGATGTATTCACTGCATACTTACAGTCTTACTAGTGCAATAAGTACTGTGGTGTCTATTGTCAGTGACAATGCTAAATGATGACTGAAGAGGCATGTGCCAGGGAACCCGAGATTATGTACAGTGTGACAAAGTTCAGACACTAGAGTCTGTTGGATCCACTCCTGCAATAAAGGTGTGATTATGATATTAACTGGCTAATGCATACACACTCATAATTCATATCTCATATTGACAAGGGACATATGATTTGAGTGCATAGGTGTATTTATTGAATGGCAAAATACACATAAGTATTGGGACAGTGAAAGGGAGTGGGCATATGGTACAAATACATACTCAGTTACATATGCACAGTTGTTGGTAGCACTGGGTTTTGGTCCTTGTGGCCTTTGTAAGTTGGTGTGATGGCAGTGGCATGTCAACAAGGTAGCTCAGTGGCACACAAGGGAGACAGTTCAAGGCAGAGTCACTTCCTGATGCTGGGCTTGGTCTTGGCTAGTGTGTCAGTTGCATATCTGGGTCTGAGGGCACATTTGCGAAGATGCATCTGGGCTGCAGGGGTAAGAGTGCTGGTTTCCTGTGTGTCCTCTGGAAGTGCCACCAGTCCAGTAGCTGCTGCAGATGTAGATGGCAGGGCAGTGTCCTGGCTAGTGGTCAGGGCTTGCAGGTGGGTGGAGGACTGAGACTGGCTGTGGGACTGGTGCTGCAGCACCCCTGCAATGGAGGACATGGTGGCATTGAGCTGTTTCCATTGCTCCATGGCCACCTGGTGGTGTGCTATCTGGAACCTTTGATTCTGCTCCAGGATCACCAGGATCTGGCCCTTCCTGTCCTGGGTATGGTGGTATGCTCCGAGGACCTCAGATACCATCTCCTGGGCTGCAGCATCCACCCCCCTGGGCCACTGATGCCCTCCCACTGGCCCAAGCCTCCTGTGTCTGTGTCCCCTGCATAGGTCTGGCAGTCCCACTTGCAGTTGGCCCTTCATCATCCTGTCTTGGTGGTTGGAGTCTCTGGCCTCTGTACATGTGGCCTACCCGTCCGTGGCCGGGAGACACTCATGTGGGGTCATTTGCCCTGAGCTGATGATGGTCGCTAGGTGGGAGGGGTGTCAGTGGTATCCTGGGTGGGACTTCTGGAGGGTGACAGTCCAGGACTGTGTGATGGGCCAGGGAGTTCCTCTGTGTCCAGACACCCCTCTGCACTCTCCTGAGTGGGGTCTCTGTCTTCAGGTGGAGGGTTGGCACTCCTTGACGTCTCCATCCGGGTGGCATGGGTTGTGGTGCCTGTGTGTGGATGAATAGACAGGTGGGTGTCAGGTACTTTATCGGCAATTGCTGCACTACTCTGCTCTATTTGATGGTTATATTCCCCTGTTGTGGCATGCCAGGTCCCTTCGTGTACATTTAGTTGCATTTTATGTGGAGGGTGGAGGTGCAGTGTGGGTGCTGTAGTGCCACTGGGATTCCATGCAGGGGTAGGTGACTGTGCACAGTGGTCTGGATGGAGTTCTGTTTGTGGGATTGTGGGATTGTGGGTTTGCAGTGAACTTGGATGTGGTTGTTGTGGACTGGGTAGGGGATGGGATCCTAGTGGTAGTGAGAAGGGTGGGGTGATACATACATTGTAGGTAGGGTGACTGTTAAGGTATTGTAGTTCACTTACCCGAGTCCAGTCTTCCAGTGAGTCCAGTGAGGCCCTCCGAGTGCAGGATAGCCAGGACCTTCTCCTCTCAGTCAGTGTATTCGGGGGGAGTAGGTGGGGGACCAACACCAGTCTTCTGCACGCCGATGTTGTGCCTGGATGTCATAGACCAAACCTTCCCGCGCACGTTATTCCACCTCTTCTGGATGTCGTCCCTTGTGCATGGATGGTTTCCTACTGCATTGACCTTGTTGATTATCCGCGGCCATAGCTCCATCTACCACGCCACAGGTGTCTGCTGCACCTGTGCCCCCAATAGTTGTGGCTCGACCCTAAGTATTTTATCCACTCTGGTCCTTAGCTCCTTGTCTGTGAAGCGGGGGTGCTTAGGTAGTGCCATGGTGTGTGTTGTGGGTGTATTGGTGAGGGTGCTGTTGTGTGGTTATGTGTGTGGCTTGTGATGGTGTTTGGGGTATGTATGTGTTTTGCTGGTGTATTTGTGTGTGTGACTTGTGTGATGTTGGGTTCAGTATATGCGTGTTCTGTTGCCAATCTCAGTCGTGCTACTGGCGATGCAAAGGATTGTGAGGTGTGTATGTGTGTGTTGTATATGTGTGTCAGGTGTGTGGGTTTCAGACTTGCCAATGTGTGCATTTGTTGTTGGTGGGTCCCATTGCTGGCCGTGGCGGTCTGTACACCCAATCGTCGTTCGGCATTCACAATCTGCCAAACTGATTTGTGCATCATTATTTGGTGGGTGGAGGATTTGTCTGCATGGCGGTGGCAGGGTGGGGTGTACTGCCTTTCCACCTTCGTAGGCCCTGGCGGTGGGTGGGTTTTGCAGGATTATTAGAGGTTTCACTTTTTGGCATCATTATTAAGCAGTGTGTAGTCCACTGCCACTGGTGGTCCTCTGTTCACTGTCGCCACAGCGGTTGGCGGTGATTACCTCCAAGTTCATAACGAGGGCCATAGACAGGAATCGCTAAACTTTCTAGAATCATACAATATGGTACGGTTGTTTTTTTTTCTTTACATTGGTTGTAATGGTGATTATTGTACTATGTTTCATGTGCCTTATTATAGCAGCTCATGCTTTTTATACTAAGATGCAATTGGTTCAGTAAATGCATTGAAATCCAGTTTTCTTCTTGTGTCCTGCCTTGGCATGTGTGAGTTACTGAGTGACTGATTTAAACAGGTATGATCTGTATCCACAACTTCAATGAGGAGTCAGAGAGTCAGATTTTAGGTAGCCACAAATTGCCTTCTCTTTTCTACATTTGGGTGAGGCACTGCGGGATAGCCAGGAGTTAGACCCACAGCTTCCAAAATGTGTGGAGTAGACTCCCACACTTGGTAGTGCTGCTGCCCTAAATATGCAATCTTAGTATGATAATAGGAACTGCACAACTTCCTATTCTGGTGTAAGTGAGGCTGTGGCCAGCTCCTCTCTCCCATCCTAACAGGATGGCCAATCAAGACCCACCAAGTCATACATAAGCTCCTATTGTGTGTGGCTGTCTAGGTTGAAAACACAAAGCCTGGCTGTCACCCACCCAGACAAGTGATCAGGGACATGCAGCGAGCAACAAATGGCTAAATTAAGAAAATTACAATTTTCTAACAGTGGCATTTTTCAGATTTGCAATTTAAAATCCAGCTTTACCCTAAGTTGAGATTTTAAATTGTCATTTCAGAGACATCAAAGTTGAAAAGTTTATCTCTTTCAGATTGTGAATTACACTTATAAAATATAATAAGGTAATTCCAATGTTATCCTACGGAAGAGATACACCTTGCTGTAGTGAAAAATGACTTTGGTTGCTTTTCAGTACCAGGACATGTAAAACTTAAAAGTATGTGTCCTGCCTTTTAAATACATTGCATCGTGCCCTCTGGGTTGTCCAGGGCCTACTCGAGGGGTGCCTTATATGTAATTAAAGGGAAGTTTTGGGCCTGGCAAAAGGGTTATTTTTCCAGATTGACATGGCAGTGTAATTGTGACCGGGTGTCCCCGGCAACCGCGGCTCGACATGACGTATCGGACCAGGCCGATACGTCATGTCCGCGTCTCCCCGTTGCCGGGGCGACGCGATACGAGCGAGGCAGTGGGAGGGCCGTTGCCTGGGAAACCGGATGGGTTTCCCGGCGCGGCGTAGCCAAAAGAGAGGACGGCCCCGGAACAAGAACGGAGGAGCAAGAGAGGAGAACGGAGGAACAGGAGAAGAGAGCCGAGGAGAGGAGTACGGAGGGGCAGGAGAGGAGACCGGAGGAGCAGGCAAGGAGAGCCCAGGAGAAGGAGCAGGAGAGGAGAGCCCAGGAGTGGAGACCGGAGGAGCAGGAGAGGAGAGCCCAGGAGTGGAGACCGGAGGAGCAGGAGAGGAGAGCCCAGGAGAAGGAGCAGGAGAGGAGAGCCCAGGAGAAGGAGCAGGAGAGGAGAGCCCAGGAGTGGAGACCGGAGGAGCAGGAGAGGAGAGCCCAGGAGAGGGAGACCTCAGAAAAGTCCACAGGAGAAGAAACCGCAGCCGAGGAACGACACAACGCCAGCCACGACCCAGGAGGGTCGTGGCTCACCAAGGTACGGTCCGTGTGGGCCAAAACAAAGGCCATATCATACTAGGGACTGGGGAGGGAATATAAAGGAGGTAAGGGAGGGAAAAGAAAGGGGCACGATAACGAGCACGTATGAGCACCCCACAAATCTATAACGAGAGATTGAGAGCACTTGTTCCCCAACTCCGCACAGGCACCCACCCCTCCTTATCGTTCCTGCCCATACCCAAAACAAGACTCCAGAGAAAGAGTGAGATAACCTTGGTTAAACCCCATACTTACCCGGGTGTTGTTTTCCTTTGTTTTCCGGTATCCTCGAATCCACCTGAGGGGACCCGCCAGAAGTCACCCTGGAAAAGAAACAAGAGACTTTGAGACTAAATCAACAATACAGGAAACTGAACAACAACACCGCAACCCTAAGGAAACCCCGCCCGCTTGGTTATAAACTTCATGTTTTTCCTTTATTCCACCTTAATCTTAGAATAAATCCCACCATAAAACTAAACGCATACCTCGTCGTCGTTTGTATATTGTTCGATCTGTCACAGTAATGCTGAACATACAGGCTGTAATGGCAGGCCTGAGACATGGCTAAGGGGCTACATAGATGGGTGGTACTTTCAATGCTGCAGGTCCACAAGTAGCATTTAATTTACAGTGTTTGGAGGAGAGAGCACAAGCACCTTAGCATAATTAGCAGTGGTAAAGGGGACAGAGTTCTAAAGACATAAAAACTAGGTCACACAAGGGGAAGAGGTAGGCAAAAAGTTGGATAGAAGAGCACCCTAAGGCTGTCAGGCTTAAGACACAATTTTATATTTTTCACACTTCTATACCTTGATTTATTCACCTTCTTCTTTGAAATCCCTTCTTCTCTTCTCACAAAATGAACCTCCCTCCCTCTACCCAGTTTAACAAACCCATTCTATTCCATCACAGACATGAACCTCTTCTCCTTCACTGACAACACAACAGGCCATCTGATCATGCCCAGTGATTTCAAGACCCACCTCTTCTCACATTCTAAGCATTCATAAATGAGAGTACTATATGCTAGATTCTCAAATACCTAGAACGCTTAGAATGCTTCAACTATCTGGTAATAGGAACCTGGGTTTCAAACACTCATGCATGGACTTAGGGAACACTACATTTCCTTCATTCCCTCATTCCAATTTTTCCTCTGGCTTCTACTGTTTCTGGTGAACAGCTGCAGAAGGAGTACCTTGTAAGGCCTGTACTGTTCAAGTTGTTGTGACACAAATGCCAGGGGAAGCATGGGTAATGTTCCATGTGTTCACATTGTACTTTACATTCCCTGCAGCATCTGGAAAATGGGATGGAATCACATTCTTCTCACAGTTATGGAGGTACTTTCAGTGATAGTTTGATCGGTATCTGTGCATACTTGCATTAGGGGCTCCCACACAAGGCATTGTATGATGAGTGCTGTACCAAGAGAAAAGATTGGGTGACAGTACTCATGGCGGTCTCAAAGTTTCTAATGAGTCTGCAATGTGCATTTAAAAAAAATACATTTTACTGTTAGAGTGGGTGTTATTGTGAAGACAATCACCCTACCTCATTTCTAGTACTCCTCTCCTTTGACTTGGATATAATAGTATGGATGAGCAGGATATACCTCATGATAATGCTCATTCCAGAAGTCACTAATGGTGTATCACAACATATTATCAGGAGGGTAGATCACTGTGAAGACATAATACAAGACTTTCCAAGTCTCGCCTTCAAAACCATACACAACAAAAGAAATTTCACTAACTGCACCTGACATATGTCTATAAGGTCTGACTCCATTCTGGGTAGGCCCCCAATTCATGTCGGACACTTCTGTTTTCTGCTGATTTACTGTCATGTCTGGTACAAACACTAATAACACTAATGTCATCCACACTTATCATTCTTATCATAGAACTTAGAGAGTGTCAAATCATTCAGATAACGATCTAGAAAGAATACCTGATGCAACACCCAGTCTAGGGCAAGTGTTCACTCATCATACTTTCAAGGTCATCAAAAGAACATCCCTAGATAAATCATGATAATGAGATAAATAATGAGGTTCTTGTAAGATTGCAGTCCAAATTGATGTCCCTTCATCCCTCATTTTCTTAAAAATGCATCTAAAACACGTCTTGTAGTGCCTGTAATCCATTTCCAACTTTCTTGAATCTATGTCAGAGATGTTCATCCCTGTTCAAAATTTTGTATTTAAGAACCACCACACGTCCCCTTAAGTTGAGAGAAACTTCACCTAAGTGACAGATGCAGATTGCATATCCAGATGTGCACAACACCAGATTCAATCTCGACAGAAGAAGCCTTGAGCAAGATTCCCCGAATCTTACGGAGCATTACATTCTGCCTGCATGAACTGGTGCTAAAAATTGTATTCTCCCATAGATGCTATCTCCTAGCTCTTGGCCTTGTGTTTCGAATAGCGGACAAGCTATTTCATACTGACAACAAACCCTGTTCACCCTCTCGGAAACTCAGGCTTAGAATTTATTCATCATTTAGAACTAACATAGACCTTTAAATATAGCACAGTGAGGGTTTAAGGTCTTTAAATTGTTATGTTCTGATTTTTCATTTTTCCACTGTTATTGAAAAACTTAGCTACTTCTGATATCATCTGTGATGTTGCCAATATTATGTGCACTAAATCCAGGTATTTTAAAATAACTATTTCAAAACAAATATGTTGAAATACATATTCTGTTTTTAGTGATCTTGAGTGTGTAAATCATCAATGAATCATTGCTTGCAGAATGACTGCTTTCTGTTAGTAACTCAAAAGCATTCACAGCACCTCAGTTATACATTGGATGGCGTTCTGTGGGACCACAATATCCTGTCTTTCAAATTCAGTGCTGGTGCATTGAACTAAGTTCACCTGTGTCACTAGAGGGTGTGAACACAAACCATGTAGAGCTGAGCAAAGACTCAGTTTACACAACATTGGAGCTTCAACGTTCAACGTACAGATTTTATGGACTTTTTTGTAGTTTCTGATTCCACACTCAGAAGACCACTTTTACGTCTAAATATTTATGTTCGGATCATCCGGCGTAATATTGGTATGCAACTTCATACTGTGAAATAGGGAGCTCAATTTAACATAGGTTTGTTAGGAGCTTGACTTATACAAGGTTGTTCCCCATTTAACTTCTGAATATGAATCTATTGTTAATTGAATTTGGCTGCTAAAATGGCACAGTAGCTTCTATTATGATAGGAGTCATTTCAAGGCACACACATATCTCTTTCTTAAATGTGTTCTTTACATGAAGAGGGGGTTAATGGACACACTGCATACCTCTTTGAAATATTTGTAAATTCATTAGCTGCATTTTTTCTTGCAAATATGTTAACTTGTGGGCAAAGATTTGGAGTTTGATAATAAAGGACCAGATGTAGGTATATCCTGAATTGCGACTCGCAAATTGCAAGTCAGAGCGACTCGCAATTTGCGAGTCGCAATTCAGGATGCAGGATGGTGTCCCTGACACCATCTGCGACTCGTAAGGGGGTCGCAAAGGCCCACCTCATTAATATTAATGAAGTGGGTCTCAATTTGCGACCCCCTTGTGACTCACAGCACTCACAGGGATGGTGTCCTGCTGGAGACAGCAGACCACCATGTCTGTGGCTTCTTTTAAATAAAGCAGTTTTTTTTTTTGTAATGCAGCCCGTTTTCCTTAAAGGAAAACTAGATGCATTACAAAATGAAAAAATTAAACGTTTCAAATGAAATGTATGTGCTGTCCATAGGACCACTGCCTGCTCTGAAAACATGTTTTCCAGGCCATTCACAAAGGGGAAGGGGTTCCATGGGGACCCCTTCCCTTTTGCGAATGGGTTACCACCAGTGTGACACTGGTGGTAATTGCAATTGGTTTGCGACCGTTCGCTGTCACAAAGCAATGCAGCATCACGCTGCGACTCGCAAATAGGAAGAGAAACACCCCTTCTAATTTGAGACTTGCAAAACGGGAATTGGGCATCGCAATGTGGGTATTGCATGTCGCAAACAGCGAAATTTGCTGTTTGCGACGTTCAAAACCTTTGCTACATCTGGCCCATAGTTCCTAAGGGATATCTTAGACATAAGGACCTTCAGAGTTTGTATTTAAATAGGTAATCCACTGCGACCTAGATGTCTCTTTGAAACATCAAGGGCCTGATTTAGACCTTTTTTGCGCTGAATTGGCGTCATTTTTTGATGGAGAAGCGGCATAAACTTACAACATATAATTGAATTTTGTAAAACAATGACACAAATGCAGTGCTAAAAAAGTATAAATCAGGCCCCAAGTATCTCAGGCATGGTGTGGTGGTCAATTGCCCCATACATAACCAGTATGCCCTTTGTGAAATAAAAGGGTAAAATAATACAAAGAGAACCAGATGTATTACAGTCTTCTAGTTGCCCCATTATTTGCCAATGTTGGGAGACTGTAGAATAAATAAATGCACTGTATATTAAATAAAACACTCTCAAGAAAGCATTATACACAGCTTCTTCATCTTAAGCCAATGTATTGAAACACAAAAAGGGATGTCAACTTTTACTCCTTGTGGTGCCCTCTGTCTGTGAAGATAGGGATATTTGGAAGAGTCAAAACTGGTTAGAACCTTATTTTACCCTAAATAAAGACTGAAATTTGAATTTAGTTTGAATAATTCAAACCCTTTCGAAAACCACTCTGAATATTTACAAAAATCTTCATTGATTCCAGAAATGTGAAGATAGGACAATGCATGTGGGTTCAACCTAAATCAAACTGAAGGGTCTAAATGCCAATCTTCTAAACAGGCAATTGGCAAAGCCTACTCATCATTTTTGCAAAACTTTGTTGTTTGTTGAGATGCCTGGCCGTCATCAATATAAAAAATAACAAAAATGTGCTACAGGCTGAAAAGTTTTCTTGGTCTGAAAAAAATACATATTACCATAATATGCCATGGCATTGAAGAGTACTGCGTTCTGCTTTGTGTGTGGATGTGTTCCTTGTGAAAGGATGGAATGCCGTAACTCGTAGTTAAATAAGCCTATGGCTGAAGTGGACTGACAAATTGCCCCATATGAATGCTGAAGTATGTGGAAGAAAAATATAAATGTCATCAACTACAGACTAATTAATGAAGTCTGGAACACCCTATAAGTAACTATGTTATACACATAATTGTAGTAAATTTAAAAGGACTTGGCTAAGACACAACTAACAAATTGAGTCTGCCTGGTATAGGCTGCAGATCGCTAGAAAGAATGAAAGAAAGAAAGAATGATATAAAGGGAAAGGGAAAAAAGAAGGAAAGGGCAAAAGAGAAGGGAAAAAAGAAGGAAAAAAGGAATGGAGAAATGAAAGACAGCATGAATGAAGGACAGTAAGAGAAAGAAAGAAGGAGAAAGTAAGAAAGAAGGAATGTGAATGGGAGAAAGTCAGAGAAAGAAAACGAGAAGGAAAGATGGGAGGGAAAAGTAAGAGAAAGAAAGGAGAAAGTAAGAACTAAGGAATGTGAAAGAAAGCCAGAGAAAAAAAGAGAAGGAAAATTTGAGGGAAGGAAAGAAGGGGAAAAGGAGAGGAGAAAGAAAGAAACAAACAAACAAACGAAGAAAGAAAGAAACAAAGAAAGAAGAAGGAACAAAAAAAGAAAGAAATCATGGGAAGAAGAATGAAAGAAAGATTGAAGAAAGGAAAAAGAAAATAAAAAATAGAATAACTAAATGCAGCACAGATTCAAATTGACACAATGCGCTATTCTGTGAATTAGGAGCAGTCAGAAGCAAAACACTCCTAACCATTTTACCACAGCACTGGCAGGAGATGGGATCTGATAAAGACAAAGGCCCTAATTACAACCCTGGCAGTCGGTGATAAAGCGGTGGTAATACCACCAACAAGCCGTCAGTAAAAAAAAAATTATTATGACTATGGCAGAAACCGCCAACACAGACTGCCACTTTAGCACACCTACCTCCACGGCGGTAGCAACAAGCACCGTGGCGGTAACGGGCAACAGCCAGGTGGAAGACAAGGTTCCACCACCTGTATTACAAGAGGTCTATCGCCACCTTTTCTGGGGCGGTACCAACGAAAACAAGAGCAAGGCGGAAACAGATCTCAGAAGTCAAAGAACTCACCTCTGGAGACTCAGGGAACGACCAGGACACCATGGAGCCTGAACCGCAGATCTTCTTTATGCTGGTCTACCTCCTCCTACACCAGGAATACCAATGCGGGGGACGATGACCACAGTGAGTACTGCCGCTTAGCACACACGGGAGGGGGGAGGAAAAAGAGAGTGACACAGACACGCAACATGCAACATCCCCACCCCCAATAACATACACACAAACAGATGCAACAACATTACTCATCCACCATGTACCCCTCAGGAATAATGCAAGGACAAAAGGAAGTGATTCAAGTGAGTGTAATAAAATAAAAATCCAGAAAAATGTCCTCAAAACTCATAACAATATTTACAGATATACAAATGGAGGGACATTGCCCAATCCATAATGTCCGTGGGCCACAGGGCCACATCACATAGGCCAAGGCCCCATCTTACTCTAGCATCAACAAGGAGAGACCACTGATGGGGCATCAGGTCGAAAATACACAGGCACCTTAGGGGGACGAGGAATGGGGGCACCTCAGCCGGAAGATGGTACAACACCACATGTCCTGGAGGGGGCAACGTGCCCACTGCTTGGTTCTTGGGAGTGCAAAGCCAGAGTCTCTCTAGTGGGTGGTTTGCCCACTGCTTGGTCCTGGGGAGTGCAAGGCCTCAGTCTCTCAAGTGGGTGGTTTGCCCACTGGTTCTGAAGGGGGCATCTTGCCCAGTGTGCTTCATCCTGGTAAGGATGCAGTGAGTGGATGCCTTCTTTCACTGGTTCTGGAGGGGGATTTGTGCCCAGTGTGCTTCATCCTGGCAAAGAGGGGGTGAGTGGATGCCTTCTTCCACTGGTTCTGGAGGGGGCCTTGTGCCCAGTGTGCTTTATCTGGCAAGAAGGGGGTGAGTGGATGCCTTCTTCCACTTGTTCTGGAGGGGGCCTAGTGCCCAACGTGCTTCATCCTGGCAAGCAGGGGATGAGTGGATGCCTTCTTCCACTGGTTCTGGGAGGGGCCTTGTGCCCAGTGTGTTTCATCCTGGCAAGGAGGGGGTGAGTGGATGCCTTCTTCCACTGGTTCTGGAGGGGGCCTTTTGCCCATTGTGCTTCATCCTGGCAAGGATATGGTGAGTGGATGCCTTCTTCCACTTGTTCTGGAGGGGTCCTTGTGCCCTGTGATGCATATCTTTGGGAGTGCAAGGTCACACTCTCTCAACTGGGTGTCATGCCCACAAGATTTGCAGTGGGCAGGATGCATTACACTCTATGGAGGCAGGACCACAGACCATCTGCCGGCAGCGACGGCTACCCAGTGGTGGCAGTGCCGGTGCTAGTGTTGGTTCTGCCAGTGTTGGGGGGAGGCTCCAGCCCTTCCCCTGCAGCCTCGGACGGCTGCCCACTGGGGCTGCTGCTGCTGGCAGTGGTGCTGGTGGCGGTGCAGGTGGCAGTGCTGCCAGTGGTACTGGTGTTGGTGCTGCCAGTAGTGGGGGGAGGCTCCAGCCCTTTCCCTGCAGCCTCGGACGGCTGCCCACTGGGGCTGCCGCTGCTGGCAGTGGTGCTGGTGTCGGTGCTGCCAGTGGTGAGGGGAGGCCCCAGCCCTTCCCCTGCAACCTTGGATGGCTGCCCACTGGGGCTACTGCTGCTGGCAGTGGTGCTGGTGGCCTGTTGTTCCTGTGGCGGGGCCTCTTGTCCACTAGTGTCAGCGGAGGTGGAGGGCTGTTCATCAGTGTGGCTAGTTTCAGGAGCCCATTGCTGTGCACTGCCTTCCTCATGGTGTTGGCCATGTCTGCCAGCATCCCTGCAATGATGACCAGGGTGGTGTGGATGTCCCTCAGGTCCTGCCTGATCCCCAGGTAGTGTCCTTCCTGCAGCCACTGGGTTTCCTGCAACTTGGCCCATCGTCTCCTGGGAATGGTGGTATGCTCCCAGGATGTTGCTGAGTGCCTCATGGAGAGTCGGTTTCCTAGGCCTGTACTCCCCCTGTCGCACAGCAGTCCTCCCAGTTTCCCTGTTGTCGTGTGTTTGTGGGGTTGCCTGGGGTCCCTGTAGTGGTGGACACACTGCTGATTGACGTGTCCTGGGGACAGAGGGATGGGCCCGCTGGGTGGGTGCTGTGGTTGTGTTTCCTGAGGGGGGAGGCTCTGTGGTGGTATGGGACTGTGCCTGGGTAACTGACTGTCCAGAGGTCCCTGATGGGCCAGGTTGGTCATCCTGATCCAGACGAGCAGAGCTGCTGTCATTGCTGTGGGCCTCTTTTGTGGGTTAATTGGATGTTGCTGGCACCTCCTCTCCGGTGACGTTGGGTGTGGGACCTATGGGGATGCAAATGCAGTGTTATTGTTTCTGCAAGTGACATGTGCATGAGTGTGTTGGCCTCTATGGTTGTGAGTGCCCTGTCAGCTTCGCCTTGTGTGAGTAGTTATTTTGTGGGCTTGGTGATTCTCTCTAGTGTGCATGCTGTGGTGATGGGTGTCCTTGCAGGGCTGTGAGTGGTGTCCATGCATTTAGTTTCATGCAGTGCTGTGTACTGGGATGGGTGGGCTGTGATGGTGTGGTGTATGTGAGGTGGTGGGGTGATGGGGTGAGGGTAGGGGTGGGGATATGTGATAGTAATAGAGATTTGACTTACCAGAGTCCAGGCCTCCTGCTACTCCTGCCAGGCCCTAAGGATGCATGATTGCCAAGACTTGCTCATCCTGTGTTGTTAGTTGTGGAAGAGGAGGTGGGGGTCCACCGCCAGTCCTCTGTACTGCTATCTGGTGTCTTGCTACCACAGAACGCACCTTTCCCGCAGGTCGTTCCACCTCTTCCTGATGTCATCCCTTGTTCTTGGGTGCTGTCCCATGTCATTGACCCTGTCCACCATTCTCCACCATAGCTCCATCTTCCTAGCGATGGATGTCTGCTGCACCTGTGATCCGAATACCTGTGGCTCTACCCGGAAGGTTTCCCTCCACCTTGACTCTTAGCTCCTCCTCTGAGAACCTGGGGTGTCGTGGTGCCATGGATGTAGTGTGTGTGGTGTGGGTGAGGGTGTGTGGGGTGATGTGTTGGGGTGTATGCTGTAAGTTGCGTGGATGGTGTATGGGTGATGGTGTTCTGTGGCTCTATTTGTGTGTGTGCTCTTGCTGTATCGCTCTCTAGTGCAAATTTCTGTTAGTCGTAAAGGGATGTGGGTAATGTGTGTGTGTGTTTTATAGTGGTGTGGGTGTGGTGTGTGTAGTTTGAATTGACCAATGTAGTGTTGTTTTGTTAGTGTGTGTGTATTTTGAGCGCGGCGGTATGTACCGCCAATGGTTTACCGCGGTTGTATGTCTGCCGTGGTGATTCGTGGGTCATAATGCTGTTGGCGTAACGGTGTGGGTTTTGGTACCGCCAGTTTATCACTTACCTTTGGGCTGGCGGACTTGTGTGTGTATCTGTATAGTGACAGATTGCTATGTGTGGTTCATAATATGGGTAGCGGTATACCACCGCAGTATATTGGCGGCAGTTGGTGTCATAATAAGGGCCAAAATGTGCATCAGAAGTGTCCTGCTATCACATCAGGCTCTAAGCACAAAGGCAACACTAAATGTATTATGAAGTAAAAACAAAAACACTGGCACTGAATGGAACTAGTTTGTGTCTGATGTGCTCCTTGTGAGACAGCTAAACAGTAACTACTTTTAAAAAACAACGAGTGCCATCGCCCAAAACGCTATAGAGAAGCCTCTGGCCAGCTATATTAAATGTCACTGAATCTCAAAGGTTAGTCCTGAATCAATCTCAGGCCTCTTTAATCCTCTACCAGACACTCTGTGTCCCTTCATCTCCCCTTGCAGTTTCCTGCTTTCTCTTTTGTTGACAGATTTTCTGTCTTTCTCTTTTCTCCTCTTTTATCTTTTTGTGTGTTTTTTCCTCCCTTGCTCTTCGAAAATATCTGATAAGGAAAAACAAGTGCTGTTCCCCAAAGATGATCAGTGCATCGGCAACTAGCAGCTCAAATTAAGCACTGCCCTAAAACCTCCCTTGTCATTCAAACCAGCACATAGAACCCTTTTTTTCTACGTCTGTCCATAGAAAACCTCCCATGCTGCCTGCTGTACAAAGAAAAGGACTGATTTCTTATGTGCTATTCCTTTGTCCAGAATTGTAATTCAGTTTGTGTCAATGTGGAGAGATGGTAGGTATGTAACAATAGTTCTTGCCAAAATTACTATATGGTGCTTGATACGCTGGTGTAAGTATTCAGGCAGAGTCATAAATGGACCTAGGACCATATTTTCTAAGCCTGTGTGTTGCCCTTGCATCATGCAAGATGTCTCAAGGTAATGCAAAGGCTTATTTGAGATTTGCTAAACCACGCAAAGCCACCTTGCGTAGCTCTGTGTGGCTTGGTAAATCCAGAGTAATGAAAGGTAGTGCAAATCACTGCCTTGTGTTATTCTGCATTGAGAAGATGTTCCAGGCTGGACCATGCCAATGCATTGTGTCTCTGAGAGACAGAGAGTCTGTTAAATGAATTGCAACTGGTTCAGAATACAGCAGCCTGTCTCATTCTGAACATTCCGATAAGAAAATGTGTCCGGGAAGGGCAGAATCAAATTTAAAGCATTAACATTAACTCATAGAGTTCTAAATGGAAAATGCCAACCTTGTACAGAAAGACTGAGAGCATATGAACATCAGAGGACCCTCCACTTGGCCAGCAAAAGAATGGTGTGAATCTCTCTGATTGGGAAACCTAGAGCCAGAGGTAGAACGTTTTGTGTCAATGCAGTGAAGTGACATTTTGATAAATTTAGCTCCTATTGCTTTGCTATAAGTCCAATCATTTACAGATCTTTTGATGTTGAGACTGTTAAGCCACTCCTCCTCTGCACAAGACCGATTCAGAAGCAGCAATTACAGCCATTCTGAAAACATCCTTCTCAGGGAAACCTATTTTCAAGTCAGATCAGTCTGTCTGGTTAACTCTGCACTGGAACACTTCCCTGGAAGCAGCTGTAGGCTCAACAAATTATGTTTTCTTCATTCATTCAATATGGCAGGCATTCACACCCAAGAAAAAGGATGCCAGGAACATTAGCATTTGCCTCTGGCAAAATCCCAATATATGTTTCCATGTTCATAGATGCATTAATTGTAGGGAGCCAAGCACATTTCTTCCACAGGATGCTATTAATGAGTGATATACCTGAACCTTTGGAGTGTCTCTCATGCTATCATATTCATTTACACATGTTAGAAAATGCATCAGTAGAATTATGTATTTGAAATGAATAATTGACAACATGTAGTCATTGTAAATTTGCACATGTTTAACGCAATGTTAGAAAGCTTGGTGTATTTGAGTTTGAGTTGTTAATCAAATTAAAGTGATGTAATCATGTAATTTAGGCTCTCCATTAACAGAATATTTGGAAATTATTTTGGATTTATAATGCTTTATATTTTAAATATGTATGCAAAGTTATAAAAATGTAGTAGTGCACCACACTTATTGAAATGTGTCAGCAACAATAATATCTTTTAGATTAATGTAAAATGAACACTAAAACAAGAATTTATGTTAAAATCATAATTTGCATTATTAAATCAATGCTTACTTTGAATATAAAGTTGGTATTTTAATTCATGTGTTAACTTAACGGAGGCCTAGTTTAAGGTTGTGACTGCGAGGAAATTGGAATCTTATTCTGCTTAACATGAATTTTCTTTTAGATTCCTTTCTCACAAGAAGTTAATTGGTAATATAACACTGCATTGTATAAGGCTTAGAGAAATGTGTAATTTCATCCTAGAAAACAGGAACATCCTGGACTATGGACTAAAAGTCTAAACATTTGTTTCAACCTTGCATGGGATCAGATAGAGAAATAGTATTCTTAAAACACACATGGGAAAAGATGGCAATGTAATGTTTGAAGCTGGGAGATCAGATTCTATTGGATGGCAGCCCTTTCAGTGCAAGGTGGACTGACCACTGTGATGAGTCGGATGGATGTGGCCCTTTTGATATATTGATGAAGATTTGGATTTGGAGCAGTCCTGGGGAGTCCAGACGCAGTCCTGAAGGAGTCCTGAGTAGTCCCTGACAGATGGTGATAAAGAACCCTGTATGCTGAGCCCGTTGGAAAAGTATATTCCTCTCTGCCTTTGCCCTCTGAGATGTCCTGCTAGAGCATAGAGACTTCCCTTTGTGCCCTATCATAAGACTCTTAACAGAGCTTCTTATATGCTGATACTCTCACTTCTTACCTACCTTTTGCTCACCTTAGTTAGTTATCTGTGTGAGTTTGCCTTTTTCTAAATTATTTTCATCCTCTTTGTGCTTTTTATCTTTTGCCTGCATGCGTTCATCCCCACACATGTATTTCCCTAATTTGATTAGCAGTAGGTTTATCCTTTATTGCTCACCTCTTTGACCTTGTAAATTTAACTGAAATCATGCTGTTTAGCATTGTCTTTCTAACTCAGAGATTCTGTTGCTTATTTGTGTATAATCTTAATTGAGAGCCTACTAATTCTAATGTTATTTCATTTGTATTTATTTCACCGCCTTGGTCATCCCTTGGTGACTCTATTTTTATAACTTTGTTCTTAGAATTCTTTACATGACTTTGCGCTTGTGTTTATAATAAATCTCTTAGCATAATTGCTGACAGGAGTTTTCCTTCTACGGCCACATTGGTCAGACACTGAAATGTATTTGGTTTGTATATGAAATTGTGCAATGGTCCACCACACTATTTACTGGGCCCAAAGGTCCATAGACCTCAGTAAGCATTTGATTCCAGTGGAGGATGAAAAGTGTTCCAGCATGAGTAATACTTCATCTTGCTCATGGAAATTGCTTTAGAAGTTCCTTGCCACTTTTTTGCATACCAATAAATGCAGCAGTAAGCTTTTCTTTTTGTGAGCAATAAGACACACTTTTATTGCAGTGGGCTGTTGCAAACTCTTGTCCCCAGAATCACCAATTGCTAAAAAGAAAGTTTTTTCCTGCATGTGTCATGTAGCTGCCAGTGCATAATTCAGAATGTAAGCTGTTTTTGTGGGTTACTTCGATAATTGTAAACAATTTAGGAATCAGGAAGTAAAGATGGGAGGGACTGAGTTTTCATCTATGGAAGATTTGGGTCTTTTACAAGTAAAAAGGCCACACACTTGTAAGGTCAAAAACAAACCACTGGATAAACCTGGAGTCAACCCCCTGGTAGCGATGGCACAAGCAGCCAGGATAAACTTATAGAAAATCTTTAAAGAATTTAGCAGTTAGCAGTACCCCAACTGTTAAAAGGTAAGAACACAAGACAATACAAATGTCACAACCAAACTCTTAAAATCAAAAAAATATGAATGTGAAAAATACTCAAAATTTATTATAAATAATCAGGGAAACAGAGATATGCATTCTTAGGGTTTTGCAGTTTGAAGGGGAATGTCAGACAAAAAGTCAGAACCAATAATAATATTTAGATACAGAAATATTGTGTAAAAAATATTGATTTAAGAAAAATACTGTCTCCCTCTGCTTATAATAGTAAGTACAAAAATATGGAAAAAGAAGGATTCTTTACACTAATATCATTAAAAAATACAAAAAAGATCATTATTCTTTACATGTAGTTTAAAATAGTAAATCGTATTTACATATCTTACATATAATATTAACATGATGTAAATCAAATAATTTGAAAACATATTTAATACTGTTTATAAATATATACTTATTTACACACACACACACACACATAACATACAAAATGCATTAAAAAATCAACTGCAAAACAATAAGTAAATTACCAAATCAATTAAATATAAAGAACTACAATATCCAAGAAAACTTTACTAAAATTATTTAAAAAGATAATTTATATGTAAATACATATATATATTTAAACAATATTAAAACATGTATTTGAGTCTGGCAAAATAGATGTACTATTCCCACTCCTCTAGTAGAGAAAGCTTTAGATGCTTGGGTTAAGTTGAATATACCAGTTAGCTCTACAGTAGGGAAAGCATTGGGCTTCTGAGGGGTTAAATCTACTGTTTTCACTCCAGTCTGTGCAACAATAGGGACAGTGTTGGACTTTCTAAGGGTTATATCTACTGATCCCATGCCAGTATGTGCAACAGTAGGGAAATTGTTGATCTTCAGATGGGTTCAGTTTACTGTGCTCACTCCAGGCTGTGCAACAATAGGGAAAGGGTTAAACTTCAGAGAGCTTACATGTACCATTCCCACCCCAGTCTGTGCAACAGTAGGGAAAGCACTAGAGTTCGGAGGGATGCAATTTATTATTTCCACTCTAGTCTGTGCAAAAGTAGGGAAAATGTTCGACCTTGGAGGGGTTACATTTACTGTCTCCACTCCCGTCTCCTCTACATTAGGGAAAGTGCTGGAGGAGTTTGGAGGGGTTAGATTTATTATTCCCACTCCAGTCTATGCAAATGTAGGGAAAGGTTTGTACTTTGGAAGGGTTGCATTTACTATTCTAACTCCAGCCTGTGCTACAGTAGGAAAAGCAATGGACTTCAGAGAGGTTACATTTACTACTCACACTCCAATCTATGCAACAGTAGGGAAAGCATTGGACTTTGGAGGGGTTTGCTGCCAACAAAGTAACAGATAACTGCACATTGCAGTGGCGTTATAGCTGACGCAGCCGACATCATCGTCTCAGGCGACTTCAATTTGCATCTACTAGGATCTGCAACAGATGGAAGCACAATTGCTCCTTCAAGCACTTGGGACCTTCCAATACAAGGAGCCAATAAACACGGCCGTCCCACAAAGATCAGCAGGACTTTGCTCAATGGCTTAGAATCATTACAACGAAGAGCCCTGAACGGCAGATTTACTGAGGACTCGCCTCAGGCTGCATCTTATTTTTCAACCGCTGCCTCTACCACAGTTGACTACACGTTTGTTTCCCTTCTATTATTCACCCAAGTAGCCTCTTTCCAGCTAAGCAACAGGAGCGAGAGTGATCACTGCCCAAAGGAACTATCCATCATCCTGGGGATAACCAAAATGGAGAAAACGAATATTGCACATATCACTAACTTCACCACAGACTGTAAATGTGTCAAATGCGGACAATCGAACATTGATTAAGTCATCGAAGCAGCAATGGATCTCGCACTTGAACTAGAAACAAATAATGACAGCGAAGTGCAGAAACGGGTACAACTCACAACCAGGCTTAGTGGAATTTTTGTAGAACCAATTACTAACAGGCGACTGCCACCTCCTTCAGCCGCAACTCACCTGGCACAAGCCGACAGAACAGCACTACGAGCTGCAGAGAGAATAATCAATTCCAGTGTAAGGCGACTTCGTGGCAGCCCGAGCAATACAGACCTTCTGACAATCCTAAGGCACCACAAACAGGCACTGAAGGAGCTAAAATGGGCTATCAGTAGGAGCTGCAATGAAGACTTGCCACACTCAGATGCAAGGAGTAACAACACCTCACGCTTCTGGCGTACAATATGCAACTTCACACGTCCACATCAGGGTGCCATTACATTGCATACTCCAGAAGCCATCTGGGACAAACATCTTGGAGTCCATTTCAACGGACCGATATCACTTAGCATGTTCACATAAAGCACGCTCTCACCAGGAAGTCTTCCCCCACACAGGGCCTCACTAAAGACTACACTCACATTACTCACTGACTCGGTCACTATAAAAAATCAGATAGCCAAGGGCCGGAGAGAAGGCGCCCGGGACCTAATGGCCTCCCACCCGCAGTCTTCAAGCACAATAGTCTCTTCTGGGAAAAGACTCTTGAACCCCTTTACCTGGTAATAGGTCTGATAGGAATGATTCCACAGACATGGAAGGGGTCTAAAATCACCCCCATCTTTAAAACAGGGGACAGGTCACTCCCGGACAGCTATCGTCTGATTGCCTTAATTGACAATGACGCAAAGTACTTTGCCGGCCTGTTATTGGAACATCTGCTTGCATGATCTACTGAAAAGGGAATAAACCCTATGACTCAAACAGGATTCTCCAAACATACCGGCACTATCACGAACATCATTACCATTGCACTGTTAACCAACAAAGCTGTAACACTGAAACGTCAGCTCCACCTATGCTTTGTTGACTTCCAGGCCGCATTTGACCATGTGGACAGGAATTTGCTGTGAAAAAAGCTTGAAACCTGGGGGCTCCCATATTCACTCCTACGCCTGATAATAGCCCTTCACACGGATACATGGGTCCAGATAAAACTGGGCGCAGGCATTCATCTCTCAATGCGGATCCCTCCTACCAAAGGCCTAAAACAGGGTTGTGTTTTGGCCCCCACACTGTTTAATCTATACCTAGCAGACTTAGCAGGTGCACTCACCCACACTAACTCGCACCCTCTAAAAATTGGGGACCTTGAACTACCATGCCTCATGTACGCCGACGACCTCGTACTGATCAGCTACACAGAAAAAGGCCTTCAGAGACTACTAAACGCCACTCAACACTACTCAGCCACTAATGTCTTGACAGCAAACTTTACTAAAACTCACATACTGTCAATTAGACCAAAGTCACCCTCGAAAGCCTGATATTGGGGTGATATACAACTTGTTAAAACAGACCCTTATAAATATCTTGGAGTCATTGTTGGGAACTTCGCACACTAAAGAAAAAGCCTGATGGGAAAATGCCTAGAAAAAGCGCTATCTCTGAAAAGACTAAAAACCCTCCATAATGGGCCCTTGTACACCCCGCTCTTAAAAGTGCTAAAAGCTGTGCTCCTCCCCACAATAACATACGAGAGTGAAGTACAAAGAGGCAGGGGCTCTGACATCCTAAACCATGCAGTGAGCAAAGTTTACCGGACGATCTTTAACATCCCCAGATACACCTCACCTGCCCAACTGAGACTGGAGTTTGGTCTGCCAATCCCTGGCTCGACTCGTTGCCTACATAAACTTTTGGAGAAAAGCCCGTGGTACCTCTCTGGGCACTCTTAACTATCATATGTGGCAAGAGCTTGAACACAAAAACACCTCCCCATTCAGAATTCATTTAGATGATTCATTTAAGAAGAGAGGGCTTACTGACTTCTCTAGGACCCCAATCCCACACAAAGCCTCTAAGAAAGCAGCTAGGAAATCACTTAGGCTTCAGTCACTACTGGAGGACAAAGCATCTTTCTCACAGAGGTCTCATTCATGGATGACTTTGCACACCTATACATCCTTGACACCACAGTCATACCTAGGCCAGGGCTTCTCGAGACGTACAAAGGACGCATTCTTAAGGTATCAACTAGGTCTCCTACCACTTGCTTTAAATGCAGCCCCCTGGATTAGGGAGATAACCAACTCTATCTGTCGCCTGTGTGGTGAGGACACAGAAGACCTCCTCTCTGCCCTCTGCTCATGCATCCATCTTGCACCAGAACGAAAAGCCCTACTAAAAATCTAATTTAATGAAAAAGGTATATGGACACACAGACAAGCAGTAATGGCGTGCTTTGCACCTGGGGATCTGCAGTTGAATTGTGCTTTGGTGAAGATTCTAATACAGGTGTCACAAAAGCAAGATTTAATTAATCAGTGCTGCCGCCCCTGTGATCCACAGGAGGTTAGCTCACAACTCAATGCCTGACAATGGACTATAATGGCAACAAGAGATGCTCAACTCACACTGGAGCAAGAACAACCTCAAGTAGTAACATCTTTTAAGCTTTAGAACAAGTTCCTAAGGAGGTCAAATTGAAACGACTGTACAATGTGAATAATTCCTCGATGGATACTTAGAAACATCAGAAATGTAGTTTCCTTTTTTAAATAGTGTATCTCCTTTCTTTTTTCACTTTTGTTATGGTTTTAAGTAACTAAACAATAAACCTTTTACTTACTTTAAAAAAGCTGCACATTGGATGAATTTCAAAATGAAACAGCTAACACACATGGGCCAAGTAGACACCCCTGCAAAGGGCACTATTAAACACATACCTTCACAGATCACAATCCTTTGCATTCCCACTGGAATACAACAAAGCTCGAACACCTTTTTAGTAGAGTACATAGATTAGACACCCCTTTTTCATCATCACATTAAAATAAATCCCCATTTTTCTGAAGATGAGTTAAGAGTCATTGAGGATGAAGTCATAAGAGTAGAGCCACAATTGTTTGGAGCACACGTTCAGCATACTCCTCTTAGTATGAAAATTGAAATGTGGCACAGGACCGTTGACAGAGTGAGTGCTGCAGGCACCACCCTGCACAGAAAGGAGGCCATTAGGAAGAAGTAGAATGACTTCAGGGCAAAGATCAGTTCCATGGTCTCCAGGTACCAGCTGCAGGTCAAGAAGTCCGGCCGTGGCCCTTCCCGTGCCCCATTGATTCTCTTTTCCTGGGAGAAGAAGGTCTTGGCCATCCAGTATCCTGAGGGCTTCATAGGAATACCTGGGGGAGTGGAGTCTGGTAAGTTACAACACAAAATATGTTATAAAAATGCAATGTCATGCATGCTCAGAGCTCACCTTTTGCCACTATCTTGTTCATGTACCCCACCAACATTCAATAGCCAGAGTATCTGAGTTTTAACACTGTCAATGTGTAGCATTGGACCCAACATCACAGTTACCAAGGCCCATCACATGCCATATATCCAAATGTGACCTATAACCTCAAGATAACAAAAACACATTCCAGGATCCATGGTGTGTTCCAAATGCAATGGTATGCTCAAACATAAATGTAGCCTGCCTACAGATATGTAATACATAACAGTTGTTGGGGAGTAGAGAGAGTGATCTGACTGCAACTCCCAGGAGGCCATGTTTCTGTAACTCCAACCACCAGCCCAGTGTTCACTTGCCCATATACCCCTGTTTGTCAACTCACCAATGAAGTTTACTCGCCTGGGGGGACATCTATCAAGTACTGGGGAGTAGAGAGAGTGACCTGACTGCAACTGCCAACAGACCCTATTTCTGTAACTTCAACCATAAGCCCATAGGTCACGTGCCCCAATACATCTGTAAGTGAACTCACAAATGAAGTTTACTCACCTGGGCGGATAGCATTTGTCAAGTGTGTGTAGTAGAGAGAGTGACCTGACTGCAAACCTCAGAAGGCCCTGTTTCTGTAACCCTAATCATCAGCCCAGTGTTCACTTGCCCAATACATTTGTAAGTAAACTCACAAATTAAGTTTACTCTCCTGGGAGGAGAACATTTGCCAAGTGTGTGTGTAGTAAATGGGGGTGACCTACCTGCAAATCCCAAGAGGCCCTGTTTCAGTAACTCCAACTACTAGCCCAGTGTTCACTTGCCAATATACCCCTGTTTGTTAACTCACCAATGAAGTTTACTCGCCTGGGGGAGAACATCTGTCAAGTATTTGGGAGTAGAGAGAGTAACCTGACAGCAACTCCCAGCAGGTTAGGTTTTTGTAAGTCCAACCATCAGCCAAGTGGGCACTTGCCCCAATACATCTGTAGGTGAACTAACTAATGACATTTACTCACCTGGGGGGAGAACATTTGTCAAATGTGAGCATAGTGGAGGGAGTGACCTGACTGCAAATCCCAGCAGGCCCTGTTTCTGTAACTCCAAACATCAGTACAGTGTTCACCTGTCCATATAACCCTGTTTGTTAACTCACAAATTAAGTTTACTCACCTGGGGGAAGAACATCTGTCAAGTATTAGGGAGAAGAGGGAGTGACTTGACTGCAACTCTCAGCAGGGCCTGTTTCTGTAACTCCAACCATCAGACCAGTGGCCACTTGCGCCAATACATCTATAAGTGCCTCACAAATGAAGTTTACTCACCTTGGGGGATAACATAGGTCAAGTGTGTGTAGTAGACAGAGTAACCTGACTGCAAACCTCAGCAGACCCGTTTCTGTAACTCAAATCATTAGCCCAGTGTCAACTTGCCCAATAAATCTGTAAGTGAACTCACAAATGAAGTTTACTCACCTTGGGGGGATAACATTTGTCAAGTGTGTGTAGTAAAGAGAGTGACCTGACTGCAAATCTCAGCAGGTCCTGTTTCTGTAACTCCAACCATCAGTCCAGTGTTCACTTGCACCAATACATGTTTGAGTGAACATGACTTTTACTCACCTGGGGGTAGAACATTTGCCAAGTGTGCGTAGTAAAGGGAATGACCTGACTGAAAATCTCAAGAGGCCCTGTTCTGTAACTCAGACTACCAGCCCAGTGTTTACTTGCCCAAAAATCCCTGTTTGTCAACTCACCAATTAAGTTTACTCGCCTGGGGGGGACATCTGTCACGCATTGGGGAGTAGAGAGAGTGACCTGACTTCAAATCCCAGCAGGCCCTATTTTTGTAACTTCAACCATAAGCCCAGTGCTCACTAGCCCCAATGCATCTGTAAGTGAACTAACATATGAAGTTTACTCACCTGGGGGAGAACATTTGTCAAGTGTGTGTGTACTAGAGAGAGTGACCTGACTGAAAATCCCAGCAAGCCCTGTTTCTGTAACTCCAAACACCAGCACTTCCCCCATACCCCTGTTTGTCAAATCACAAATGAAGTTTATTCAGCTGGGGGAGAACATCTGTCAAGTACTGGGGAATATTGCGAGTGATCTGACTGCATCTCCCAGGAGCCCCTGTTTCTGTAACTCCAACCATGAGCCCAGAGGGCACTTGCCCCAATACATCTTTAAGTGAACTCACAAATGAGTTTTGCTCATCTGTGGGAGAACATTTGCCAAGTGTGTGTAGTAAAGGGAGTGACCTGACTGCAAATCCCAAGAGGCCCTGTTTCTGTAACTCCAAACACCAGCACAGTGTTCACTTGCCCATATAACCCTGTTTGTCAACTCACACATTATATTTCCTCACCTGGGGAGAACATTTCTCAAGTATTGGGGAGTAGAGAGAGTGATCTGACTGCAAATCCCAGCAGGCCCCGTTTCTTTAACTCCAACCATCAGCCCAGTGGGCACTTGCCCCCGAAATACATTTGCACGTGAACTCCCAAATTAAGTATAATCACCTTGGGTGTGGGGGAATATTTTTCAAGTGTGTGAAGTAGAGAGAGTGGCCTGACTATAAATCTCAGCAGGCAAGGTTTCTGTAACTCCAACCTCCAGCCCAGTGGTCACTTGCCCCAAATCATCTGTAAGTGAACTCACAAATGAAGTTTACTCACCTCGGTGAGAACATTTGTCAAGTGTGTGTAGTAGAGAGAGTGACATGACTACAACTCCCAGGAAGCCCTGTTTCTTTAACTCCAAACACCAGCACAGTGTTCTCTTTTCCAAAAAAACCTGTTTGTCAACTCACAAATGAAGTATACTCATATGGGAGTGATCAAGAACAGATCATGCTCAAATCAGAGAGGTGTCTACCTACCTAGCTCCATCTTAACTTGTTATGCCAAGATGAAACTATTGAGGACTGGAATGACACCTTACCCAGTGTGTACAAGAAGTATTTATAAGGACTCAAGATGCATCACCAGATAGGCAGCAGCAGCAGACACATTGACACAGCACTGTGCACATGATGACTCCAGTCATATAGACAACAAAGTCCTGGGTCTGCCTGAATCCCATTCAACTGGGCCTCCAAATGGCCAAAGCCATATCTTGACTCTCCACGGCGTTGGTTGCACTGGTGGCAAGATGTAATTTTCAGGCCTTCTGCACATCTCAGCAGTTACTTGAGTCAAATTGGGTTGGCATGCTTCACACATGTCATGTCAAATAACCAAATACCATGGTTACTTGTCGCAATTGAATTAACTAAAACAATACTTTATCCAAGATCTCTGTTTACTGAAACACTAACGTGCTGGAGGTAACAATGCACGTTTTACATCAACAGGTGTATCTGCTACTGGGCACACAGAGGCCACGGAACAGACTGCCACTTCCTCCCCCAGCATGAAGCTCTCAGTGATGACAACATTCCTGGATGTCTGGACATGGAGGACAATTCTGGCCCTTCTGGCCAACCTGGTCAGACGGCAAAAGTGAGTCTCACTGTTCCCACAAGTTCACCTCCCAGCCTTGTTGCTTCAACATCCCTGATAACTGTATTCCCCCCCACTTGTATCCCAGCCACCATCTTGTGCCCCCAGTCCTGGATCCTGAGTTGCAGTGCAAAACTTCAGATAATGAGGGTCCAGGAACAAGTTGAAGAGGGCACCCTGTGGGAAGGGCACAGGCCCATGGAGTAAGGCTATGTGGGAGGGATGCTGTGAGCCAGAAGGGTAAGGCCACTGGGGCTGCTATTGGCCAGGACACCATTAGACACATCTTAGGGTTCCATCAGGAGTCCCAAGTCATAATGGGCCAAACGTTGACAAACTCCAGGAAATCAAACAGATAGAGAGGGGCATGCATAGGTACATGCGGGAACAGATGGAGGCCCACAATACCAACTGGCCTCTTTAACAGGGGTGTTGAGGGACATACATACCACCCTGAGCAGGGCTTTTCAAAACCAGTCTACCCCTTCCTTTGGCTCATCAACAGCAGGCCCATCCACATCGGTGCCAGCCACTAGAAGGGAGGCCCTGCCAGAGGAACAACAAGCTCCAGACACCCCTGCCTCTGTAGCAGCAGATCTCCCCCCACACACAAGCAGGGATGTCCAGCAAAGAATTCAGGAGGTGTGAATGACAAGGCACCCACCACTGCCAGGCATAACCATCTTCCTTAAGGACCTCCTTTGTGTATTACACGTTTACTCTGGACTGATCCTGAACCACATACCATTTCCAATGGGAGAAGAAGTCTGGACTTTGGACTCCTAATGGTGTGGCATCCACTCCAATGATTTCATTCACCATGACTGACACCTTCATATTTTAATTTTTGTTGAGTCATGTTATGTATATTTTATGTTAATCATAGCTGCCCAAAAAATCACCCTTCAGTGACTCATTGTCTGCTGAGTTTGATTTCATATTTAGCCATGTGAATATGTGAGACAATGATGAACCAAACTACTTGTTATTGATGGGATATGTTGCATGTACCCAGTGCCCAGCTCAGGATTACAACCCTCCCACAAAAACACATACATACAAGTGTCTGTTCAAACTAAAAAATCTATTACAGTGTTAAGCACAAATGCTGTCAATATGGCTGAACTAGTAGAAATAATGAATGATTGACTCATACTGAGTAAATTAACATATTGACAGGTACAGACCCCCAAACCGCATTTGTCCGACTTTGACCAATAGAATAGGCAAGCATTGATGTGATTGATGTCATCAGCTTGAACCTTATCACATACCATACCAAAGTCATTCAATATCACATATTCCAAGACACAGACCGATGGCAGTACAAC
This sequence comes from Pleurodeles waltl, assembly GCF_031143425.1. NCBI lineage: Eukaryota > Metazoa > Chordata > Amphibia > Caudata > Salamandridae > Pleurodeles > Pleurodeles waltl. The sequence goes on along the minus strand of NC_090444.1, from coordinate 1,267,094,181 downwards.
AGCCCCTGATCACAGGTCCATCGTAATTGAATGGTCGTGCATCTGGTGGTATGACATAAACAAGTCATATAAAAAGAGTGTTCAGCCAATGTAAAGGAAAAAAGATTTTGTCACTAGCTAGGAATACATATTTAATACGACTTGATTACACACATGATGCATCAGGCTCACCATGGCACACAAAACAAGTTCAATTGGCACTTTTGACCTTCCACCCAAACACTGCGCAAGCTATCTTGGCACAAGTCTTATATACCTACACCCTGTGACCTATACTACCTGGAATAATCCATGTCCACTTTGTGTATCAGATCAACATCACATACCTGCCAATGTTACAACTCTGAAATGCCCACATGAAGATGTCATGGTGAAGGTACCTGTACAGCGAACAAAACAAGGAGTATAGGCTTGAATCATGCATATGAAGCAAGTCACATAGCAAGCATCTGGAAAACAAAGTATATTGCAATACAAGTGACAGAAACAAAGCAACATCATCAAGGTGTGGATATGGTCAAAAACGATCTTATCAAGGAGCGTTTGGCTGATTATTGCTCAGTATCAACTCCCCAGCTTTATCCAAAACACTCAATTCCACACATTCTCACAACTGCAGTTCGTTGTACAGTCATGACATCACATGACATACTTACACTCATGAGAAGTAACTGTGGATGAGATCTTCTCACAAGTCAGCTCCTTCCTCTTCACCACTGTCATCCTCAGTTGGCATTTCAGGATTCTCACCCGATGGCTCTGCAGGCTAACCCACCTCTAGGATGTATGGGATATTCTTCTGCAGGGCGATGTTGTGGAGAATGCAGCATGCCACAGGGATCTGACACACTTTCCCAGGTGAGTAGAGGAAGGCTCTACCATTCCTGCACAGACACCAAAATCTGGCCTTCAGGAGCCCAAAAGCCCACTCCACTGCCAGCTGTGTTCTTCCATGGCCCCCACTGAAGTGGATTCCCCCTGGTGTAGTTGGATTCCTGAGCTGCATCAACAACCAAGTACAGTTTGGCTATGCTGAGTCTCCTGTTAAGGAATGGGACATAAGTGCAACAATGAGTCACTCACTTCATGATTGTAGCACCAGACATTGCTCACACCTTTTTTGAGAAGCCACTTTTGGGTCTTTTTCTCAAATTCATTACTTGTGAGAGAGTAGATGATCATTATACCTCAATTTTACTCCCTCTTTTTGTTTTTAACTTTGGTCTCCGTCACAGTAATGTTGATTAAAACCATGATTATCTAATGTAGACGGATAACCAATTTAATTTTTGTTATCTCTCCTATATTGCTGGGGCAATCTCTGGTACCCTCCAGATTGATTATTACCTCTAACTATCGGTAGAGCATATACGGTTAAGAGCCCCCTCAGTGGAGCCCGTTAGGCATTGCAGCACCAGCCTAATGAGGAGCTATCCCAATGATGAAATCTTACATCCAATGTGATGCTTGAGGGCCTTGCTCCTGTAGAAAATACATCCCATTTAGTTATTACCAACCAGCCCGACCATCTCTGGCTGCAGTTGTGACATCAGCTGCGTGTGGTGCTGTTCCACCTTATGAAAGAATCATGGGCTGAGCAAGTATAATGGCACACATGTTTGAGATGTAGAGGTCTGCAAAGCAGACAACTTGCACGTTGATGGAATGGAAGTTGTTTCTGTTGCAATAAACTTGTTCAGTGGCCTGCGGTAGCACCAAGCCAACATGTGTGTCATCAATGGCCCGACTACCAGTGGGAGGTGGGCAAAACCATAAAAGTCACATTGGCTAAATCCTCCTCTCGAGTTGGAACCTGAAATTGCTGTTCGTAAGTTGCAACATTGCTGTGAGGAAATCCTTAAACATCAGACTGAACATAGGTTGGGACATACCAGCAGATAGTGCCACTGTATGTTGGAAGGACTCTGTGGTCAGAAAGTGCAATACTGACAGGACGTGTACAATGGGTGGTATGTAGGTTGGATTGCTTTAAAATTGAATCAGATCTGGCTCCATCTGATGGATAAGTCCACTATTGTTTGCATATCCAGGTTGTATAACTGGATGAAGTGGCGATCCTCCATGGTCTGAAGGTCTGGCAGTGGATGGTAGACAGGAGGTTGTCACATCCTCCCTCTCCCAGGGTGCCTATGTGTGACAAGACATGATTTGTAACATTAGTCAGTATGTCCACGGCAACATACATGATACATGCTAACAATATCATTTGACAAACCATTTCTAGCTTGATAGACTTGACGCACAGTAAACCTCCCGGCTGGCAGGTACACAAGGGTTACAAGTGACCCCCATGGTTGTCAACACATCTGTCCACAACATGGATCCAGGCAAAACCCAACTATCTGCTACACAATGAGACTGTATTTTCTGACCACCAAAAATACCATTTGCAGTGGTGGCCCTTGCACCGCCATCCTATGCCATTTCTTATCTGCAACACACAACACTGGTGGTTGTGTGGTTGGACCAACATAACAAGACAGAATATGGATGTTTGTGATGATCCAACACATGTACTATAGGTGTGACACAGTTTACAAAGCCATATGCAGTATTTCAGATCACCACAATTACAGATGCCTTACCCACTCCTATGGACATTAGGAACTGTCCGCTACCCACAGTGGAAGTCATCTACGTGGTAGGTGATTCCAACCATAGCGGACCCAGCCACAGGCTAACGTTGTTGCCTGTTGTAGTCACGGCCCAATGGCTGTGTCCGTTGGCAGTGATGACCGCGTACATGGAAGACGTGACTGCCATGTTGTGGAAAATCAGTCACTTGACTCCTGATACTGCTGCGAGCAACATGTCCACTACTTGCGCTGCTGTGTGCCGCCTCTGGGAGCAATCATGCCAAGTCCTGTAGGTGATACGGTCACTGCCCTCACTCCAGAGGAGCTGGAGAGGCTTGTGAATGAGATCCTTCCCCTGTATGGACGGCTCTATGGCTAACCAGAGGAGCAGGTAAGTACCTCATGTGTGCAAATGACTGTTCAACACAACACTTTCGCTCCTCACAGACGACAATGTGCCCCTGTGTGTCAGTTAGACTTTTTGTGTGCATGTTGTTACAGTCTGTGTGGCATCAATTGGATATACATGGTGCAGGAACTGCTGACCAGTACTATATATTGTGGTCATTACGATTGTGCTGTGTGATGTTTCTTGGGGTCCTAGATCCTCCTTGTGTTTTTCGCACATAACTAGGCAAGGAGGTTTAACTACCATTGAATGACATTTCTTTGTTTATGATGGATGTAAATGTTAGACAACATGTGTGTGCATGGCAGCATGAGCTTTGTATGCATCTTGTCTGAGTCATTTGAGTATCATGCAAGCAATGTGTCCATGTCCCAGATCTTTCAAACCACATCTGGCCTTCCCAAGCTGTTGTATGGAAGCCATATCATGCCTCACTCTGCCCTTCAGGTTGCCAGACAAACTACAAGCCACATTGATGATGGCCACATGATGTACTGTCATGCATGAAAGTGATGGAAATGTCAGTGACATGTAGGTTCTGTATAATCTGTATACTGTACCTGCAGAGACCAGGGCCTGTCATATGTGAGTTCGAGTATGTAACATAGTCCAGGCTATAGGAGAGTCAGTGTGGCTACTGTGCCACTACAGGCCTACTCCTTGTACACCTCTCATGAGGCCGGCCAATATGAGGGTCTGTTAGAAATGGGGTGTCTGCTTGGCAGTCAGTTTGCACTCTATGCAAGCAGGGACCCTCACTCTAGTCAGAGTAATGAAGATACACACCTAGAATAATCCCTGCGTACCCCCTTGGTAGATTGGCACAAGCAGCAAGGCTTATCTCAGAGGCAATGTATACAGGATTAGCACCAACACACACAGTAATACAGTGAAAACACTACAAAAGGGTCTTACTCCATTGAAATCAATTGCTGCATCGCATTTGCACAAAGTACCTGGTATACATCAAAAATAAAGCCACATGGGCGAGAGTGCATCAGGAAAGTAAGTGATGCGTTGATTTCTGACTCACAAGTGATGCCGTATGTCGTTTCTTCTCTAGTCTGGTAGGCGATGCATCGTTTTTCTGTCCCACAGAAGAGCGATTTGTTGATTTCCGGATGGGCAGCTTCGAATCCGTGCAGGTTCATGGTGATTTTGACTCCCAACGAGGATGCATGTGATCTCCGGGCACACAGTGTTTAAGAGCTGCACTGCATGGGTGATGCATGGATTTTGGTAGTCGCAAGCTAGTGTTACTTTGATTTTCCAGCCACGATGCAGGTGGCGCATTGAATTTTCATCCACAAAGCAGGAGCTGGGCCGATCTTTCTCCTGCTCGACTGGATTTCAGTCTTGGTTCCACCAGCTTCTCCTTTCAAGGGCCCAGGGACTGGATTGGGCACTACTTGGCAGGGGAGGAGCCTCAGCAAGAGATTCCAGGTGCTGGCGGAGGAAGTCTTTTATGGTCCTGAGAATTCAGAACAGGAGGCAAGCTCAGTCCAAGCCCTTGGAGACACTTCACAAGCAGGAAAACACAGCAAAGTCCAGTCTTTGTCCTCTGTTAGGTAGAAGCAGCAACTGCAGTTCAACCCAGCAAAGCACACTCACAGGCAAAGGTGCAGTACTCCTCCTCCAGCTCTTCATCTCTTCCCCTCTTTAGAGGCTCTTCTTAATCCAGAAGTAATCTAAAAGTTTGGTGGTTTGGTGGTTTGGGTCCACTACTTATACCCATTTCTGCCTTTGAAGAAGGCAAATTTCAAAGGAAATTCTCTGTTGTTGACAAGACCTGCCTTGCCCGGGCCTGGCCCTAGATTCACACCATGGGCTTGGAGACTGTATTGTGTGAGGACAGGCACAGGCCCTTCAGGTGTGTCAGCTCCTCCCTCCTCATTATAGCCCAGTAGACTCACCAGGATAGGCAGGCTACACCCCACTCCCTTTGTGTCACTGTCCAGAGGGAACTCACAAACAGCCCAACTGTCAGTTTCACCCAGATGTAGATTTCACAGGCAGGCAGAGGCACAGAATGATTAAGCAAGAAAATGCCTACTTTCTAAAAGTGGCATTTTCAAACTGACAATCTAAAAACCAACTTTACCAAAAGGTGTATTTTTAAATTATAACTTTAGAGACCCCAAACTCCACATTTCTATCTGCTCTCATTGGGACACCTGCCTCGCGGCTGAAAAATTGACGCACCACCTGCATTGCGGCTCGAAAATTGATGCAACAACCGCTTGTGGCTGCCAAAATTGAGGCATTACCCATGCAGTGTGGCCCTTCACCACCGTAAGCAAGGATTTTGCATGCATCATTGCTGGGCATCAAAGCCACAGTGAACCTGCATGGACCTGAGGCTGCCCATCCCGAAACCAATGCACTTTTCCAATGCACACTCACCTGTGTGACTTTATTTTTGGTGCATACTCTGTCTAAAAACAACATATCCATTGATTTCTATGGAGTAAGACTCTTTTTAATTAAAAAATGTATATCTTTACTTGTGTATGTTGGATTTTTGGTCTTGTTTTATTTAGATAAATATAGGCTACTTTTCTAAACTGATGTGGAGTCCTTTTGTAGTGTTTTCACTGTATTACTGTGTGTGTTGGTACAAATACTTTACACATTGCCTCTGAGATAAACCTGACTGCTTGTGCCGAGCTACCAAGAGGGTGAGCAAGGGTTGTCTGAGGAGTGTAACTCTCTTATCCTGACTAGAGTGAGGGTCCCTGTTTGGACAGAGTGCAAACTGACTGCCAACCCAAGACCCCCATTTCAAACACTGTTGCTGATGTATTTGCTTTCTTGACTTTCAGTTCCACATTATGCAGATAGGCATGTCACTAGGCTCTACTATTGTTTGTCCCTGACGTACATGAAGGGCCAGATCCTGTGCAAATGTTGTTTTAGGGGCATGTGCACAGTGTAATGAGTCCCAGGGCAGCATCCTTTCATGAATGTTCCCGATGCTGCACCGCTTTTCTTAAATCTGGCCCTTTGTTTCTTTTTTTTAGATCAAAAACCTCCAGTGGGACAAGGTAAACATATGTAACTGGGCAGCGAGACTAAAAGCTGAATACTTTAGCCATGAGGCTCTGTTGAAGTCTTTGTTTGGGCCACATAAAGATCTGAGTGGGATCAACCGGTTTTCTTACTCAAAAGTTCACAAGATAGCGAGGATAGCTTGATAGCCCCATCCACTGGAAATTTAAAGCATTTTAATACCCAAATTTTTCTTCTGTTTGGAACAGCTCCTTTTGGCCACTCTTAAGGCTCCCAGGACCTCAGGGACAGCACATAGAGATCATGACTCACTCCAGCAGAGGCCATCAACACAGTCCAGTGAGGGCCCACTTACCACTGATCAACTGGTTACTTCCAGGAGAGGCATCTTGCAGCTTGTTGTGTCCCTGTAACCACACAGGACTTCAGCCAAATTACACTTAGGGTTCACTTCTTCATAATGTGTAAGAGTGGGATCATACCAGCTCTTCACATCCCCACACAAATAACAGCCAGCATGCTTCTTCCTCTTCTGTTTAACCACAGGTCAAGATGTGTTCTGAGGAGCTTAAGGCATGTTGCCTCTTTTGTACAGTACACAAACCAGTGGACGAGGATGACTCCGGAACGCTCCTTAACCAACTGCTAAATAGTTCCAAAGAGTAAATCTTCCCCTTTTTTCAGCAAATCAGGTTTGACTTACTGCAAACTATCCCAGATGCCCCAATGTCTGGGAAAATCAAGAAAGCTGAGCATGTCTTCCCCTAGCAGCAGCTAATAGGCCATCCAGGGGTGGCTGTGGTAATGAGCCATCCCGGTCAACCTAGCCACACCAAACTGTTTCAGGAACCAGCTCCCCTCCCTCCGTGAATGGAATCAGGCTGGCTGGATTATGCTCTGGGATCAGATGGCCCCTCCTCCAAGACTTCATTTTACACTAATACATGAATAGCCAGGCTTAATTCTTGTCCATTTCAAGTTATTTAATTTGATGAACCCCACCCACATGGCACTTTCTGAGATAGGCTGAGTCACATTTCTCATACCCAATCTATCCTGCCAACAGGCCTGGCAATTATCTCTAATTTGGGAGCAGTTTTCATAACTTTCCAAGGGTAAAGCTCTGCACAGAGAGCAGGTGCCGGGAGGTTAGTGCTCATGAGACCATTAGTGCTTCAGCAGGAAAATTATTACTTGACTTCAGGCTTTTTTTTAGACTCTCACACGTCTTTGCATCTTTATTAATGTTGGGTTCACTTGTGGGTTGCTATTCCCCTCCAGAACAGCTGGAAAGATGAAGACTGCTCAGAAACCTACAGAGATAAGAGCCTACATGGTGACTCTGGTGGTGCTAGTTATCAGATGCAGAATGAGGGTTGGCTTTAGTGAGACAAGAAAAAAAAAAACTCATGACTACATGATTATCTTTATTATTCTCAGATGAGGAACATGGGATGGCTTCACTGAGGAGACCAGGCCTATTTCTTCCCGTCTGAAATTAAGAAATTAAAAAAAAAAATAAGAGGGAGACTAAGGGCCCGATTATGAGTGAGGCAGTCGAGAACAGGCCACCAATGCAACAGCATCCTGACCGCTGGATTCTGATGTTCCCACAGGGCTGCCAGTGTGTTGGCACCTCAGTCATGGTGGCAGCACGCTTTGGCTGCAGTAAGAGCCTGAAGCCAATGATGGCCATGCTGTAGTGTCACCAGTCAGTCCGGGCCACTGTGTTTCGTGCAAGTGACACAGTGGGTGCACCCGACCAGCCGGCATTAAGGGGGCATCAAGGGGGCATCAAGTAAGCTACAGCTCACATTTGGGGAAGGCAGAATAGCCCAAGACTATTATTGTGGCACACTCCCTGCCTTACTGCCGACCTTCACCCAGCAGGGACCCCACTAGTTGAAGGTCGGCAGTAAGAAAGGTACTTATCAGCCCGGCAGTGCTTGATGTGGGCCTGCCTCCAGGGGTGGCCTCTACTGCCACCGTCGCAGTAGCAGTAATGTCAACAGTGGCAGTAGTCCTGAGGCCGTGTCACCTCCCAACTCCTGTTTGGGCTGTGCGAGCGCCAAGGAGGAGGTGGCCTGACTGCAGAAAACTCGATGGCGGAACAATACCCACCCAACAAGTAATCGGGTCTTTAGGCTTATTTATTTCATTGCTTTCCCAAGCCCACTTCAGCATTTCTAAATAAGGTGGAGACGGAAGGGGGAGCCAGAAATGAGAGGTACATGGTCTTTTGGCAGGATGACCGTGTTTTGAAAGTGCATCAGGGTGCACCATACAACAAAAATGATGTCAGCAAATTTCCCTACAGAGCCTCATTAAGACAAGTAAGGGAAGCATCCCTGAGAAGGGTTCCAACTTCCCCTTGAGGTACGAGACAGTTTGATCCCATTTTATTTTAATATAAAACTTGTGCTAGTGATTTGTTCACTCCACTGCCATTACTTATTGAAGAATGTTTCTGCTATTTTATTATTTTCAGAGTAATGAACGCTAGATCAGTTTTCCCATACTAAGGCCGATATTTATACTTTTTGACGCAAAACTGCGCTAACGCAGTTTTGCGTCAAAAAAATTAGCGCCGGCTAACGCCATTCTGAAGCGCCATGCGGGCGCCGTATTTATTGAATGACGTTAGCCGGCGTTAGCCACCGGCGCCGTCTGGTGTGCGTTAAAAAAAACGACGTACACCAGGCAGCGCCGGCGTAGGGGAAAATGGAGCTTGGGCGTCAAGAAATGGGGCAAGTCAGGTTGAGGCAATTTTTTCGCCTCAACCCGATTTGCGCCAATTCTTTTCACTTCCAACCCCCATAGAAATGACTCCTGTCTTAGCAAAGACAGGAGTCATGCCCCCTTGCCCAATGGCCATGCCCAGGGGACTTCTGTCCCCTGGGCATGGTCATTGGGCATAGTGGCATGTAGGGGGGCACAAATCAGGCCCCCTTATGCCACAAAAAAAAAAAAAAAACACTTACCTGAACTTACCTTAATGTCCCTGGGATGGGTCCCTCCAGCCTTGGGTGTCCTCCTGGGGTGGGCAAGGGTGACAGGGGGTGTCCCTGGGGGCATGGGAGGGCACCTCTGGGCTCCTTCAGAGCCCACAGGTCCCTTAACGCCTGCCTTTTGCAGGCGCAAAAAAACGGCGCAAAAGCGGCTGTACGTCATTTTTTTTGACCCGCCCACTCACGGGCGTGAATTTTGCCCGGGAGTATAAATCCGATGCACATGCCTCGGAGTCGATTTTTTAGACGTGAACGCCTACCTTGCATCTCATTAACGCAAAGTTGGTGTCCACGCTAAAAAATGACGCAAACTCCATGGACTTTGGCGCTAGACGCGTCTAACGCCAAAGTATAAATATGGAGTTAGTTTTGCGTCAAAATTGCGTAAAAAAAAAGACGCAATTCCGGCGCAAACGGAGTATAAATATACCCCTAAATCACTTAAACCTGCTTGTTTAAAAGGCCAAAAAAGAATGGCACAACATTCACGATAGACATACATTAAGCGCAGTCTAGACTCCTGCACAACATCAATCAAGGACACAACCATGGTCAGGGTCACTGGATTTAGGCAATCCTGTGGTAGGGGCTTTTTTCACACAATCATGGATTTGCCACATAATCCGTCATCCGCAGCAGAATCTGCAGATTTTAACAATGGATTTTAACAATGCCATAGCATGGCAAACGCAGCAGTTGTTATAGCTTTTATATAATGAGGGAGTGAGCCATCAAGTGCTAGCTTCTATCTCTCAAAGTCAGTGCTGTTCCTATTGTAGATTAGGGGTATATTTATTAAAAAAGCGCAGGTGCTAGGACGGTGCTACACAAAACAAAACACAGTGACAAATTGCCATTTATTTTAAATGCACAAACATTTCTGTTGACAGCACCAGCATAAATGTTACTCAATATATCATTTAAAGTACAAAAATATATATATATGTACATTCATAATGTGATCCCATGGAACGTTCATTACTCAGACCAGTTGTGCCCCATGTTGAATCTTGCTGCAATATAGATAACTTTGTCCTCCAGACCACGAGTAAGGGGTTAAGGGCCCCTGCAACTATTTAGGGAGATATTTGAGAGCCCCTAGCGCCATTCCAATGCCACATTAGTGTCATTTTTTAACGCTAATGTTAGATGTTAATGTTAGAAGGCTAAAAAAGTTGTGCCATATTTCCAAAGTGGTGCAATGCATGCATTGCACCTCTTTGTAACCCTTTGCTCCACATTATGCCTGAACCAGGCATAATGTGTACAAAGAGGGCATTCCCCCATCAGAGGGGCCAATAAAATGGTGCAAGAAAATCAGGCGTTAAAAGGAGGCTTTCATTGGTTACAATGGGCCTCTGGGTGCTTTGCAGGATTATCATCAGAATTTTTTATGCTAATCCTGCAAAGCACCGGACTAGCATCACAAATTCTGAAGCTAGTCCCTAAGTACCTCCATGGTGCACCGTATTTCAAATTCAGCTCGCTCGTCAGCGTTATGGGGAGTGCTAAGGGATGAACGAAAAGTGGCGCTGCACTTTGTGAAGTGCCACTTTTCTTAAGTATGCTCCTTAACCTTTCACTGCTATGTCTGCACAAGACAGCTCTAATGGGAGCATTTGTGACGGGACTTGAGCGCATAGCCGGGATTACCCACCACTCATCGCACACAGAGGTGGAGACATTGCAGCTAAGATGAAGCACTAGACACCATGCATCACCAACAGTAGAGATCCATAGTTTCCAAGTAGCCCCAGGTCATTTGTGACGCCTTCACACAGACCTGACTTTTGAGACTATCCCACTTTGCACTTTCAATATTAAAATAAAACTACAAGTCCCAGGATGCAGATTACTGTGGGCTTAAGAGGCAGGACTGTCTGAAGCTGCCACATATGACATGGGCCACTTAGCAGCTATGGGTGTGCAGTGTCAAAATTCACAAATCATTCATTAAAATATGAGAGATCCTGCAGAAAGCAGAAACTTTCTATAGACAGTGAGCAAGGCAAGTACCAATTGGACTTTCGTCTACTCCAACTTACACCCACTCCTGCTGTGCACTCTTCCTTTCAATTTCATCAACACATATTGCATTTTTAATCCATGGGTGCAGTTAAAAATACACCTAAACCAACACGCTCTCGCAATAAAGACTTTGCAATGTGTGATTGATAAAGAACTAAAGGTGGGATGAATAACCCCATTTTATTAAAATGAAAACAGAACGAAATTGTCTGAAAGAACAATAAATATTATTTACAAAAGTCTGTATAATTTACAAAACTTTTCGTGGCCCTTACATGAATGGAAAATCCAAATAACTTTCATTTTGGACAGCAAGAACACAAGTACAAAGCAACACTTAGGCCCTCATTATGACCCTGGCGGACAGCCGTATTACAGAGAAAAGAACTGCCAACAGGCTTTCCCCATAATATGACATTGGCAGTTTGGCTCAAGGCAAACCACCAATGTACCACTCCGTTCGCCACAGTGGTAACAGCCGCTGGGCCGCCACTAGCCCGTCCACGAAATTGTGACCCTGCCTACCACCATGGTTTTCGTGGCCACGAAAACCATGGTGGTAGGCACTATCAGTGACAGGGAATTCCTTTTCTGTCACTGATAGGGTTCTTCCCTGGCCCATTCCCCTCCACAGGTTTTTCACCCACCCCCCTCCCTCTCCAGATCCACCCCCATACATACACGCACCTTCACGCACATCACACACAGTCATACACACACTCATACCCACATGCGCCCACACATGCATACATCCATTCACACACACATCCAAATACACTAACATAAATACAAGCATACATGCATTCACACAACACAACATACACGCACTCACACATCCACACATGCACACACATACCACAAGCAACATACACCCACATTCACGCACATACAAACATACATACGCACCCCCCCACACACACACAACACGCCCAACCCCCTCGCGTGTTGGAGCACCCAACTTACCTGATTGCAGGGGATCCTCCGGCAGGAGACGGGATGGGGCGCTGCTGTCAGCAGCAGCATCCACCAGCAGAACACCACCAGGCCGTATCATGGGTCATGAAATGGTCTGCGGAGGTCTACTGCCGTGGTGCTGCTGCTGGCAGCAGCGCAACCTTACCACTGTCTGCCACCATGACCGTAGCCGGAATTCCGCCATCCTTCTAGCGGAATTCTAGCTATGGTCACAACATGGTGGACAGCTGGTAGCCGCGGTCGTTTGATCGCCGTCACTGCACTATTATAATGAGGGCCTTAGTCAGCCATTAATAGACAAGACCTTTAATACAGAGAGTTGGGCAAGCTAGGTAAGGTTCTATCCCGGCCTGTGCTTAATTTGCACAAAAAACAGAGCTATGTACCGTTCTCAACCGGACAATCATTCTGCACTACAAAACTGCTGTTATTTTATACTCCCTACAATCTGACAGCCACATGCTTGTGATATGAAGGGCCATAGTTATCATTTCATTTATAATTTTTTCGCGCAACACATGCAGCAAGACACATGCATGAAAGGGAGAGGGAAGGAATGCAACATATCTATCAAGACATGGCATATTACCTCCTTGTCTGGCTTCCTCACCCAGTCCTGACCATGGAGATATCACTTCCTGTCCCCTAAGATGTTGCTTCCCCTAACCTAATCTCAATACTTCTTCCAATATGGCTGCCCTTTCCCAGAAACCCTGAAATACCTCACTTCCAGGATGAGATTTGCTGTTTTTCTCTTTCAGCACTTGCAGTATGCGTTCCCTGGTCAGACCCTTCTCTGGTAAGAGGACTCTATTCTTTATTTATTTACTCAGTGCTTATTCCCTCGCTTAACCTGCTCCAGAGGTTTGATTTTTTAGCATTAGCCTTGTCTCGCTGAGCAGACATTTGGGCATTTTTAATAGCGGTTTGCTGAGCAACCACTGTACATCCCTGCCTAATTCATTAATGAAGACTTGCAAGCGGTTTTGTGTGGTTTTAATTTTTTGGCTGCAATGACAACCAGCCACTGTAGGAAATGCTTGGTTTGTTGCTGAAAGCATGGAGAAGCAGGAAGAAACCACAGGCCTTACAGAAGCAGCCCCTTCTTCTTCTCAAGCATTCCCAGCATCTAATATGGCTAAGCTACAACAAATGGGGGAGGCTGCTATTGCAGCTGACTTTTAAGAGCAGATATGTTCTGCTGTTCCTTCTCCAGCAAAAGTTTCATGTCTGAGCACTGACCCAGCACCTTATGTAGTCCCTGTTAAAGAATATATTAAGGGCTGCTTTGTTCAGAGGGCTGAATTTTCTGAGCTGCTGCAATACCTTTGATGCAACCTAGAGTTTGATCCTACTGCTTTGGAGCAAGCAAATTAGTATTTTTTTTTCATGCCAGAAAGTACAGCTAGAGACTTTACCTTTTCACAATGTTGTACGGAAGGTGATTTCTCATGAATGGAAGGATGTGGATAAATCTTCATTTCCCAGGTTCCTTTTCAAAAGGTATTCCTTCGAGAATTTTTCAGGGGAGTTTCCTCCAACTGCCAAAGTGGATAATTTAATGGTGGGATTGTCCAGTCAAGGAACTGGGATCTTTGAATATGTGTGCCTCTAGATTCTGTGGACAAAAAAGTGGGTTGGGGGCTGTGAAACAGGCTTAAACTGCTTCCAATTGTGCACTCGGGGCAAAATCCTATGTCATATACACCATTGAGTCTCTTCTCAAACATTTTCACTCCTTGGTGGACCAGATTCAGGAAGGGGCTGGTTTCTCTGCAGCATTTGCTATTATGGTGCAGCAACTCAATTTTTTGTGAGATGTTACTTTTGATAACCTTTAGCATCTGCAGCAGTGACTCTGGCCTCAATTGCAGCACTGCAACACATATGAATGAGGTCTTTGAAGGTGGATGCTGCTCAAAAATCAATCCTCATGATATTTCCCTTTAGTGGATCTCATATGTTTTGGACAAGAATTAGAGGCGATGGTTAAAAAGGCTGTTGAGAATGAAAAAAATCATGGGACCAATTTGTTCATTTACCAGAGGGAGAGGGTTTGACACAACACTGCTTTTTGTCTAAGTTTTACCAGATCTACAAATCAGGCATTTCGGGGCAGAGATCGTGGCTGCAGCATTCCTGCTGGAGAAAAATCCGGGTATCAGTCTTCGTCCTAAGCTGCCTCTACCTCAACAGGAACTTCATATCCTCCCAAGATATAACTATCCTGGTTCTGTCCAAGTGGGGGGTCATTTGCTCCTTTTTCAGCATGTTTGGCACCATTCCTTCTCAGATGCCTGGGCACAACAAGTCATCTCACATGGCTACAATATCAATTTTGTCCATCCCTCCTCCTCTGCATTTCCAGCCTACACCACCTCCAAGGACTCCAGCTCGTCTTTAAGCTTTGTTGAAGAAGATCACTCGCAGTTCCTCCTGAGAAATGTTTCCACTGATACTATTCCATTCTTTTTTTATCAGAGAACATCAGAGCAGTTTCAACTATTCCTGGATCGTAAAGGCATGATTTTTTTGTATTCCCCACCAGCCATTCAAAATGGTTTATCTTCAAGTGATTTTGCCACTACTCAAAAAGGGAGATTTTCTCACCTCTCTGGACTTGATGGACATCTATTTTCATGTGCTGTTTCATCCATCTGCTAACATTTTCTTTGATATGCATTGTTGAGGAATTACTATCAGTATTAAGTACTTCCCTTCAGGATAGCTGCAACACCAATCCTGTTTACAAAACTATTGGCACCACTGGTGTATATTTTACATTCCAATGGAATTCATGTATACCCATATCTGGATTATTGGCTAATAGCTTATTCTTCTTTCCTCCAGGTAGAACAGGACCTCAAGCAAGGCTGCGACCTGCTTCAGAATTACAGGTTCCTGCTGAATGTAAAAAAATCTCATTTTTTCCCCATCTCAGCACCTCCAGTTTACTGTATTCTGCACTAACGTTGGTCACGTTTTCCTGTCAGAGGATAGGTAGATCAAATTAAAAACTAATTTCTCCTCTGCAAGACCCAGGCTTTTGTAAGATTGTGTTTGAGGAGTCAGGGGAAGATGGCATGCACAATGACTATTCTGCCTTCACCCCATCTACATTTGAATCCACTTGTACATCATCTTCTCTGCTACTGGTCCCAACCTCCCAGGAATACGAGTCTCTGGTTCCTGCCATACCAGAGATTTGTCAGCATCTTCAGTGGTGGTTAACTATGAAATATTTCAACAGGGGTTTCTCTCTGACGGTGTTTGTTGAGGTTACTGTGACAACAATGTCAGCAGAATTGGCTGGGGTGAGGCATTTACGTATCTCTGTCAGCTCAGGGTAAGTGGAGTAAAATAGAGTCTCAGAATTCCTCCAATTGGAGAGAGCTCAAGGCGTTCCAGATGGCACTTCAGTAATTCCATCATTCCATTCTGAATCAGACAGTCTGCATTCAGGCAGACAATCAAGTGGCGTGTTCACACCTCAATTGCATACAGGCCTTTTTCGCTATTCTTAGGAGATATGTCTGAGGGCAAGGGTCAATCTCCTTGCTTTGTCTGCAGTGTATTTTCCAGGGATGGAGAATGGGCCTGCAGACCAACTCAGCAGGAAATCCCCATCATTTTTGTCCCTCTGTCTCTCGCCTCTCCTGTTTCAGTCAGTCATGGAGAAGGTTGACAGCCCCTGGCTGGACATATTTGCCAGATAGCAAAATACGCTTGTTCTGAGTTCTTGCAGTCTGATTCTGTCTCCTCAGGTGTGAGTGACAGTTGTCTCCTCAATCAAGTGGCCTCATTGAGTCTTTCCCATTTACTTTCTTCCTTGAGCTATCCTGTTCTTTCACCAGAGTGTCTGCAGAGACTCAGTCTGGGGGTTTGGCACCTGAAAGAGTTTCTTAATGGAACTGGGATGTTCTTTGAAAGTGTCATTTTCCATTCAGCAATCTGGGCGGCCCTCTACTCTAAGTCCTGTGGCCAACACTGGCATCAGTTTGAGTCCTGCTGTGGAGAAAACGTTCTCCCACCTCCTATGATGTGGCAAAAGCCTTGGACTTTCTTAGAGATGGAGTTCTTCTAGGCCTAGCGATCTGTACACTCAGGTATCCATTGTTTGTCTTTCCAGCATTCAAGGGAGAACAGGTTCAGGGAATTGTGTTTTGCTTACCTGTGCAGTAGTACACTGCCCTGTGCCTGCATGGAATCTATCTTTGGTTCTCAGGGCCTTACAATCATCACTGTTTGAGCCTATCGCTTTTGCTACCTGAGATTTCTGTTTGCAAAGGTTTGTTTTCTAGGTGCCATATGTTCAGGCAAAGGGGTTAGTGAAATTGTGGTGCTTTTGCTGTCTGCTCTTTATTAAACCCCTTGTGTGTAGACGAAGGCTTGAAGTCATCCTCTGCCACATTGCTCAGATGCCAAAGATTGCTCCAAGCTGTCCTGGCACATAAGGCATGAAATATCTCTGCTGTTTACAGTAGAGGTAGTTTCTAATTTATTTAACCTCAGAAGTTTCGCCAGCAGGCCAAGACATTTTTTTTTCAATGTAATGACATGCTGGCATCATTCCACTGAAAGTGAGAGTAAAATGAGACTATCGGTTAATATCAGTTTCACTGATTCTGTGTTTGGGGACATATCTCAGCCCCCGAGCACTAAAACATATCGGGGATATGTTATCGGAAAAGGGAGAATAGCCCCTTTCCAATGGTAGCTTTCCAAAGTGGATTCCTGTTTGGAAATCCCCAAAGGAAGATGATCCCCAAGCAGGGATCCACTGCACTAGCTGAGGGGAGAAGCCCCTTAGGCAAGGGTCACTCCTCCTTATTGGGTCTATTTTTAGCCATTTCCTATCCCCCTGGGGATGGATCAGCCATATTTGTATGTCGATGGCAGAAAACCACTAGTCACCAGGAATTTACTCATTATGTTTGTCAGGAGCAGCCCCTTCGTGGCAGATTGGCCAAATTGGTAGGCTGATCTACCCCCAAAGGAGAGTTGGGAGGGTAGAAAATCACTAGATACCATGGATTTGCACAGAATACATGTCGGGGAGCTGTCCCTTGGGCAAGAGTCACTCCCTGATATTGGGGCATTATTTTTGCATTTTTCTGTCCCCTTCGGAGGGCAGGTCAATCATAATTTTAGGTCACCCCCCCAGAGGGGCAAAAAACCACTAGACACCAGGTATAGTTATTTTAGAATCTCATGGAGTGACCCCTTGGGCAAGGGGTGCTTCTCACTATTGGGGAAGTAGTTATGTTGATTTTCTGTCTCCCACTTGGGGCAGATCAGCCATATTTGTAGGCCCATTGGCCCCCAAGTCGGGCAGAAAACCACTAGATACCAGAGATTATTTTATTTAGATGTGGGGGAGTGGCCTCTTGGGCATGGACCTCTCCCATTATTCAGGAAGTGTTTTGGCCCTCCCTTGGGGAATGTCAGCCACTTGTTAGTTTGATCTGCCCCAAAAGGGCTGAGGGGTGGCAGAGAACCCCTAGTTTCCAGGAAATCAGTTTCTGTGTTTGTGTGAACTGGAGTTCAGCTGATGGTCTGCGTGTACTGGCTCTAGGCTGGCAGTGTGTGTGGACTGGCACATGATTGGTGGTGTATGAAGACTGGTGCTTGACTTGCAGTGTGTGTGTGTGCACTACTGCTTGGCTGGAGATGTGCAAGGACTGGCGCTTGGCTGGCAATGTGCATGGAATGGCATTTGGCTGGTGGTGTGTGTGGCTGGCAGTGTGTGTGGACTGGCATTTAGCTGCCAGTGTGTGTTTTGTGACCAGCAGAAAGTCACTACACACAAACTGCCACCAAATACCAGTCCACACATTCCACCAGCTTCCAGGTGGTGTGATTGTTGTGTCTGAACTTGCATATGACTGGTGGTGTGTGGCCTGGCAGTGTTCTGGTGTCGGGTAGCCATTATGTATATTGACTTGCTTGAGGTGTGTTTGTAAGTTGTCTGATATTTGGGCGTATCGTGGTGTGATTGATGTGTTAGTCCTGTTGGGGTATGAGACTGATGGGCTCTTTAATGGCGCTGTTAGCAAACATAAGTGTTGTGTTGGGCCCACAGCTGGAGGTGTGAATGTTTTTCTGTGTTTGTTGCATGAAAGATGTGTGAATGGACTATAGAGCAATCAGTGCATTGACATCGCTTTACAGTCAGTGGGTCTTTATTCTGATGCTAAAATTATTAACAATTACTTTTGCGGATTTTATTCAGTAAAGGTATTGGTGAATAAAATGTTTTCTCATGAACCATTTACTTTCCCCTGTCCCTAATCCAACCAGTATACTTGTGATTGACTAGTGGATAGGTGTGGAGGAATGTTTTGTTTTTTTCTTATGAGTGTTAATGCATACTCTCTGTAGTTAACAATTTCTGGCCTTACATGTGTTTGGAAAGTTGTCACTAAGGGAATAATATATGGTATGTTTTGTGTGGATCCTGCAAGGTTTACTTACCCAGAAGTCTTTGTAAATCTGATTCACTGACAAAACGTTTTTCTCTCACATATCTGTGTGGGAAAATTGTGGGTGACTGGCCTGGGACAAATTTCCTAGCAGCCAGTATTCCCCCAGGTCTCAGGATAAAAATGCCAGCTCACTTTTGCGGGTTGGCCAACTGCCTCAGATATGGATAGGCTCAAAATATATTGTGGAGACATCAAAATTGTTTATTAAAAAAAAACTTGTTTTGCAAAAGGGGCACCTGCAATTATGGTCCTCGGCTTGGAAGCCATCTAGGACAACCTATCAAACCCTGACATTTCTGAAAACTAGACCCCTGGGAGAGTCCATGGAGGTGTTGCTTGTGGGTATCCACTAAAGTTTCCTATCCAGAACACCCTAAAAATGTGATACATTGAATAAAAACATTATTGTTCAGTTCATTTCTTTGACATAAACTACAGTATTGTACAGGAATCCACAAAATACCTACTATCTAGCGTTCCTCCACTTATCTTGTTAAAAGGACTACCCAACTTGTGTTCCTGAGCCTAGTCCCTGCATCAAGTATTAATCACACCAGGGTCAAAAGTAGTTCTCATGCAAGGACTACCATTGATTATCCTGTGATACATTGCTTAACATCCTTAGCATCCTATTCCCTGGCCCCTCTCCTAAACCTTAAAAACACCCTTACCCCATACCCTTACCCACCCCATAACACTCAAAACACCATTACCATCCTATACCCTTACTGACCCCTACTCCCTGAAAACACCCTTATTTCCCTTTACCTTTACCCACCCTTAAAACCTAAAAACATTTTTACCATCCAATACCCTTACTGACCCCACAAACCCTACAACTCTCTTACCGCCGTGGACCCTAATAAGACTCAGTTAGGGGGGTCACCAGGTCCCTCTTTCCCTTTATAATGTCATGCAGCCCCAAGGGAGGTGTAAACATGGTATTAGGAGGCTCAGGAAGTGGGGGGGGGGTGGTCATGCACCCCATCCCCTTTTAAAAAGCAGACAGTCCCAAGGGATTCTGTCTACAGGGCCAAAAGAGGCTTAGAGAGGGGCCCCACAACCCTCCTCCCCTTTTTTTAAATTATATTCAGCCCGAACTTTAAGCCCCCTTTTAAGGCTTGGGGAGGGGGCCACACTGCACCCTCCCCCTATTTATTGAACTGGCACCTGGGCATGGGGTTCCTGGGGCCAATAAAAACTTGGCAAGAAGGGCTGCATGTCCCTCCCCTATAAATATATATTTCAGCCTCGGGGATGGGTTCCCAAGGGCCTGAAGGCCAACCTTAGGTCACACAAGCCAGAGGCGCATGGCAGCCTGCTGGGGCTTGACCATAGAGCCTAGGAGCCTGTGGCCAACCCTCTGCACATGACCAAACGTGGTGTTATTTGCTTGTGAGTGGTCTGGAGCAGGCCTAGCCTTTGGCTGTGCGTGATGGGAGATTGGCTTTATGTACGGTAATAAAATATTACTTTATGTTAAAATAATGTAGAAGTTCACTGAAAAAAATGAAGGTTAAAGCAATGTTATAGTTATGTGTGATAAAAAGATCTGCTTTTGCTTTAAAAAAAATTAAATTCACTGAAAAATACAAAGTGACATTATAGATAAGTGAATAGTTAACTGACAGCAATAACGTTTTAAACACAAAAAAAATAATTCACTGGTTATAGTTAGCAGAGCTAACTATAACTTGATCCCTTAGGCATGCACTACTTATGATTTCACATATTACATCACTCACAACATACTCTATCACATCATTTATGACATCTCAAATGACATCATTGATTACATCACTGGCATATGCGTAGTAAAGACAATGCATGGTAAAGGCATTGCGTGATAAAGGATGTGTGGTAAACACATGTCATTGTAAACAAAGTGTTGTGAAGGCTGTCTCCCATCTTCAGAGAGATGGAACACACCATGCATTATATTTAGCCGCAATATGCCAGTTATTATCAAGTTAGAGGCAAATGCTAATTCTCCTGCCAAAACATGTTCTGTGCATGAAACAGACTATCTCACAGAACTAATGCTCCCCATCCCTATCCTGGACAACAAAGAGCCATTGGTTATTTTCTGATTCATGCAATGCCAAATGAGGAAGGGGCAGAGGGGGGTTCCTTTTGCTGTAATAATACTTAATATTGTGCTTCTGAAACTAAATCAAATGGATTGTTGGGTTCATGATGTGCGTGTTTCAGGTGAGGAGTTGCATGATAACTGGTCAAAGATGCTGATGACATCTTGTCAGGCTCCCATCAAGGCTTCACACATTAATTGTTCCTGGGCGTGGACTGGGTGAATTGATGATGGCACAGGTAGCCACCACTGGTGATTTTTGATTGGGAATGGCACTCCTGGTACTGCCTAAAATAGTCCTGGTTGGTAGGGGCAAACATATGTGTCAGTGGTACCCATCAACAACCACCGGCTCAAATTAAGCTGATCTGGGCTCGCATTGAATGTTTTGACTTTGCTCAGTCCTTGTCCCATGGGGACCGTTGAGCCAAGCATTGCAACACTACAGTTTCCCTTCGTATCATGTGATGCTTGTATTTATTGAGCATAGTGCAGCAGTTTAGTTAATAAAGTAATACAGGGCATTATTCTTTTGTGGCAAAAAGAAGATGTTCATCCTGGATTGAATTGTGTAGTTTATAACCTAGAAACTTGAGTTTAAATTCCAGTTTCTCCATTTGACCAGAATGTGAGCTCCTACACCAATCACTTTACATATTGACCCTCAGTTTGATTGTCAAATCTCAGACCAGCCTGAAGGAAATAGTTGTACATAACAGTACTTAACACAACACTTATGTGTAGGTTCACATGTAATAAGACATACAGAAGCATGGACAAGATATATTATCCAGATGTGCAGTTAATATGACAATCTGAGATATTTGTTTCACTTGAAACTTTATTTAAAGATGCCAGGGGTTAAGTCTACTGCATGCGCCAGGTGTCTTCATCCTTTAGTATGCACACAATTCAGGATTTCTGCAGTTTGGATGTGGAAAGTGAAGAGTAAGACACCAATAACAAAGTCAGGTTAAGTATTTACTTTGTGCTGTGTATGTTTATTAGATTGTGCAAAATGCATTTTTCATTTTTCCATACAGTTTTGTGCTGTCTAATCTGCATGTATTGAGTCTGTGAGTTTGTTCTCACTAGGAGCTTCCTCTCTCTAGTCACTGGCTCAGTGACGATTCCGATTTGCTAGGAGGAGTCAGTAACTTGAGGTGCTGATTGTGAATGTAAGTAAAAGAAAAGATAAGTAGACAATGACAAAGTGTTTCACTATGCTATGTTATTATGGGGGTGATTCTTACCTTAGCGGGTGGCGGAGGCCGCCCGCCAAAGTAACCCCGCCAGAACACTGCACCGCGGTCGTGAGACCGCTGCGGTGATTCTGAGATTTGCCCTGGGCTGGCGGGCGACCGCCAAAAGGCCGCCCGCCAGCCCAGGGCAAATCAACCTTCCCACGAGGACGCCGGCTCAGAATTGAGCCAGCGTAGTGGGAAGGTGCGACGGGTGCAGTTGCACCAGTCGCGTATTTCAGTGTCTGCAAAGCAGACACTGAAATACTTTGTGGGGCCCTCTTACGGGGGCCCCTGCAGTGCCCATGCCATTGGCATGGGCACTGCAGGGGCCCCCAGGGGCCCGCGACACCCCCTACCGCCATCCTGTTCATGGCGGGTTTCCCGCCATGAACAGGATGGCGGTAGGGGGTGTCTGAATCCCCATGGCGGCGGAGCGCGCTCCGCCGCCATGGAGGATTCACTAGGGCAGCGGTAAACCGGCGGGAGACCGCCGGTTTACCCTTTCTGACCGCGGCTGAACCGCCGCGGTCAGAATGCCCTTCGGAGCACCGCCAGCCTGTTGGCGGTGCTCCCGTATATGTGATGCTATGTTATGTTGATTTGTTGAGCACACTGATCACCTGCAGTCACTTGAACAGGTATGTGAGTGTATTGTCACTGCACAGTTGTTCAAAGAGCCAGGTCTTCAGTATCTAGGAAAACTCAAGAAGTGGGGAGAAGGACCTGATGTGGTGAGGGAGGTTGTTCCAACTTTTGGGTGTGATGTGGGAGAACAAGTGGCCTCCTGCCCTGTTTTTGTGAATGTGGATTATGTGTGCTAGTGATAGTGGGACAGCACATAGGTGTCTGGTTGGCTGGTGAAAGAGTATGAGGCTGTTAAGATATATTGGCCCAATGTTGTGTAGGGCTTTGTATGTGGGAGTGAGACATTTGAATTAGGTGCATTTGAGCATTGGGAGCCTGTGATATAGGTGCAGCGTGGGAGGTCCAGTATGAGTATAGAAGTGGCGTTTTGGATGATCTTAAGTTTTTCAGGAGTTGATTGGAGGTTCTGATGTAGACTGGATTGCTGTAGTCAAGCCTGCCTATGATGATTGCTTGGGTGTCAGTTCATCTGATGTTTTTTGGCAGCCACTTGAAGATCTTTATGTATGATGTAGAAGCAGGAGGCGCTCACTGCATTGACTTGTGCCATCATGAACAGTTTGCATCTAGGACGATCCCCAGGTTTCTCGAATGGTCAGTGGGTGTTGATGTTGGTCCTAGCTCCGATGGCCACCACGTGGAGTCATGTTTCTAAGGCTCAGAACTTCCATCTTATCAGAATTAAGCTTCAGGCAGTTTGTCCTCATCCAGTCTGCTACCATGGTCATATAATTTTGGTGAAGATGTTTTTGAAAGTGGTTGTTTTGTCTGTCAGGGAGAGGATGAGTTGGGTGTTGTCGGCACATGAGATGAAGGAGATACTTTGGGATCTGATGATGTTAAGTAGCAGGGTCATGTAGATGTTGAACAGGTTGGGGACATGGGGCAATCTCTACGGGACTCTGCAGATCAGTCTCTTGGTCTCCAATGTGAATGGTGGTATTCTAACTTTTTGACTTCTTCCTGTGGAGAAGGAGCATGGCTATTGAAGTGTGGGCCCATGGATGCCTATGTTGTGGACTGTGTCAAAGGCTGCAGACAAGTCAATTAGGATGAGGGCTGCTGTTTCTCCATGGTCAAGGATTGTCCTTATGTGGTCCGTGGCTGCAATAACTGCTATTTCTGTGCTGTGGTTCTTTCAGAAACCTGATTGTCCACGCTGATTGATGATGTTGCCAGGTTGTAGATGTGATGGGCATGGGTCCATTGGGGCTCCTGAGTGGATGGTCAACATCTCATCTCCGGTGAGGGGTGTCCATTCAGTCAGGTGGTTGTCCCGGGTGCAGCTCAGTAGTTTGGCAATGAGGTTTCCAGGGTCAGGTTAGTGTGGGAAGTTGAGTTAGAGTCCCCTCTCACAAATGGTAGTGGTTGCTCCCCATTCACTTTAAGCAACTTTTGGGTTAAGCCCCACTAGTAGTCCGAGTCTTGGGAGTCCCATTCTGACTCTTATTAACTCAAAAGTGTGAGAGCGCCAAAGCACTGTATGGCAAGGAAGTTCTTCCGGGGCCATAAATTAGTCTTACCCACAACAGCTTGACCTTCATGAGTGAGATCTCCAAGCTTGTCCCCTTCATGGGCACAGAAGGTGCAGTGGCTTTCTCCATTGAGTTCTTTACATGCGGCTCCACAGGAGCGGCAGTCAGGTGTCCTCAAGTTCCTCACTTGGTCCTGCTGAGTCAGTGGCTGAGGGTCCTTGACACTCCTCCAATGCTGGTAAGCTTCCTGGCATTCTCCCCATAGGTGGGGAGGTATTCAACATTCTTGGTTCTGGTCCTCAGTTGGGGTAGGGCCTGCATGGGTCACCATAGTGGCCTATTACGCTAGATTATGTTATTGACCAGACCACACCCCTTGCTTTTTCTTGGTGGACCCACCTGGCATACAGAGTCCCCATCCTCACTCTGCACATGGTCTACAGCCGAATCAGCACAGCAGCAATTTTCACAATGGCCCAACCTGGCATACAGGGTCATTGACTCAAACCTGCTCAGGGCAATTACCCAATTGGTGTAGCAAAGAGCAAAATTTACTTCACTGTGGCCCTCCTCTGGCATACCAGGAAAGTGAACTTTAACTTGCACCTGGGCAACAACTCGATC
Organism: Pleurodeles waltl; assembly: GCF_031143425.1. Lineage (NCBI taxonomy): Eukaryota > Metazoa > Chordata > Amphibia > Caudata > Salamandridae > Pleurodeles > Pleurodeles waltl. The sequence continues at coordinate 1,267,069,593 of NC_090444.1, read as the reverse complement.
AGTGCAGGAGTCGCCTCTTCGCACTCCTCACTCACTACAGGGATCAAATCGCATGGAACGCAGGCAGGCACTGGGGCTCCAGAGGCAGGTGATCTTGGATTCTCTGGGTAATGTCCCCTAGCCCAGCTGAGAGACCTTCAAGGCACCCAATCCTGGCCACAAGTAGAATTCTTGCATAGCTTCTCCTCTTTGCACAGTCCAACTGGTTGTTTGACAGTCAACCATGTTGGTGGCCTAAAGCCCCCCTTTCGTTTAGTCCATTTTCAGACACCAAATGTGATTTAAATTCTGAGCCTTTGAAGCTCATATTGGGCGTCTGCTTCCTTTTGAAGCGCTCTCTCCTATGCTCTCTCCGCCATTCCTCCAGAAAGCAGTCTGTCACAGCAGGAGCGACTCCAAATTTGATAGACCTACAACACAGGCTATGGGAGTGAATAATGGCTCACACCTGGATATCAGCTACAATGTATAAAAAGTTACCCGAGGGCCTCAGCCCTACTCTTTATGATTCTCTTATCAACCATCTCCTTTCTGAGATGCGCCAGTGACCCTTCCCGGTAACCCTTCTGTCACCCAAAAAGCACCATTTGAAGTACACTGAAGAGCCTAACTCTCCCTTCCTCCAGTGTGCCCCACCCAGGTCACAGGAATGTAGCAATCCATAAATCAGTCTGGGGGGATTCCTCTACCTCCTCATGCTCCTCCAGATAGCCCTGGGTCTCCCAAAAATGGTACCCATAATCCTCCACGTATTGTAACATTAACAGGCACACAGGCACAGGACACATGCATGTAACATACATGCACTACACAACACGACACATTAGATGTATTTTACAATTCACAGGCACACATACATCCAGCACATGTATATGACACGCATTCTCTGTTCACCACTACACACCAATCTGATGTAGGCCAAGGGTGAGTTAAGCTCACAGCAGCAGAACTTTAAAGGAGTGAGCTTGTAGGTCTCACTACAGTGACACAGCTAAAAAGGCCTGTTCACTCATACTGATCACTACAAAGTATGCTACCGCTACTGCACTCATGCCACTTAACTCTTGGCAAAGGCAGTATCCTTTTACCACTATGACGGTAATGCTTTGGGCACTCCTCTTAGTTCAAAAGGACCACAATCCATGTTTGCACATAATAGCAAAAATCTGCATTTTGGAACCAGACACCATAATAGTTGTCTCAAATGACATTATTGATGACATCACTTTAGACATCAAGGATAGCATCATAGTCATGTACCACATAGAGTTACTGTGTGTACATGTGTGGGTGCATAGCATGGAAATATCATAAGCCATGCAGCCTACCATGTAACTGTGCATGTTAAAGTTCTATGGTGTATCAATTACAAATCACTAAAGTTTGTGGTACAAGAAGTACCTATAATATAATATAGTATAATATATAGTATATTATATATAATATAATATAGCATAATATAGTACCTATCTATAATAAACAAGATAAAGGTGGAACAGACCTGCTGGGGGTTACAGAAGCATGTTTCAAAGTAAGTTGTCAGTTGCAGCCAAAATCTGTTGCAAAATATCTGTGAGAAACCCCAAAGCTTCTTTCGCCAATACCTGGGAACGTGCATGTGTTAAATAGTTGCAGTAGACAAATTCTATGTAACATAGATATTTATAAAGTGTGGATGTATTTTTCAGAAGTTAGTTGAACATTTTGAAACATTGCAGGTTTTTATTAATGTAGAATATAAGAACATTCCACATAGAGTTAGTTTATCTCAGACTGAGATTGTAAGTATGACTTTAAGGTTGTATACTATTGTGCCAATCTCAGGAATGTATTTTACCAACCTACAGATGGTTGTCTAAAGGGCCTAAGGTAAGAAGCTCTCTTTTTAGTGGCAAATGCATACCTGTCAACCAAGTGACTTACAATTCCAGGTCATGTGACGTCTTTAAGAGTGTCATTTTGTTGAGTGTGAATTGTTTGTTGGGTACTGTCCAATTTTTAAAATGTTTAAAGACTACAGGGATTTTGTTTGTTAAGTGGTTGAATACTAATAAAATTACGGTAATATCCACCAAATGTGGATGGCTTGACAGATATCCTATGTGTTCAACATGTGGTTAAAGATGATGTCTATCATCGTATGACTGGAGATAGCTAATTGAACATGGATGACCCGATAGGACAATGCCACAATGCATGGATGATGTCATCAGTGATGTCACAATTTATGTAATTTAACCTGACATAATGATCTACTATGTGAGATCATAGGTAGTGGAAGACAGTGGCACAAGTTATAGATAGCTCAGTAAACCATAACAGGTGAATTTCAGTGTATTTTTGTTGTTTTTTAAACATTAGTTTATATTTCGTTTCAACACCTAGTTATAACCTCACTTTAATCTTTGCTTTTCTAGTGAATTTCTGGGATTTCTTTAGCGTAAAATAATATCTTAGTACCCCACCTAACTATAACATCACATTACCTTTGTTTTTCAATAAATAACCATTTTTTATCACATCAAGTTGAGCATGTGCACAACCTCATTGGGCACATTACAGTCAGCATCCCTCCAGCATACAGTAAAACTCCTTCTGTGCAAGGCCTTTGGCCATGTTAATCATGGGGTTGGCTGCAAGGCCTGGTCTTAGACCAGTTTCTATGCCCAAATTTTCTACAGTTAGCCACCCCCTATTGCGAATGTGCCTTTGGTCATGTGCAAGTGTAGTTGGCCAAAGAGCCTAGCCTGTGGCCAGGCCCTGTGCCAAACCCTCCACAGACAATGAAATCCTGTGTTCTGCACTACCTTTGGCCTTGCAGGGCAGGGGATTGACGGCAGGGCCTGGACTCTGGCCTGACACTGTATCCAAACCTCCCACCATTAACCAATCCCCTGCTTTGCGCGACCAGTGGCTGTGCTCAATTCGGGTCTTCGTTGCAGGGTCTTCTCGCAGTAACACAGCACTCTTTCTCTTTTCATTCTTTTTTAAAATATGTTTGAGTAAAAAATGACACGCCTTGCAAGGTTCTACCCCATGGCACCACAGTACCGTGCAAGCGTCCTCAGAGAAAATTGCACTTTACCATGAAACCATGGCTTGGAAGCTTTTACAGTGGCTCCCACCATGCTCTTGTGGTACCTCATAGGAGGAACCCACTGGATCCCATGAAACCCACCCTCTGGGATGGTTCCTGTGGGCCCCCACCACATGTGATTTGGAGTGAGTGTGTCCCTACCCTGCCCTCTTATGCCCCTCCTAAAAAAACTTTTCAGGACTCGAGGATTAGGTCCCTGACGCTTGTAATGGCAACCACAACATTTTATTTTGAGTTCTTCGGGATAATGCGTCAATGTTTAAAGTGTGCTTTATGGAACGATGGGGCATATTTATACTCTGTTTGCGCCGGAATTGCGTCGTTTTTTTTGACGCAATTCCGACGCAAAACTAACTCCATATTTATACTTTGGCGTTAGACGCGTCTAGCGCCAAAGTCCATGGAGTTTGCGTCATTTTTTAGCGTGGACACCTACTTTGCATTAATCTTATGCAAGGTAGGCGTTCCCGTCTAAAAAATTGACTCCGAGGCATGTGCGCCGTATTTACACTCCCAGGCAAAATTCACGCCCGGGAGTGGGCGGGTCAAAAAAAATGACGTCCAGCTGCTTTTGCGCCGTTTTTTAGCGCCTGGTCAGGGCAGGCGTTAAGGGACCTGTGGGCTCGGAAGGAGCCCAGAGGTGCCCTCCCATGCCCCCAGGGACCCCCCCTGTCACCCTTGCCCACCCCAGGAGGACACCCAAGGCTGGAGGGACCCATCCCAGGGACATTAAGGTAAGTTCAGGTAAGTATTTTTTTTATTTTTTTTGTGGCATAGGGGGGCCTGATTTGTGCTCCCCTACATGCCACTATGCCCAATGACCATGCCCAGGGGACAGAAGTCCCCTGGGCATGGCCATTGGGCAAGGGGGCATGACTCCTGTCTTTGCTAAGACAGGAGTCATTTCAATGGGGGTTGGGAGTCGGAAAAAATGGCGCAAATCGGGTTGAGGTGAAAAATTTGCCTCAGCCTGACTTGCCCCATTTTTTGGCGCCCAAGCTTAATATCCCCCTACGCCGGCGCTGCCTGGTGTACGTCATTTTTTTTCATGCACACCAGGCAGCGCCGGCGACTAACGCCGGCTAACGTCATTGAATAAATACGGCGCCCGCATGGCGCTTCAGAATGGCGTTAGCCGGCGCTAATTTTTTTGACGCAAAACTGCGTTAGCGCAGTTTTGCGTCAAAAAGTATAAATATGGCCCGATGTGTATTATTATCAATCGAAGTTTAGAGTCAAATTTTAAAGGCAACTCGCATCATTATGGCGGTATCAAGACACAATTTCCATACTCTGTTCTGGACTGTTGTTTTCTTTATGCAGAATTAATTGAACATTAATTTGAATTGTGAAATGTATCTGCAATCTCGTTACTATTTCACCCTTCCCACTGGTTGCGGTTTTCACTCTTGCAAAAAATGAAATGAAAATGAAATAAGTAAAAAATGAAATGAAATATTGCCCTTCTCATAGGAGGTATTTGAAATTAATGATATTACTTGATAAAGCATTCCAGTGTGGAATAATTGAGTACTTCCTTTTGTTCTCTACTCAATATATTCCAATCATACAATAGAGGTATTCTATTGTCATAATATTGTCATAATATTATAACGGCATGAGGCCACCTTAGAATTTTTTCAATGTTAGATACAAACTCTTGTCAGTATTATTGGGGGAAAATACGCAAAAATCTTTCCGATAACACATTCTCCATTGGGATATCAGAACAGGGACTGAAATGAATCATTTCTCTTTAAAAATGAACACAAAAAAGAATATCAAAAAAAGATGCAGGTTTGTGTATAAGCCCGATTGCTGTCTCCTACGGCAGTCTAGAGCAAAAGAAAATAGAAACAGTGCCTTATCTATATGATAGTTTTGACAAGTTGTCACAAGATAAGTGGAGTTCTCTTGCAGAAAGTGTTCTAGAACGCAAAGCCATGCAATTGGTCAGGAGATATCACACTTTGAGTGACAGTGCTTTTAAAGTCCATCATCCTGATGCTTTTTGCTACCTTCTGCTTTAATGCACAGCATTTTCTCTTGAATAATTATGTGTGGTATCGGTTCATGATACATCATTCCACTGCTTCTCATTCCGTTCACGTCCATCACCATATCAATGTCACTATGTTCTAATATACTGAGGCTTCACATAATGTATAACTTTGAAATTATTTGCATCTCGGCACCGTTTAATCAATTACCTCCAAAAGCATGACGTAATAATCATGAACAGTTTAGCAACCAACAGGTTGAATCTTTAGTCAAGCGGCAATATCTTCAATGGTATTGTAAGACAGCTAAGGCAGTGCATCTAATGTCATGGTAGAAAATATTTTACTATAAAAATAGGACATATAGGCCCTCTTTACAACCCTGGCGGTCTGTGATAAAGCGGCGCTAATACCATCAACAGGCCTGTAGTAAGAAAAATGGAATTATGACCACGGCGGGAAACCGCCAACATATGCAGCCACTTTAACACTCCGACTGCCACAGTGGTAGCAACAAGCACCGTGGCGGTAACCACCAACAGCCAGGCGGAAGACAATGAACCGCCCACTGTATAATGACACACCAATCTTCCACCTTTTCCGGGATGGTACCAACGCCATCAAAAGCATGGCAGAAACAGTACACAGAAGGGAAACGACTCACCTCTCAACACTCAAGGAAGAACCACGACGCCATGGAGCCCAAACTGCACATATTTCCAATGCTGGTCTACCTCCTCCTACACCAGGAACACAAACGGTGGAGAAGATGATCACAGTGAGCACACAAGATAGGGGGGAGGAAAAAGAGAGTGACACACACACACAACACTCAATACCTCCACCCTCACACCCAACACCATACACACAAACAGATGCAACAACATCACATATACACCCCGTAACCCTCAGGAATAACGCAAGGACAAAAGGAATTGATTAAAGTGAGTATAATACAAATGTAGATAAATACATCCTTAAAGCAGTAAACAGTATGTTCAACATATACAAATGGAGGAACAATGCCCACTCCAAGATGTCTGTGGCACAACGGGCCATAACACATAGGCCAAGACCACACTTGACTCCTGCCTTAATACAGAGAGAACACTGCAGGGGCATCAGGTCAAAAACACACAGGCACCTCAGGGGGACAGGGAATGGGGGGGGACCTCAGTCGGAAGATGTTACAATGCCACTGATCCTGGAGGGGGCTACATTCCCTATGCAATGTCCTGGGGAGTGCACAGCCACAGTCTCTCAAGTGGGTGGTTTGCCCACTGCTTGGGCCTGGGGAATGCAAAGCCAAAGTCTCTCAAGTGGGTGGTTTGCCCACTTCTTGGTTCTGGGGAGTGCAAAGCCACAGTCTCTCAAGTGGGTGGTTTGCCCACTGCTTGGTCTGGGGAGTGCAAGGCCACAGTCTCTCTAGTGGGTGGATTGCCCACTGCTTGGTCCTGGGGAGTGCAAAGCCACAGTCTCTCACGTGGATGTTTGCCCACTGCTTGGTCCTGGGGAGTGCAAAGCCACAGTCTCTCAAGTGGGTGGTTTACCCACTGCTTGATCCTGGGGTGTGCAAAGCCACAGTCTCTCAAGTGGGTGGTTTGCCCACTGCTTGGTCCTGGGGAGTGCAAAGCCACAGTCTCTCTAGTGGATGGCTTCTCCACTGGTTCTGGAGGGGCCTTGTGCCCAGTGTGCTTCATCCTGGCAAGGAGTGGGTGAGTGGATGACTTCTTCCACTGGTTCTGGAGGGGGCCTTGTGCCCTGTGATGCTGATCTTGGATGGTGCAAGGTCACAGTCTCTCACCTGGGTGTCACACCTACAGGTGTTGCAGGGGCCAGAACACACTACAGCCCATGTAGTCACGACTACACACTGCTCACTGGTGGTGATGGCTGCTCAGTGGATGGAAGTTGCAGGGCAGGTGGCGGTGTTGTCAGTGGTGGGGGGAGGCTCCAGCCCTTCCCCTGAAGCCTCGGATGGCTGCCCACTGGGGTGGCTTCCGCTGGCAGTGGTGCTGCTGACGGTGCAGGTGGCGGTGCTTGCGGCGGTGCAGGTGGCAGTGCTGTCAGTTGTGGGGGGAGGCTCCAGGGCTTCCCCTGCAGTCTCGGACGACTGCCCACTGGGGCTGCTGCTTCTGGCAGTGGTGTTGCTGGAGGTGCAGGTGGTGGTGCTTGTGGTGGGGGAGGCTCCAGCCCTTCCCCTGCAGCCTCAGACGGCTGAAGTGCCATGGTTGGTGCTGTTAGCCCAGATGCTGCTCGAGCCCCAGGCACCAGATCCATCCTGCCTGCGGCATCTGTTCCTTTTACATTGGCCTTGGCAGCTGTTGTTCCCTTCCTGCCCTTGGCAGATGGTGGTGCCTACTTGCTTCTGCCAGCTGGTGTTCCCTTCCTTCCCTTGCTGGTTGGTGTTCCCTCCTTCCCCTTGCTGGCTGATGGTGCCTCCTTCACCTTGCTGGCTGGTGGTGCCTCCTTCCCCTTGCTGACTGGTGGTGCCTCCTTCCCCTTGCTGGCTGGTGTCCCATTCCTGCCCTTGCTAGGTGGCGGACCCTTCTTGCCCTTGGCTGGTGGTGCAGGCACATTGGCTGTGCTGACGGGTGCCTCCTTGGAGCTTCTCAAACCTGCAGTAGCTGCAGAAACTACAGTGGCCGTGGACTGGTTGGCTGAGGTGCTGGCCTGGGTTCTGCCCACCCTGGCCCGAAGTGAAGGACGGGGAGGGGCAGGGAATAGGTCAAGGGTGGAGAGGAAAAGCCTTTTAGGGACACTGGGGCTGGATGAAGGTGAAGGTTTGGGAGTGGAGGAAGAGGAAGTGGTTGTAGGAGGTGTCTGCTGTGTTTGTGTGCCGGTGCATGTGCTGGATGCTGCGGTGAGGTGGATGTCTGTGGGTGTCTGAGTGCTTGCGTTTGTGAACTTTGGGAGGAGAGGGCACAGACACAGTGGGAGAGGACACAGGGGATGTGTGCATGGATGTGGGGGTGGTGACTGCCAGTGAGGGGCGTGTAGTGATAGGTGTCCTGGTGATGGAGGTAGTAGATGAGGACATAGTGCATGCAAGGGTGAGTGGAGACGCAACTGGGAGGGAGGTGGACGAGGAGAAGGAGGGGAACACAGTGGAGGTAGTGGATGTTGGTGTGTCTGCATCTGGATGGTGCTTGTGTGAGTGCTTGTGGGATGAAGTGTGGTGCTTGTGTAGGCCTGAGACACTTCTGTGTGTTGATTTGGGTGCATGCTGGTCTGAAGGTGTGCTTGGGATAGGCTGGGGTTGAGGGGAATAGGGCCTGGGTAGAGGAAGTTGGAGGGGGGAGGCTAGAGACAGGGACAATGGCTGCCATCAGTGAGTTGGCCAGAGCCTGGAATGCTCTCTGTTGGGCCGCCACGCCAGAGTGAATGCCATCCAGGTATGCATTTGTTTGTTGCAAATGCCCTGCTAGACCCTGGATGGCATTCAGTATGGTTGACTGCCCAACAGAGAAGAATCTCAGGAGGTCAATAGCCTCCTCACTGAGGGTAGCAGCGCTGACTGGGGCAGGGCCTGAGGTGCCTGGGGCGAAGGAGATGCCCACCCTCCTGGGTGAGCGGGCACGGGAAACTCACTGAAGGGCTCCTGGGAGGGCGGTGCTGGTACGGGGGTGGCGGCTGTACCTGTAGTTGGAGTGGGCACAGAGGTGTCCGCCACCGCCAGGGAGCTTCCATGGGAGGAGGTGTTGCCTTCAAAACTGTCCCCTCCTGTCTCCGTCGTGGTGCTCCACTCGCCCTCCATCCCACTGGTGCCCTCATCGTCGGTGGATTTGGCCTCCAGGCACATGTGGGATGCAGCTCCCTCCATCGCCGGTGCCTCGGCTTCTCCGCCAGATGATGCTAATGCACACATGGACAGGGTGACAAAAAAAAGGTGGGGAGAGAGAGGATACACTTGGTCAATGCCAGCAACAACACTACCGTTGGCGTACATAACTCACAGGGAACAGCCCTATGTACTAGGCCATGCATTACCAGTTACAATGCTAGTCATCAGGCCATGGGGTACAATGCCTAACACCATTAGCTGCACACCTGAAACCCACAGGACACTGCCCAGTAGTAGAGGCCCACTATTATTGCATTATTGGGGTTGGAGTGCATCTGAGCTTGCCCATCATGGACCCTACCCTGCCATGCTCGCCCTGGCCTCGGGGCACCCACAGACCCACATCCCTCCCCCAGGTAACACCTTAACCCCTTCGCTGCCAGGCCTTTTCCCCTCCTGTGCCGAGCCTTTTTTTGGCTATTTGGAGCAGTTCGCGCTTAGGCCCTCATAACTTTTTGTTCACGTAAGCTACCCACGCCAAATTTGCGTCCTTTTTTCCAACATCCTTGGGATTCTAGAGGTACCCAGACTTTGTGGGTTCCCCAGAAGGAGGCCAAGAAATTAGCCAAAAAACAGTGAAAATTTCGTTTTTTTTTTAAAAAATTGAAAAATGGGCTGCAGAAGAAGGCTTGTGGTTTTTTCCCTGAAAAGGGCATCATCAAAGGGTTTGCGGTGATAAAATCACCAGCTTCCCAGCTTTCAGGAACAGGCAGACTTGAATCAGAAAACCCAATTTTTCAACACAATTTTGCCATTTTACTGGGACATACCCCATTTTTATGATTTTTTGTGCTTTCAGCCTCCTTCCAGTCAGTGACAGAAATGGGCATGATACCAATGCTGGATCCCAGACACCGCAACATTTCCGAAAAGTAGACAAAATTCTGAATTCAGCAAGGGGTAATTTGTGTAGATCCTACAAGGGTTTCCTACAGAAAATAACAACTGAAAAAGAAAAATATTGAAATTGAGGTGAAAAAAACATCCATTTTTCTCTAAGTTTTACTCTGTAATTTTTTCCTGCAATGTCAGATTTTCGAAAGCAATATACCGTTACGTCTGCTGGACTCTTCTGGTTGCGGGGATATATAGGGCTTGTGGGCTCATCAAGAACTCTAAGTACCCAGAGCCAATAAATGACCTGCACCCTGCAGTGGGTTTTCATTCTATGCCGGGTATACAGCAATTCATTTGCTGAAATATAAAGAGTAAAAAATAGCTATCAAGAAAACCTTTGTATTTCCAAAATGGACATAACATAAGGTGTTGAGAAGCAGTGGTTATTTGCACATCTCTGAATTCCAGGGTGCCCATACTAGCATGTGAATTACAGGGCATTTCTCAAATAGATGTCTTTTTTACACACTGTCTTACATTTGGAAGGGAAAAATGTAGAGAAAGACAAGGGGCAATAACACTTGTTTTGCTATTCTATGTTCCCCCAAGTCTCCCGATAAAAATGATACCTCACTTGTGTGGGTAGGCATAGCGCCCGCGACAGGATATGCCCCAAAACACAACGTGGACACATCACAGAAAACAGACCTGTTTTTAGCAAAGTGCCTACCTGTAGATTTTGGCGTATAGCTCGGCCGCCACCTATGGAAACCTACCAAACCTGTGCATTTCTGAAAACTAGAGACGTAGGGGAATCCAAGATGGGGTGACTTGTGTGGCTGGGACCAGGTTCTGTTACCCAGAATCCTTTGCAAACCTCAAAATTTGGCTAAAAAAACACATGTTCCTCACATTTCTGTGGCAGAAAGTTCTGGAATCTGAGAGGAGCCACACATTTCCTTCCACCCAGCGTTCCCCCACGTCTCCCGATAAAAATGATACCTCACTTGTGTGCGTAGGCCTAGCGCCCGCGACAGGAAACGCCCCAAAGCGCAACATGGACACATCACAGAAAACAGACCTGTTTTTAGCAAAGTGCCTACCTGTAGATTTTGGCCTGTAGCTCAGCCGCCACCTAGGGAAACCTACCAAACCTGTGCATTTCTGAAAACTAGAGACCTAGGGGAATCCAAGATGGGGTAACTTGTGTGGCTCAGACCAGGTTCTGTTACACAGAATCCTTTGCAAACCTCAAAATTTGGCTAAAAAAACACATGTTCCTCACATTTCTGTGGCAGAAAGTTCTAGAATCTGAGAGGAGCCACAAATTTCCTTCCACCCAGCGTTCCCCCACATCTCCCGATAAAAATGATACATCACTTGTGTGGGTAGGCATAGCGCCCGCGACAGGAAACGCCCCAAAGGGCAACGTGGACACAGCCACATTTTTGAAGGAAAATAGAGGTGTTTTTTGCAAAGTGCCTACCTGTAGATTTTGGCCTGTAGCTCAGCCGCCACCTAGTGAAACCTACCAAACCTGTGCATTTCTGAAAACTAGAGACCTGGGGGAATCCAAGATGGGGTGACTTGTGTGGCTGGGACCAGGTTCTGTTACCCAGAATCCTTTGCAAACCTCAAAATTTGGCTAAAAAAACACATGTTCCTCACATTTCTGTGGCAGAAAGTTCTGGAATCTGAGAGGAGCCACAAATTTCCTTCCACCCAGCGTTCCCCCACGTTTCCTGATAAAAATGATACCTCTCTTGTGTGGGTAGGCCTAACGCCCGCGACAGGAAACGCCCCAAAGCGCAACGTGGACACAGCCAAATTTTTGAAGGAAAACAGAGGTGGTTTTTGCAAAGTGCCTACCTGTAGATTTTGGCCTGTAGCTCAGCCGCCACCTAGGGAAACCTACCAAACCTGTGCATTTCTGAAAACTAGAGACCTGGGGGAATCCAAGATGGGGTGACTTGTGTGTCTGGGACCAGGTTCGGTTACCCAGAATCCTTTGCAAACCTCAAAATGTGGCTAAAAAAACACATGTTCCTCACATTTCTGTGGCAGAAAGTTCTGGAATCTGAGAGGAGCCACAAATTTCCTTCCACCCAGCGTTCCCCCACGTCTCCCGATAAAAATGATACCTCACTTGTGTGGGTAGGCCTAGCGCCCGCAACAGGAAACGCCCCAAAGCGCAACGTGGACACATCACAGAAAATAGACCTGTTTTTAGCAAAGTGCCTACCTGTGGATTTTGGCCTGTAGCTCAGCCGCCACCTAGGGAAACCTACCAAACCGTTGCATTTCTGAAAACTAGAGACCTAGGGGAATCCAAGATGGGGTGACTTGTGTGGCTCGGACCAGGTTCTGTTACCCAGAATCCTTTGCAAACCTCAAAATTTGGCTAAAAAAACACATGTTCCTCACATTTCTGTGTCAGAAAGTTCTGGAATCTGAGAGGAGCCACAAATTTCCTTCCACCCAGCGTTCCCCTACATCTCCCGATGAAAATGATACCTCACTTTTGTGGGTAGGCCTAGCGCCCGCGTCAGGAAACGCCCCAAAGCGCAACGTGCACACAGCCAAATTTTTTAAGGAAAACAGAGGTGTTTTCTGCAAAGTGCCTACCTGTAGATTTTGGCCTGTAGCTCAGCCGCCACCTAGGGAAACCTACCAAACCTGTGCATTTCTGAAAACTAGAGACCTAGGGGAATCCAAGATGGGGTGACTTGTGTGGCTCGGACCAGGTTCTGTTACCCAGAATCCTTTGCAAACCTCAAAATTTGGCTAAAAAACCATATGTTCCTCACATTTCTGTGGCAGAAAGTTCTGGAATCTGAGAGGAGCCACAAATTTCCTTCCACCCAGCGTTCCCCCACGTCTCCCGATAAAAATGATACCTCACTTGTGTGGGTAGGCCTAGCGCTCGCGACAGGAAACGGACCAAAACACAACGTGGACATATCAAATTTTTGCATGGAAAACAGTGCTTACCTGTGGATTTTGGCCTCTAGCTCAGCCGGCACCTGGGGAAACCTAGCAAACCAGCGCATTTTTGAAAACTAGAGACCTAGGGGAATCCAAGATGGGGTGATTTGCGGGGCTCTGACCAGGTTCTGTTACCCAGAATCCTTTGCCAACATCAAAAGTTGGCCCAAAAACACTTTTTCCTCTCATTTCGGTGACAGAAAGTTCTGGAATCTGAGAGGAGCCACAAATTTCCTTCCACCCAGCGTTCCCCTAAGTCTCTCCATAAAAATGGTACCTCACTTGTGTGGGTAGGCCTAGCGCCCACGAAAGGAAATGGCCCAAAACACAACGTGGACACAACATATTTTTTCACAGAAAACAGAGGTGTTTTTTGCAAAGTGCCTACCTGTGGATTTTGACCTCTAGCTCAGCCGGCCCCAGGGGGGGGGGGAAATGCCCTAAAATAAATTTGACCCCCCCTGCCCAGGAGCGACCCTTGCCTACGGGGTCGCTCCCCCTGCGTGACATTGGCGCCAAACAACAAATCCCCGGTGCCTAGTGGTTTCTGCCCCCTTGGGGGCAGATTGCCCTAAAATTGACCAATCTGCCCCCAAGGGGGGCAGAAATACTCTAAATACAGTTTGCCCCTCAGGGGAGCGACCCTTGTCTGATGAGTCGCTCCCCATCTCTAAAAAAACACACACAAAAAATGTGCCCTGGCGCCTACAGGTTTCTGCCCCCCCTGGGGGCAGATCGGCCTAATAATAGGCCGATCTTCCCCCTGGGGGGACAGAAATGGCCTAAAATAAATTTGCATCCCCAACCCCCACCAGGAGCGACCCTTGCCTACGGGGTCGCTCCCCCTGCGTGACATTGGCGCTAAAAAACAAATCCCCGGTGCCTAGTGGTTTCTGCCCCCTTGCGGGCAGATTGACCTAAAATCGACCGATCTGCCCCCAACGGGGGCAGAAATGCTCTAAATACAGTTTGCCCCCCAGGGGAGCGACGCTTGTCTGATGGGTCGCTCCCCATCTCTAAAAAAAACAAACAAAAAAAAAAAACACAAAAAAAAATTTGCCCTGGCAACAAGAGGTTTCTGCCCCCAGGGGGGGTAGAAATGGCCTAAAATAAATTTGCCCCCCCAACCCCCACCCCCCCACCAGGAGCGACCCTTGCCTACGGGGTCGCTCCCCCTGCGTGACATTGGCGCCAAAAAACAGATCCCCGGTGCCTAGTGGTTTCTGACCCCTTGGGGGCAGATTGACGTAAAATCGACCAATCGGCCCCCAAGAGGGGCAGAAATACTCTAAATACAGTTTGCCCCCCAGGGGAGCGACCCTTGTCTGATGGGTCGCTCCCCATCTCTAAAAAAACAAACAAACAAAAAACAAAAAAAATAATAATAAAATTGCCCTGGCGCCTAGAGGTTTCTGCCCCCCCTGGGGGCAGAAATGGCCTAAAATAAATTTGCCCCCCCAACCCCCACCCCCCCCCTCGGAGCGACCCTTGCCTACGGGGTCGCTCCCCCTGCGTGACATTGGCACCAAAAAATAAATCCCCGGTGCCTAGTGGTTTCTGCCCCCTTGGGGGCAGATTGACATAAAATCGACCAATCTGCCCCCAAGGGGGACAGAAATGGTCTAAACACAGTTTGCCCCCCAGGGGAGCAACCCTTGTCTTATGGGTCGCTCCCCATCTCTAAAAAAACAAACAAACAAAAAAAAAAACACAAAAAAAGATTTGCCCTGGCGCCTAGAGGTTTCTGCCCCCCCTGGGGGTAGATCGGCCTAATACCAATAGGCTGATCTGCCCCCAGGGGGGCAGAGATGGCCTAAAATAATTTTGTCCCCCCCACCCTCCCCCCCCCCGGGGAGCGACCCTTGCCTACAAGGTCGCTCCCCTTGCTTGACGGCGCAAAAAAAAGATCCCTGGTGCCTAGTGGTTTCTGCCCCCTTGGGGGCAGATTGACCTAAAATCGGCCGATCTGCCCCCAAAGCGGGCAGAAATGGCCTAAATACATTTTGCCCCTCCAGGGGAGCGACCCTTGTCCAAGGGGTCGCTCCCAATCTGTAAAACAAAAAAACAAAAAAATCCCTGGTGCCTAGTGGTTTCTGCCCCCCTTGGGGGCAGATCAGCCGAATCAAAATAGCCTGATCTACCATCCAGGGGGGCAGAAATGGCCTAAAATAATCCCCCCCCCCCAGGGAGCGACCCTTGCCTAAGGGGTCGCTCCCCTTGCGTGAAATTCACGCAAAAAAAAACCTCCCTGGTGTCTAATGGTTTCTGCCCCCCTTGGGGGCAGATTGGCCTCATCAAAATAGGCCAATCTGCCCCCAAGGGGGGCAGAAATGGCCTAAATATATATTGCCCCGTAGGGGAGCGACCCTTGCCTAAGGGATCGCTCCCCACCTAAAAAAAAAGAACATCACAAAAAAAAAAAAAAAGCTCCCTGGTGTCTAATGGTTTCTGCCCCCCTTGGGGGCAGATTGGCCTCATCAAAATAGGCCAATCTGCCCCCAAGGGGGGCAGAAATGGCCTAAATATAATTTGCCCCCCAGGGGAGCGACCCTTGCCTAAGGGGTCGCTCCCCACCTACGAAAAAAGAAAACATCACAAAAAAAAGGTCCCTGGTGCCTAGAGGTTTCTGCCCCCAGGGGGGGCAGTAAAGGCCTTCCTAAAAAATGCCCCCCTGGGAGCGACCCTTGCCCAAGGGGTCGCTCTCTTTTGCCAATTTCATTGAGAAAAAAAAAAATCCCTGGTGTCTAGTGGGGTTTCAAAAGCCGGATTGCAAGCAATCCGGCTTTTGAAACCTGTGAGATACTTCAAAGGGAAGGAAATACATTTCCTTCCCTTTTGAAGCCTCTCGGGCCTCCCCCAGTGATTGAAAGAGAAATGCAAAAGCATTTATTTTTCAATCGCGCTGGAAGCTCTGCTTCCAGCGCGATGGGGGAGACCCTGTGACTTATCAGCGCGCGCTCGGGGGGGTCGGGGGTGGAAGGGGAAGGGCTTCCCCTTCCATCCCTGACTTTGGGGGGGTGGGGGGAAGCACACAGAGGGAGCGAGAGCGCTCCCTCTGGGCTGTGTGCAGAGGAAGTAGTGGTTACGTCCTCGGCACAGCAGCACTGTGCCGCAGGACGTAACCACTACGTCCGCGGCACAGAAGGGGTTAATGCTTGCAAATTAATGATTCTGAATTAGTACTCATCCCCTTGTGGCTGCTGTGATGCCTTCAAGCGCCCATCCAACTCCGGATTGGCCACTGCCAGGATGCAGAACCTCAGGTGGGTCAGGGTATGACGGGCACCCCATCATCGTTGGGAGGCCAGCCCCAGCTGGGCCTCCGCCGTCTTCCTTGCCCAGCGGCGCAGGTCCTCCCACCGTTTGTGACAGTGGGTTCTCCACCTGTCAAAGACCCCCAGGGTCCCCACCTCCTTGGCGATGGCATGCCAAATATCCTTTTAATGATGGGCACTGACCTGCAGAAAGAGATACATAGAAAGAGGTATTAGTCATACCGTCCGGCCTGTTACACTCATGACCCACCATATCCCTCCCATCCCCTTACACACAGACCTTGCCCACCAAACATGCAGCACTCTGCCTAGGATCCCTCAGCCCCCCTCTACACGAGGCTTGCACACACAGCACTCCATACATTTATGCCCCACGCATCGTGCTCAGTGTACTCACCTGTTTGTCTGGAGGACCATAAAGTAAAGGGTACTGGGGTAGGACCCCATCCACTAGTCTCTCCAAATCCTCGGAAGTGAAGGCAGGGGCCCTTTCCCCAGACACTCAAGCCATTGTCACTTCCAGACACAGGTCACAGCAGCACTTGCAGTGTAGGTCCTCTCCTGTTGAAGGTCAGGAAGCAAGTGAGTGAACAGATAGAAAATGGAGGTCACGTCCGCGGAGGTGCGTACCGTCACCACTGGCATACATCATCATTGGCTCCTCGAACCCTTAGGCCCCAGTGATAACCAATGATGTGTTGCACAGCAGTCATCGACCGCCTCCCTCAATGGTGCACAACGTCAACAGAATTACCTAATTTCCACTTGTCCCTCCTCACAGGTCAGGCGGCTGCCATTTCAGGGGGGCACAGGCCATGATACCTAACTGTGTCACAGCAGACATAGGCACATCAACGGACATACACGTTCACATTAAGTTTCTGTAATAAATACAAGGCATGTTAATCTGAGTTTATGTTTGAATATGACCATCTGGTCACCGTTTTTCGCCCTAGAGTTCAAGCGCTGAGGATGAATAGGAGATGTAGACATACCCCTGTGTACAGACCCCTGGTGGACCTGGCGACAATGGAGGACAGGAACATTTTCCTAACCTAAAGACTTGATAGGGCCACAATCCAAGAGCTGTGTGCCCATTTGGAGCCAGAACTGATTTCAGCTATCCGCCACCCCACAGGTATACCCCCTCTAGTGCAGGTCCTGTCAGTGCTCCATTTCCTGGCAAGTGGTTCCTTCCAAGCATCAGTGGCAATGGCATCAGGGATGTCCAGGCCTATGTTCTCAAACGTCCTGATCAGAGTGTTGTCTGCCCTGATGAAACACATGCACAGCTACATCGTATTCCAGGTGGAGGATTTGGGCACAGTGAAGGCTGACTTCTATGCAATGGGACACATCCCCAACATCATTGGTGCTATTGATGATACACATTTTGCCTTTGTCCCACCCCGGAGAAATGAACAGGTGTCCATAAATCGAAAGAGCTTTCACTCTCTGAATGTGCAGATAGTGTGCTTGGCAGAACAGTACATCTCCCATGTCAATGCAAAGTATCCTGGTTCTGTGCATGATGCCTTTATCTTGAGGAATAGCAGCATCCCATATGTGATGGCTCAACTCCAGAGGTACAGGGTGTGGCTAAGAGGTGACACCCATTGTCTGTTTGTATATGGGTGTGGGGTTGTCCCCAAGGGTGAGTGTCTGGCTAACAGGTATCCCTCGTTATTTACAGGTGACTCTGGTTACCTCAACCTCTCATGGCTACTGACCCCAGTGAGGAATGCCAGGACAAGGGCAGAGGAATGTTACAATGAGGCACATGGGCGAACAACGAGTATCATTGAGCACACCTTTGGCCTCCTGAAGGCCAGATTCCGGTGCCTCCATCTGACAGGTGAATCCATGTGCTAATCACCCAAGGAGGTGTGCCAGATCATCGTTGCATGTTGCATGTTGCACAACCTTGCATTGAGACGCCAGGTGCCTTTTCTGCAGGACGATGAGGCTGGAGATGGTCATGTGGCAGCGGTGGAGCCTGTGGACAGTGATGAAGAGGAGGCAGAGGAAGAGGATGTGGACAACAGAACTGCTATAATTCAACAGTACTTCCAGTGACACACAGGTAAGACACTGTAACTTCACCTTCCATTGCAGTTTTGTGTTGGACATTGTACATGGCAGACTGATTTTCCAAAATCTATGGCCACTTACTGTACCCCTTGGCATCTCTATTTTCAGATATCTGTGCCCCACTCTGGCTCCTGCTGTGTTTACTGCTGCCCACTACAGGTCATACCTATGTATGTATAACTGTACATTTGAAATGAAATGTTTACAGCTTGTTAAATTAAAAAAATGTTCAATCAATTGACAGACTCTATACTTTTATGAGTTCCATGGGTGTTTATTTCTGTGATAATAAGTGTAGGGGGTATTGCAATGGGCTGTGTTGATGATGGAGGAATTGTCCAGGATAGAGTCCAGTCTATTGGTATCACAGATGCATTGTCCAAGGTGGCATAGGGGGTGGGACAATGGCAGTTCAAGGTGGACAGGGTGACATAGTGGAACACAAGGGTGACATTCAGGGGAGTCTAATTTCCTGGCGGGGGTCTTGTCAATGTTGTCTGGCTTCTGCCTGGATCGCAGGGACCTTTTGCGTGGTGGTTCTCCTTCTGCAGGGTTGGGGTGCTGGTGGCCTGTTGTTCCTTTGGCGGGGCCTCCTGCCCACTAGCGTCGGCGGAGGTGGAGGGCTGTTCATCGGTCTGGTTAGTGTCTGGGGCCCGTTGGTGTGCCATAGCCTCTCTCATGGTGTTGGCCATGTCTGCCAGCACCCCTGCAATGGTGACCAGGGTGGTGTGGATGTCCCTCAGGTCCTCCCTGATCCCCAGGTACTGTCCCTCCTGCAGCCACTGGCCCTTCTGCAATTTGGCCAGTATCTGGATGATGGTCTCGGGAATGGTGGTATGCTCCCAGGATGTTGGTGAGTGCCTCGTGGAGAGTCGGTTTCCTTGGCCTCCCCTCCCCCTGTCGCACAGCAGCCCTCCGAGCTTCCCTGATGTCCTATGCCTCTGTCCCCTGAACCGTGTGCCCACTGCCACTGAGCCCAGGTCCCTGATCATCCTGTGTTTGTGGTGTGCCCTGGGGTCCCTGTAGTGGTGGACACACTGCTGCTTGACGTGTCCTTGGGACAGAGGTATGGGCCCGCTGGGTGGGTGCTGTGGTTTCCTTAGGGGTGAGTCTCGGTGGTGGTTTGGGACTGTGGCTGGGTCACCGACTGTCCAGAGGTCCCTGATGGGCCAGGTTGGTCATCCTGATCCATACGTGCAGAGCTGCTGTCATCACTTTGGGCCTCTTCTGTGGGACTGGATGTTGCTGGCACCTCCTCTCCGGTGACGTTGGGTGGGGGTCCTGTGAGGATGTAAATGCAGTGTTATTGTTTCTGCATGTGACATCTTGTGCACGTGTGTGCTTCCCTCTATTGTTGTTATTACCAAGGCAGCTTTGGCTTGTGTGAGTTGTGATTTGGTTGGCTAAGTGATTGTCACTAGTGTGCATGCTGTGGTGATGGGGGTCCATGCATTGGTGTTGCATGCAGGGATTGGTATTGGGATGGGTGGGTTGTGATGGTGGGGCATATGTGAGGTTGTGGAGTGATGGAGGTGAGGGTAGGGGTAGGAGTTTGTGATGGCATGCAGGTGGGGGGGAAGTAGTAAAGATTTGACTTACCAGAATCCAGTCCTCCTGCTACTCCTGCCAGGCCCTCAAGATGCATGATCGCCAAGACTTGCTCCTCCCATGTTGTTAGTTGTGGGGGAGGAGGTGGAGGTCCACTGCCAGTCCTCTGTACAGCTATCTGGTGTCTTGCAACCACAGAACACACCTTCCCCCGTAGGTCGTTCCACCCCTTCCTGATGACATCCCTTGTTCTTGGGTGCTGTCCCACTGCGTTGACCCTCTCCATGACTCTCCACCATAGCTCCATCTTCCTAGCAATGGACGTCTGCTGCACCTGTGATCCGAATAGCTATGGCGCTACCCAGATGATTTCCTCCACCATGACCCTTAGCTCCTCCTCTGACAACCTGGGGTGTCTTTGTGGTGCCATGGGTGTAGTGTGTGTGAGTGTGTGTGGGATGATGTGTTGGGGTGTGTGCTGTGAGGTGTGTGGATGGTGGATGGTGTTCTGTGGCTCTGATTCAGTGGCTGCTCCTGGCGTGTTTCTCTCTCAGTTGTCCATTTTCTTTACTTGTAAAGGGTTGTGGGTAGTGTGGGTGTGTGTTTTATAGTGTTGTGGGTGGGTGTGTGGGTGTAGTGTGTGTATGTGTGTCAGGTGTGTGTAGTTTGAATTGTCCAATGTGGTGTTGTTTTGTTAGGTTATGTGTATTTTTAGCACGGCGGTATGTACCGCCAATGGTTTACCGCAATTGAATGTCCGCTGCAGTGATTCGTGGGTCATAATGCTGTGGGCATATTTCTGTTGGTGTAACGGTGTGGGTTTTGCTACTGCCATTTTATCACTGACCTTTGGGCTGGCGGACTTGTGTGTGTGTCTGTATAGTGAGGGATTTCTATGTGTGGGTCATAATACGTGTAGCGCTATACCGCCGCAGTCACGGTATGTTAGCGGCAGTCAGCATGGTGGTAAGCAGCACTTACCGCCAATGTCATAATGAGGGCCTTAATGTTGGTTTGCAAATGCATCTGCGGTATACTGCCAATTTCTCCCTCAACTATAACTCTGCAGTAACACATCTATTTATCTCTGTATCTCTCTCTCTCTCTCTCTCTCTCTCTATATATATATATATATATATATATATATATGTATATAGATATATAGATATATAGATACTCATTTGCAAACTTGGATAGGGTGATCTTTTCAGATGTGCTCAGTAGGCCAACATTCCATTTCTTCACAATTCAGTTTTTGAAGGACTTTTTTACTTGTATGTTGATTTGGTACCCTTAGGCATGCTGTGTCTATGCATGTGAGTGTCGACCTATGCTTATGTTTGTTTGTGGGCATTGGTGCTTGCATGATATGTACACTATGCAAGACCCCTACACATTGGCTTTGTCAGCCTCACTACTAGGTATTCGAGACTCTGAGGGGGTCATTCCGACTTCAGTGGTCCTTTCACAGGACCGCCGAAGCCGCTGCAGGCAAAAGACCACTAGTACTGGAGGTCCTTTGCCCGCCATATTTGGAGTGTTCCGTTGACCCAGCAAGCAAAAACAGAATTTCTGCCCGTTGGCTCAGCAGAACACTCACCACAACATTGCTGCCGACTCAGGCGGCAATGTTGTGGTGCATAGGTGTGACAGCACCTGTCACGCATTTAACTGCCCGTAATTCAGGCAGTGAAATGCGCAATGGGGCTATGCATGAGGGCCCCTGCACTGCGCAGGCCAAGTGCATGGGCAGTGCAGGGGCCCCCAGGGGCCCCCGACACCCCCATTCCACCAGCATTTCCATGGCAGTGTTCACCTCCATGGAAAGGCTGGCGGGTCGGGACTCATAATCCGGAGGGCAGCGTTGCTTGCAGTGCTGTCCTGACGGATTACAGCCGTTGGCGGTTGGACTGTGGCAGCTCCGCCATGATCAGAATGTGGCAGTCGGACTGCCCTGCCTGCAGTGGTCCGTACTGGTACGCAGCCCTGGTGTCGGAATGAGCCCCTGAATCGTAAAAAGAGGTGTATCATGTTTATCATTCTTGTTAAGTATAATTGATCTTGTGCAATAAGTTCAGCTTTGCGAACATTACCTGTGATGTAAAATGAATTTGTGTGAATAATTAAACAAACGTTTTAATTATAACAAAATGAACCTTCTTTTCCACCCACACTGTCTGGGCAAAGTATCACATTTTATCTTCCTGGGTACAGCAATCAGCTGCTGACAGGTAAATGCTAACTCCAGAAACATATCAGAAATGACTTACTATTTTGTTAGCTTGTCTCCTGTTTGCTGTAGATTTTCTTTTTTGCAGATGGTGGACTCTGTAGCAAGCAAGGCAACTTCATATATCTACTGAAAAACCCACAACATTGACTTTGTCCATGAACATGGCTCCTGGGAAGCTTACACTCTGTAGTTACCTGTCGCCCATTGTTTTAGAGTCTTCCAACTTGTCCAGTGTTGATAAGCATTAAATGAGATATATGTTGTGGCAGATTATCCGTTTTTCATTGTAATCCTTCTGCCCAAATTGCTTTATTATTTATCGGAGCAAATGAAATGCATTTCTGTAATATGAAATATGACGGTTCTTGTAAGACAGAAATATTTAAAAAATGACAATCAAAAGATCACAAGGCAGTTATGGTTTGACAGAGCATAAACGTATGGTATCAAGGATAGCATTTAGAAAGAAGAGATAAACATGGTTATGTATTCACCGTCCCGTCTGTTTTCTTGGCTTCCAGGTCCTCCTTTGCATAGGTCATTCCTAATGGCATTTGTGACATTCGTGGAGCATTCTTGCATGTTACATACAAAATGACTAGAATGAGATAGATTGCTTTGTGATTATTTAGGGGATTGGTATGCAGCCATCATGGTTCACCCTTGAGTTTCTTTTTTCACATGCTAGCTAATTATCAGTCGTTTTTACAAGTTGTACACTCTTAATTCTAGAAACAAAACAAAATTCTGGTTGTACAGAGTACTTAAAGGCACTTACTAGTTGTGTTAGCTTTTTAATTCATATCAGTAGCCACTGGAAGCACTCTCTTGTCAAGGCAAGAGTTCTGAGTATTATAACCCTATACGTGGTTCTATCTCAAACTATCTAGTTAAATAATATCGGCCTGCACTAACATCAACTGCAGAATATTGACATGCCAAGGTAAGCATACACTCGAAAGTAAAGTTCTTAACTCCAGATCTACATACCCTGATGATATGTTGATAGTCAATATTGTGCGGTTGACATTGGTGAAGGGTGATTAAAAAAATAGATATTTTAGTAGAACACCATCAGCATTATATTGATTTATTGCTTGGAAGCAATTGCCAGCAAGAAAAATAATATATGTCATCCATATCAATATGTGTGTGATGTTATAGGTATTTGTGGGTGTGTCTGTCTTGCCCAAGTAGCACAGCATGAAATCCGGATGTCAACTTTGATATCGAGTTATCCTTCTGCCTGCTTATTTTCCACCAATGGCACCTTTTATTCATTGTTATGCGCTTTAAAGAGATATTTTGGACATCTTGCCTTATCAGTGTGAAAGACAGTTGTGAAAGTTCTGGTTACATCCAGATTTGATTCTGATGACTCACTTCACCTTGGCCATGCTAAGTGTTTGGTTAGGCAGCTTCAACTAATGCTAATGTTGCAGCCCAGTTGATTTTGAAGATACCACATCATTAACATATAACACCACGTCTCAGATCCCTACACAGACTCAAGGTGAAAAAGAGAATTCCGTGTAAAAGAGTAGTTCTTACATACCAGAGTTTACATGGTATGGGTCCCAAGTATCTGAATTAGTGTGTAAAACATTGTCATCCCATCAGGGATTTGAGATCTTTAAATCCACTGCTGTTAACAATTCCTAGGATCAAGTGGGTGAGGAAAGGTGTATATTCCTTTGCCTTTCTGGCCACAAACATTTGGAATGATTTTCCTGTTTCCTTAAATGGCATTGACAACTAGATTTGCTTAAAAATTAAATACATGGGTCTTTGGATCTGCTTAACTAATGCTCATACACTCAGATTGTAATTTCTTCTTACCTATGGTAGCACCTGGATATTTGTTTAGGCTAGCGGTCACACTTTACAAGTGAACGATAATGTATAAATATGGAATATATACCTCAGATCTATTGTCATTGTCAATGATAGTTTCAGAAAAGACAAAGTAGAGAATAATTTGCTCTGCCCAAGAATGTGCCTTGAGTGCTTTTCTGCATGTCTGTTCCAATAGGTACAAAAAGGTACATCTCCCACATTACACAAATGTTCCCTGCTTACCATGTATAATTTCTGGGTAGAAGGCGAAGCCCTGTATACCCCTGATTTCACTCCATGAGTTCATGTTCTCCTGCTAAGGAAGCTGACTGGACTTTGCAGTCATGTCCATTTTGGAAAAAAAGTGTCCTCATGGTCAGGGCTGACAAGATATGTAGGTAGAGTGTTCAAGAAATGGTCTGGAAGGGGGGAAACATTGAATCCACGCAACAACTATGTGCTGTAGGTGGACATCATTGGATTCAGGAGGAACAGTGATCACACCGGAAACACACTCTCATGAACAAATCTCTAGCTCTGTGTCTGCACTCAATCCCTTAATGTATGAAGTGCAGTGCCAGAAGAGAACATTGTAGTACTTTTCTGGGGGATTTACCTGGGAATGGGTTACGGTCCGAAACACATATTTAAGCATGAAGCCATTTTCCACTTGATTAAAGGAAGAGTGTTGAACTGTAGATTGCTTGATTTTCTTTGACGTTGTGCTCTAGCCTGCATTCCTAAGTGAATACAGCTGTGCAACAACAGAAGATATGTTCTGTCATTGTTCTGTGACTGCTCTATATGTCGGATACGAGAACAAATAAGTGAGCTAATGCTAAACGGTTTTAGAAACACATATTGTTACAATGTAATTTATATGGCATTTCAAGGCTATCGTGAGGAAAGTGTATACAAGAGTTAAAAAAATGACACAGGTATAGAATAAAACGCATTCTTCACTTGGAGGCAATAAAATATTTTAAACCCTCCCCTTCTATAAATCACATGATTAGGTTTTTATGGAGTCATACATCAATTTTATATTTGACTACTGATACTGTTCGTAAGTCCCTGATGCTGCAAAATAAAGATATGTATCAAATAAGTCAGTGCTTAGACTAGATTAATGATCAGTATGACAGTAATCGTCATACTAGCAGGACCTTCAAGACACACAGAATTGTAGAGGATTTGGCAGGGAAATAAAGCTTTTTAGAAATGGAGTTGTTTCATATCCATAGTATTTATTTATTGTGAAAACCTGGTCTATTGCCTGGAATAAAGTCAGGTGACAGTGCACTACAGAGAAATGAAGCTGGTCTGCCTGCAGTTTCATACAATGACAATAAAGACTATTTCACAATCCACGATTTAATTTGGTTAAACACAAACACTAGCATATGTTGGGCCTGGTAAGAATTTTAAACGGATGTAACTGTGGACAGGGGAGCACACTGGTCTGGCGTTACAGAAATGCAAGTCAGATGCTAGGGAGGAGGCGGGAAAACTGTCTCGGGTATGAGTGTGCTAACTATAGAAATAGTGCAATTGAGCTACACTTGAGGTACATACGTTCTGAAATGGAGAGTTACTGAGGGTGTAATGTGATCTCGTTTGGACCTGAAGTTCATTTGTGAGAGTGAAATTGAGCGTGGAACTATTTTCAAGTATTATACGTTTGAACTTGGTTAACAATAGTACTTGCCCTTTCGAAAACGTGCTCATAGAAAAAAGTTACAGATTGTGACATGAAGGCTTAAACTTTAGAGACACAGTGCTTTTTTAGGCAAGGAAGAATGCATACGAGGAATGCGGTTCATTCTTATTACTCCTTCTGAAGTCCTACTCATAATAATTTGCATTCAGCCACCGCAATCCTGCCATCCCTTCAAGCTATCAATCGTGATGAATGTATGGGTGTGTCCAGCGCAAGCAAGAACTTCATTTAGGGGTCACCGGTGGTAGCAGTAGTACTCCTAGCCTGTCCCTTGTTACCCCTGACACTACCCTTGTGACCCTGCTCACTTTTTAGGGTCGCGTGCATAAGTGCTCCGTCCTTATTGTAATCTCGCTTTGGGCTTTCAACCATGCCCATGTGGGTTTGCCTTTTAGAATACGCCTGCTTTCATTAGTGAAAGGCATGCATACGTCATGCCCTTTCCGGTGTTTAACCCTCCTCGAGTGCACCGGCCAACTACTGAAAACATACCATGCTCCATGTTTTCAGCATGGTTTCTGGACTAATTTCTCTTTTTTTTCACGCAGGCAGTTGCACTGGGTTTTACATAGCGCGATCACGCTCGGTTTTTTTTCGTTTTCAATTTCAGGGTGATCACACTGCGTTTTACACAGTGCGATCACGCTAGTTTTTTTAATTTTAAATTGTGTGGCAAGAAAAGTCCGATTAGGAGTTTACAATACTAATAGCTCTAACTCGAGCAAATGCGAGACCTGTTACATTGCAAATGCTTGTTATTGTTTTTAGGGAACAGGGACACTAGGTAGTCTGTTCCATAAAATATATGCATTCAGGGCCACACTGGACAAAATTGTGCTATCATGTGAACTGACAGCGACACCCCACGTGACCAGGTATTTGTGGTCCGAAGTAATGCACATGCAGAGTGTGGCGGCATGAAAAACGATATGTAGTAAAATCCTAGCAGAAAGTAACAATCTTGCAAAATATTTCCTTTTACTTTCCCTGTGTTAGAGAGGTGCAAAAGAAATACACCAGAAAGGGAGTGAGAAACAAGGGACAGGCGAAGATAACCAGTACTAGTAGAAAGAAAAGAGGTAGCGGAAACTGCAGAGAACGAGGACAGTGGCAGATATGAAGGCAGGTGTGTGTCTTTCTGCATGTGTGTGTGAGAGAGTGTGCTAGTTGAAAGACGGAGAGGAGGAGGTTGAAGTGAGTGAAATAAACAAGTGTTTCAGTCAGTGCGACTAGTGAAAGAGATGAAGATATGAACACTAGAACAATAGATGAGAAAGAGCTAAGAGGGAAGAAAGAGAGGGTGAGACAAGTGTGAAAAAAGTTGAAAAAAGGACTGATGTCTGTGAGACAGCTACGAGACAGAAGAAAGCCTTGTGAGAAAGAAACAATTTGCATAAACAGCAAAAGAGAGGGAGACAGGTGTGTTAGAATGGGGGGATGGGGAAATCGACCGATGCGAGAGAAAACTCAGAGAAAGAGGCAAGAGACAGGTGAAAAAGAGGTAATACGGTGAGAGAAATGAGCACGTTGCCAGGTAAGAAATGTGTGATAATGAGACAACTGGGAAAAGAGGGTGAGAGAATGGAGAGACTGTTAATAGACAGTTGAGGCCATGACAGGGCTTAATTTGTAAATAAAAACGTGCTTGTGCCCAAAGCCCTCCTCTTAAACACTTGGCTGCTGTAATTAAATGTGCAAACAGAATACCGAGGCAGCGTAATCCTGAAGCCATCTTGGACCTCTTCAATCCATTCACAGCCACTCCCTGCCCCTTCAGCTCACTCTTGCAGCTTTTTGCTTTCACTCATTGTGACGCTTTTTCATTTTTTTCTCCGTCTTTCCCTTATGTGACTTTTTTTTGCAGTAAATGCTTGAGGCAGAAAAATAAGTGCCGGCCCTCAAAAATAAGTGCTGTTTCCACGCACCGGAAACAACAAGAACAAATTAGGGACTGGGCCATGGATATAGGAGAGATAGCGAGAGACCGATGGGTGATAAAGGAACAGAGAGAGAGCAGAGAAAGCAGAAGAAGGTGAGGGGTACATGGGAGAAATAGAGGGATGATATGATATAGAAACAGAGAAAGATGAGGTAGAAGGGCGAGGTAGTGAGGCAGAGAGATAAAGGACCGGCGATAGAGAGTATTAAAAAAACAGGAAAGAGAGGTGCCCGGAACAAAAGGACCAATGAATTTGGGAGAGAGTTAATAAAGCAAATAGGTGAGAATGTTTGCACCTGAAAATGTGATGGTTGTGTTCTCATCGTATCTTGGGGACATTACAGTTAAAAGAGAAATTAAGCCCCTTGTTACAAGTTTTTAGGATATAGGACCTGATTACAACTTTGGAGGAGGTGTTAATCTGTCCCAAAAGTGACGGTAAAGTGACGGATATACCACCAGCCGTATTATGAGTCCATTATATCCCATGGAACTCGTAATACGGCTGGTGGTATATCCGTCACTTTTGGGACGGATTAACACCTCCTCCAAAGTTGTAATCAGGCCCATAGTGGCATATTTACCACATGTGATGGTGTGTTTACCACAAGCAATAAATACTTTCTTTTCCCTGTTTTCAACTGGAAAATTAGGCATAACATACAGATCTCGTATTGAACAAGCCAAATTCTGTATATTTTGTCTTACTTTATGCCTTTTCCCCTATAACATTTGGCACATTTGACCCGCTGGACTTTATCAGGGAAAAGCTGCAAAGGTTTAATCAATATCACACAACTCACAATTCCAGCCCCTGTTTGCTCAGAAATTAGCATTTATTCCTTAACTCCTAATTAGGGTGTTGGGTACTAAAACTATATTGTCTTTTTATCACTCTTTTGTTTTTTGCATGGTTTTTAATTTAAATATTCCTGTGAGGTCATAAGAGCAAATATTATGCTACATCACTTCTTAATACACCAGTGGGTAACAGATCATTTGATACCACTTCATGTGGTGATATAATGGCAAAATGGTGTCTTTTATCACATCCTGCACTGTCTGCCCTTTGGTAAATTGACATTCATGATATTCTTACCATGCAATCATGTGTGATGCAGTTTTATAAACCAACTGGTACAAACGTTGAAACGTAGCACTCATTAGCCTCTGCCAACATCACTTTTGCACTTGTTGGTCAGGGAAAATGTCAGTTTGACATTTCCTTTCTGGAAAAGCCTTTTTGGAACTGTACTCGCAGCTTTCATTCAGACTATGGGGGTCATTCCGACCCTGGCGGCCGGCGGTTTGCTGGCGGGAACACCGCCAACAGGATGGCGGTGTCCCGCCAGCAAGTATGACCGTGGCACAAAAGCCACGGCCATACCGCCGGCCCCTCCATTTTCCCACCAGGTTTCCGCCTGGCGGTCATAATCCCCAGGGCAGCGGTGCAAGCACCGGTGCCCTAGGGATTATGAGTCCCCGACCGCCAGCCTGTCCGTGGCGGTAGACACCACCATGGAAAGGCTGGCGGTAAGGGGATGCACAGGGCCCCTGGGGTCCCCTGCACTGCCCATGCACTTGGCATGGGCAGTGCAGGGGCCCCCAGGCATAGCCCCGTCACACATTTCACTGACCGAATTTCGGGCAGTGAAATGCGCGATGGGTGCTACTGCACCCGCTGCACATCAACATTGCCGCCGGCTCTATTACGAGCCGGCAGCAATGTTGATGTGCCATTCCCGCTGGGCCAGCGGACGGTAACGCTGTTACCGTCCGCTGACCCAGCGGAAATGTCGGAATAGGGAGGCATGAATACCGCCGGCAATGGCGGTATTCTGTCTCCCCCGGGCTCGGCGGTCTGGAAAAAAGACCGCCGAGGTCGGAATGACCACCTATATGTACTATGAACTGGCTGCAAAGAACTGGTCACAATTTGCAACCAGTACTTTTGCAACCATTCTGTCAATTTGCAAACCGTCTTAAGTACTAATAGCTTGGTTGGCAAATTGTGGATTCCTAGTGGGCCGCAATTCGATCTACCTCATGAATATTAATGAGGTAGGTTGAAAATTGTGACCGACAAGGAATTGGAGCCATGGCAAAGATTGTAGATGATAAAGACCTGCTGTCTTGTTTTTTACTTTATGACACGTCTTAGTCTGTAGTTTGATGGTGTCCTGGATGCAGACAAGATGGAAGTAGTAATCTTCAGATAAAACACCTTGCTCTGGTACTCCACCTTGTGTCCGGCAAGACTGAGCAGAGCCATGTGGTGTCATTACTAGGGCTGTTAGAGACATGGTGAGAATCTCTAGTATATACTACACACAAATGTGCAGCTTCGATTAATTTATTTGGTGGATAGCACACTTTCAGCTTTAGTCCTAATTGGTAGGTTGACATGATTGATGGTAGATTTTTTCATCATTATGAGACCTTCATGCTAACAATATGAGTTGAAAAGGTCCACATTGTCTGAAGGGTTGCCCTATGGATACATCAGATTGACAAGGAACAACACATACATTGGACTCATTTAATGATATAAGGCTCAAAAGGCACCTTTAATTGTGTGTATGTGTATCATTGTGTATATGTCACTGCACCTGCACTTGAGCACTGAGCCCCTTTGCCATTGCTTCTTTTATGCAAACTATTGAGAATGTAATTATTTTGCATTCAGAAAGGTCTCTGCGAATTCATTTATGTTGAAGAAACTGGAGGTAACAGAGGTTATAATTTTCGGGGTGAACCTGGCTGAAAGAAAGACCCACTGAACTGTTGCTCTCCATCTTGCATTTTGGCATCCTTGTTTAGTCTTTGGGCAAATAGAGATTGGTGGTGTGATCAGTCACGGCTTGCAGGGGCTACAGGGGGTGGGGCGGTGCACGGGAGGTAAGATGAATAAAATATAAAAAATACATTTTTTTAAAAACTTACTGCCATGCCACTGATCTCATCTGCTCAGCATCAGGCAGGAACAGGCTCCCAGCATGCCCTGCGGCCAATCCTGATGCTGCACCCAGCCAGGGCACTTCCATGCAGAAAGGGAGGCTGTGCCTGCTCTCTCTAGCTCAGCAACACAGTGCTGGGCTTGAGAGAGCACAGTGCACTTGTGTGTTTGGCCAACTTGAGATGGTCAAACAAACACACATGCACACTGAGGAATACACAGTGCACTCACCTCACTGCTCGTCACCCCCAATGCCCCACCCCTTTAACAATGAAAGGATATAAACCTAGTTTATTATCCTTTCATTGTTAAAAGATTTGATGCGGTTGCTGCTGGTGGGGGTCAACGCTCCTCCGCCATAGCGGAGGAGCTGCTACTGGGTGTGATATATTGGGTTTGAAGATGATGCAGACTGCAAATGCAGCCAATGGAGTTCCAGAAGGATGGGGGTGATGTGATCCTATTTCTTCAGCCACTGGATGAGTTGTGCTGCTACATATAGGATGCCCATAAGGAATGCCAGTGTGGAGTCTGGAAGGATACAGAGCAGGCAATTACCACCATCCACACTCAAGAGTATGAAAGTATCTTGATGGAAGAAATGGTTTGAGTTTCTTTGGAAGGGAGAGCTGGTATTAGGCTGGTTTTAATAGCGAATCTTAAGCGTGAAGTTGTCATCCAGGGTGAATCCAAGTGGCTTGATATTCAGTGTAAGTTGAGATGTGAAGTTATCAAGATTCACTTCATTGCATTATTTCTTCCTTGTTGTTCTTTGCAAATAACAGGATTGTGGTTCCTGATAGTCTGATAATATGATAGGACATACAATTAGACACTTGATATTGTGACAGACATCCTGCCTGCACAAATTTAGAAAATACACTTTTAAGTGTTATTGGCTTTCCATCCCACATGCTTCCCTATGGGGTGATCTACAATTCCATATGAAAATGGAAAAAACTGTGGAATAATTGTCTAGGGAGTTGGTAATATATTATACAGTGTCTGTCGAGATCATTTTTGTTCTACACATGATTCAAAATTCCCATATCTGAACAAATCAATTCACAACATTTTAGGTTGCTTGTGTTCCTGTTATGGAAGAACCCAGCCTGGTTGTTTGTGCTGGACTGTTCCTATAGGAGCAGGGTGAAGACTGACTTGCATTTGGTTTGGCCCTAACTGAGGTAACATTGTGGGCGGAACTTAATGGTCTGGGATGCAGCCCAGGCAATTGCCAATAGATATGATTAATTCAAGCATTCTATTGATCATCTTACTGTTGTTGGAGTAGTCAGGGACGATAATATTGAAAATATAACACAACTTTGTATCAGAAAAAGTCCCATGGGTACTACAAAGCACAAGATTTGTTTATCCTTTCTGTATGCCACAAGAGGTGGCTGTCCAAATGTAAGCATACACAAGTCTCCATACAAGCAGCCAATAATTAAAAACAATGTTAAAAAGACAACTTGCTGGTTGAATACCTGCAGCTATAAAGAAGCAATTATAGTGCTGGTATCAGTGGATCACCACCTATGGCAAGAAATATATGAATTGCTGAATGCTTTTTGTGTCAGCCTAATACATATGTGAACTTTTATACTAATAGAATAGTGTTGCTATTAACATAGATAATAAGTGCTATGGATTGAAATGCTTTTGTCTAGCCGCTCCCAAATATATATGTAAATCAGTGAATGTGAAAGATACACCTTAGACATAATTCAATCCTGATCTGACTTAAAGAAATCCTTTATCTCTGTGCCTCACCACAGGTGTTTCTCGTCTGTTTCTAATAATGATTCAAATGAGAAAAGCAACATGAACACCTCAGAACTGATGCCTATCTGCTCAAGAATGGCCTGATAATTTTAATCATGATATTAGTTAGCTATAATAAGCACTAGCTATTCCACATAACATGTCATTTTAATATACTGCTTTGTTCTAAAGCAAAAGTCTCAAATATTGTTACAGGGACAATTACTTTAGCTAATATTTATTGTGTTATTTAATACATGCATTACACACGAAAACAGAGCAATTATAATTTCAAGAACAACAAGTGTTTGTCATTGTTTCATTATAATCAATGGTTCTAAACAGCTGTGGGGTCCTGCATCAGGAATATGCCACACAGTGGCATCATGGTGCGTTGGGTCTGCTTGGACCACAGCTGGGCTGGCAGAGCACCTTCAGGCCCACTTCCAGGGGTCCAGTACTAGGGTGGCACCACTTGGGGTGCATAACTTACAGCAGTCTGGGTCCAGGTGCTTGATTCTAAGTGGTTAGTGCCTTTTCCGTCACTGGGGCTCTGATTAGGAGGTCAGCCAACTTGCCCTTGGAGTCACTCCTGTGGTCCTGAGTTCAATGTGCATGCCCAGTCCTTTTCATTCAGGCAGCAGGGCAGCAGTGTAGCAGTCCTTCTTGCAGAGCAATATAGCAGTATTTTTGTGTCTTCCACAGGTCAAGAGGTGTACTGAAGTGTTTTGTCTGAGGGTCCAATATTTATACCTGGTGGCAGCTTTGAAGTAGTAAAAGGTTCTGGAAGTGTCAACGCCCAGAGGTGTTTGAAATTTCTTGCCTCCCTGACTTGGCCCCAGCTTGTCTGGGGAGCACAAAAGGCTAGTGTCAAACCCTTTGCAACTGTGCTCTGACGAATCTTTGTGATGTGCAAGTGTGGTAGGTGACAGATCGGGCCCCCTCTCAAGTCAGAGATGGCTCATCCTGTCAACACCTATTACCCCTTTGTCTCACTGTCTGGGAACAATACACAAAGACCAACTGATAGCTACATCTAGTCATGTGACTCAGGATACAGTCTGCAGGCACCAAATAGTTAGAACAAGAAAATGGCAACTTTGTGGTATTTTCAGAATTGTGACTTACAATCGGACTTTGTGGTTAAAGAGGGTTTTAGATTACAAATCTTAAGACACCAAACTCAACATTCCTTCCTGCTCTCAATTGAAAGTTATAACTTATTAAATGTAATAAGGTAACCCAATATTGTCCTATGGAAGAGATAGGCCTTGTAGTTGTGAAAATTGAATTTAAAAGTTGTTTACTACCAGGATATGTAAAACTCAAAAGTGCATATCCAACTTTTCAAATATGCTGCACGCTGCCCACTGGACTGATTAAGGCCAATCCTAAGGATGACTTATATGTATTAAAAAGGAAGGTTTCAGCCCGGCAAAAGGTGTATTTTGCCAGATCAAAATGACAATTTAAAACTGTACACACAGGCTGCAATGGCAGGCCTGAAGCATGTTTAAAAGGCTACCTAGGTGGGTGGCACAATAAGTGCTGTAGCCCACAGGTAGCATATAATTTACAGGCTCTGGGTACATGTAGTACCATTTTACTAGGGATTTATAAGTAAATTAAATGTACCAATTGGGTGTAAACCGATGTTATCATGTTTTAGCAAGACAGCACAAACACTTCAGCATATATTAGAAGTGGTAAAGTGTGCAGGCCAGCAAAAACAACAGGATTGAAGGCAAGAAGTTGGAAGAAAACCACGCCAAAGGATGTCAGGTTCAGCAAGCACTAAATAAGATTAGCCCATAATTACTTAAAAGTGAACTGGATGCAACATATTTTTATTAACTTTCCAGCTAAAATTTCAAAAGAAGGTGACAACAAGTCCTCAATACGATTTTCACCTTCTAGCCACCAACTGTAGTGTGCACATTGCCTTTTAAACCAACTGAGTTTTTTTGTAGTATTATTGGTCAACATAATCTAACTGCAGTCAGTATTTAAAACTTAATGTTCGTATTTTAGACCAGTGGAAGGTGATCCAAAATGACAAGTGTGCACTGCATTAACAGATTGGCCAGTTTATTTACTTTAACTGTGCCCACTTACAGATCTCATGCATTGAATTTGTATAGCTAAATTGAATATGCTACGCTTTCATCTTACTTGACATAACTACTAATCAAAGGTCCATTACTTGCCTTATCAGGTCTAAATTATACAATGAAGGAAATGAAAATGTTTTTTATTGCTTTGTATTTTTTATTGAGGAAACAGTTGACTTGTTTGTTCATGTAATGACAAATAGTATACTGTTTAGAGATTCGTTACAGAACATAATGACCTTCTGCCACTTACAGCAGACTTTCCTAATTATATAATCTCTGCATTCACTTCTGGTTGGTGACACTGAATGCACAATCTTATAATTGCATTTACTATCTCTCAGGATACCTTACATTTCTGAATGGTAGTGTAACAGCCTTCTTCTCTCTGTCTACAAAAACATTTTAGCCCTACATCTGCTTTTAAGACTCTAACAGAATGACTACTTGCATGTGAAACTGAACTACAATATTTAGGCGTTGCTACCAGCAATGCAGTGGTAAAGCAAACTTTAATCTCATCCTGGTAAGTGGATTTGCACCCTCAGGAAGGATATCTAATAGAGGGTTGTGCTTCATGTAATTTGGGATGTCAGAAGTGATGCTATCAGTGATATAATGTGTGATGTGATGCAATGTCATCTGGTGTGGCCATACGCACTACACTGGGAGGGTTATGGGTTTATAGTTAACCATAACTTGGACATTTCAATATGATTGTAGTTTTGGATTTCAACCAAAATTAACCTTTAAATTATTTGTTGGTGATTTTTAATATCATTGCAAAGTAGAGTCAAATATAATACCCCTCACATAAAGAATGTTCAAGGAATTTCTTTAAGATTATAATATACTACTGAAAAACTGCCTGCATTTTGCCTACATTTCTGCTCAAAGTAACTGCTATGGATGTGGCTTTGGTCATGACTGGTGCCCTGGATCTCAATACCTTTTGAGCATGGCCTGCAGCTGTGACCTGGGCAGCAGGCTTCTGATGTGGGCTGGATTAGTGTACTAGCCCTAGGACCTAGTATGTAGGGACGTTTCCAAGTCCAGGAGGCATGGTTCACAGGGTATGGTTATTTCTGTTTGCCCAGGACTGTTTCTTACAGTAGCCACTGCTGAAATATGAGTAGAGCTGCCAATAACTGCTAAACACAGGCTGTAGACAGGCACATTTCTCCAGCTTCCTCCTCCATTACCTTTAGTACCCATTAGACACAACCTAGAGATTCAATAGTCTTGAAATGCATTTAAAAAGATGGTGACAAAGATGGCATTTCTTGCATCATATAACATACTGCCACTTGTGTCACTGATTATGTGAGATCTGTTGAACTATAGGTGGTCATGAGCTCATCGTGAACATTATGGTTACATCACTAAAAACAGCTTTACAATTTCATTGGGCTTTAGTTTTTCATTGTGACTGTAATGTTGCTTCACTCAGCATTTTTAGGATCATTTTATAATGTGTAATAATATGTTAGATTGTGATGTTAGTATCTAGACTTGATATTCTTTAAACAAAGTTTATTTTTCACTGAAGGTCCTTGATTTTGCAGTGATGTGCATATAACAGTGGTATGCACTGATAATAGCTTGTGGTCAAGCCAAGCAGGAAGATGACCCTGGGCCACAAGGAGCAGGAGGCTGTCCCGTGCTTAGTATCAATGCCAAAGTCCCAAATTGTGAGGTTATATGTCATGCCAAGAGGATGTCACTGATTATGCCATTTTTCACATCCTTTAAGATTCTGTGTGTGGGGTCATGAGAACTGTTTAATAGACAACTCTAATTGGCCTTTTAGATTTTATATTATAAACCCAAAAGGCCACATGTATCAACAGGTTTTACTAACCTGTGTCTATGAGACATCTTTTCATACATAAGGGCCAAAGTCCATTCAGTGAAGTTTAATTTCCTATTTATATTACTATTCCATTTTCATACAGAATGGAGCCATTGACTTAACAGTGTTTGGTAATAATATAATTTGTAATACTGACCAAAAGATTCTGATTGGAGATCCAGAGTTCCTGAGGGATGAGAGGTAGGAATATAGGATGCTTGTTATGAGCTGGGATGTGTGTATGGAGACATGTGACCCTCGAAAAAGTTAGTAAATTTGGATGCAGACTGGTTCTCTGAAACTAACATGAGATATTTGACCAGTCTAAAGATTCTACTGTTTTCTATTATTCCCTACCTTATATGCCATTGTCCGGGCATCATACTTTTACCTGGGATAATTTGTGACTACTGAGGCATGTCAATCACTCCTTCTATGTAGCTAGGTGGCTACATTAAGAGGGTCGGTGAATCCTCTTTCCTGTGGTTCAAGTATAGTGCACGCCTGTAGCCCCTGCATGTTATCCACGCATGTTGTAAGTGTGCATTTATCCTTATGTTGTGACTGATGTACTCAATCTTAAATTATTTTGCACATTGACCATCAATACATGTGTTCTCCTGTAAAGTGCCGGTTGGTCTCACCTATGTAAGGACAGACAAGATTGAAAGTGTACCCCAAAAGTTCATGTCAAGTGCACAGTCACAGAAACATAGACAACATGTGTGTTGCTATTGTCTTTTTTCTTTCAGGACCCAAGAAGGGAATCCAATGAGTAGAAGGGCACTTCTTTCTTTTTGCATGCCATTTGTCTGTTGCATATTGTTTGTATTGTTCTGCCAGTTGAGTTAGGTTACTCTGACATCAAAAATTCTATTCTAGGGTGTCCATTTCCAAATCCTGATGAAAGCCCTATAACCTATGACCATTTTGACATGGGGCTGAAACATGTTGACTTTTACATAAAGGGTATAGGGCCCTTGCCTCCAGAGACACCCCCTTGCACCATTTCGATCACACCAGAAACACCACAAATAAAGGGATAGCTTGGTCTTTCTAGGCATTTTTATAGTAAGACCCCTGCAGCTGAATTATCCTGAATGCTCCCTGGAACATGACTGAGCCCATCCAGATTTTTAGGGACCAGGATGAAACCTGATCTTGAAATATGGCACCAATAGGGTATGTGAGAGTCCACCAAACAACACTGTTTTTGTCGTTCATAAAGGTATGAGTTTAGCTTCACTCCATGTACATTGTTTTTCCTACAGTAAAATACAGGGAAAACAGCTAACTGAATAGGATACCTAGTTTTGGTAGTTAATAATAAACGTTAACCATGTGTAATTAAACACATGGGATTATTTCATACATGCACCTGGCCCAATTAAATAACGGAAACAATGGTTCCTCTGACCACATTTACATTATGCTAGGTAAAATGTAATTAACACGGGCATAACCTTGTGTAATATTTGTAAAACTCTCCATTTACGTTTTTTATGTGAAATTCTGCCTATTGTGCTATTATGCCACATCATGAAATTGCACACCATTTGCAGCAGAACGTTAGCCTAAGTACACAGGAACCACAGAAATGAGTGTAAGGCAAGCACCTGCTGTAGTGGCACTTCTGCTTTTTGCACTTCTCCACAAAACAAAATGTACAAGAGAATGTGTTTTGCTCTACAATATACCACCAAGTGCTCGTTTTGCACTTTGCATAATGCCTCATCATTTTGTATAACGTTTTGAAATTTCATGCAATTACACAAAAAAATTATGTCAATTTTAAAAATCCTTAGTTCAAACAACCTTTAATATACGACTAAGGGCTAATACACATTGATGACTCTTGAGTCACTTGCAACTCGCTTGAATAAGTCTTGCTGATATGAAAATGAATCCTTATTCCAGGAGAGTAGGGGTTATATGTACAAAAGAATTATGTAGTCGGAAACAGCCTGATTTGCAGAATCAGGCCGTTACTGGCAGCACATATGAACTTACATGTTTACAGAGCACAATTTATGATTTAGTAACATGTTAGTGAATCCTAAATTGTGTTTAGCGATTTGGTATTTGGAAGTGGTGAGTTTAGGGGGCCCCTTCCGAATACCAAATTGCAGTGCTATGCACTAATGTTTTGCGATGGAATAATGGTCACAAAACATTTATTTTGTATGGACACCTCAAGGGTGGTGGTAACCATTCACAAATGGGAAGGGGTCCCCATGGAAATCCTTCACCTTTGAGACTGTTGAAACAAATAGTTTTTAAGAGCAGGCAATGGTCTACATATCCTGTGAGCCAGTCACTTCTTTTTTGTAAAGAAGGCTTTGGGAAGATTGAGGATGAAGAATATTACCATTCAGTGTTTCCCTTTAACTTGACTGGGCATCTGATGATGACTCTAATTTATTTTCTTAAATCTATGAGAGCATGAGTAATGTTTGATTCCTGCCTGTGTTGAAGGGGTAAAATGTCAGGAATGTGGGATGTACGGAGGCAAAGCTCCTCTCTGCTGTAACTCCAGTAGCAGTCTTGTGCTCCTCGAGATGGACCATGATAATATTGCTAAACTGTATTGGATAATAGGGCTTAATCCATCCTCGAGGTGATAGCAATATTGATGCTTCACTTCTTAACAAAAAAGGATTTAGTTGCATCTGCCTTTATTTTCTGATCCAACTGGCATTTATTTTGTTTATTAAGGAACGTGACCAGTGCCACGGCAATGTGTCACTTTACCACCTGTCAAGATGTTGTCTGTGTAATGGTGCAAGAAATTAAATGGAGCGGATCTGCCACCTGAAGGGACTGGGTTGCCCTCATGTACTACTTCTCTTCTTGGTTTCTGAATGGCTTTCTGTGCATCATAAGAGGTTCCATGACAGTGTCCCTACATGATAAAAGGTACTTCAGCCTAATCCTTAAATGATAAAGCTACAATAATATTGATAGGCTTTTGCTCTGTGATGTATTATTTTTATTTTAGCACATATAAACTTCCGGGGCAAGGAATGGTTGTGTGAATACTTCTATTAGGTGTCTGTGATGTATACTTTTCCTGTAAAATTTATTTTTTTCAAAATAAGGTATTTTAGTTATGAAATGTGTACAATATTGAGCAATCACGATAAGGGAACTGATTCACTGGTAGATTAAGTGATTTGTCCACTAGTGAGGTAGCTAGAATTAAAACTACTGTCTCCTGAATCCACAGTCAAACCCATTATCAATAAACATCAAAAAATTTCATATAACAATAATTAATATATTTTAACAAAAAAAACGATGGTGCTGAAACTATGAAGGGTTTTACAGATGTTTTTAAAATGAGAAGCTAAGGCCTTCCCTGCTGCTGTAGAATTGTTATTTCCTGCAGTTTCTGCGAAACTAGTTTGTGTAAGAACGGTGTGTTATCTTTTCGTTGCAATTTAAAAGGCTTTTGTATTCAGGCCAAATTATTACTTTAAGTCTAACACACTCTGTGGGTTGCATTCCATTCATCTGCCTAATGCTTTGCAAATCCTCATATGTCATGTTTAATTTTACGCAGACACACAGTAAAGAGAAGCTAACAGCCTGCTCTGGTAGTTCTCAAAATACCCCTCCTTCCTGAGGGCATCTTCCCTTTCTCCTGGGTCATGTCAAAAGTGGACTCACACAGGTTAATGTTCCTACCAGACCATTGAAAGCAAACAGTTGAAAGGTAAAAACAATTACCATCTAATCCATCACGATATAATTAACATGCTAGAGAGTGAAAAGTTAACTTGTGATCTGTAGGGAGGACTGAGCAATAATTTATGTCTGGCAATAACACAGCTTCTTGATGTATATGGATCCAGCGATTACTGTATGTCCCAGAATTGCTTCATGAACGGAGAATGCCATTAAGAGATAACGTAAAGGACTTTCATTACCCAGTAGGTTCAGTACAATACGTTCTTATCGGTATTTTTCCTGGCTGGTGGTGGGCGTACTGGATAATATTACATTCTGCTTATTGGAAACATCTGTTTCCACTTTTTAAGGGCAAACTATATGGTGCATTTGGCCCATCCTACCAATTCAAAGTGTAATGTTTGCAAATACTGTATATATTTATTAACGCACTCTGCTGCCCTTCTGAACTGAGGAGGTTATTCAGAGATCAGCATATAGTCCGCTGCCCCACCCGGTCAGTAGGCTTTCCCCTGCGGTCCCACACAAGAAAAATGTAAGTTTGAAGCACTGCCCTAATTAAGGCAGTCGTTCTGACATACATTGACCAGTGACGGGTGGGCCACTGGTCAGTATTTTTGATGGCAGATCCATCTGCAGCCTCGCTGGTGAAGACCAGTTACTTTCCTCTCCTCTAAGTGTGACAGAGACAGGTTTGGCAAATGAGGAATCTGCTAAATTTCAAATGCCAAACTGTAAATGACCCTCAGTTCATGATGTGTTAAAACTGACTACAATTAAATAATTACAAAAATAGCCGAGGCATTTTCCTTGAAGAGAAACACCAGAGGGAAAAACAAATCTTTCTTGAACAGCTTCTTGTAATTCATATATTGTTACATATTAACTCGTTACATGGGTGCAACCAGGTGTCTGCACCTCAATTCAGCTTCTGAGATGAGCAGTAATTTTGCATCTTTTAGTTATCTCTATACAAAGTTCTCCAGGCGTAGAGCGGTGGAATTAGCATGTGCAAAATAACTTACTAACAAGGAAAATATTTACAAATTGTGTGCAGTAGAAGCACATCAGCAAATTAAGCCCCATTGCAATCTAAAATATTTGAAAAAGAGCAGTAAAATAAATATGGAAAATGTGGCAATGTATTGATCCCAGGTCAATTTTACTGCAATGTGTTCCTTCTGAGGTCAGAATGAGGGTCTAACGCTTTGATTTCAAGGTGGGAGGTTACATAAAAGTGTTTGCTTAATAGAGAACATGGGAAATACTCCAGAGGAACATTCATCACCAATGTAAATCTTCCAAGCAAATCGTCTTCATCACTATCCCTTTGATCTAGAAAGTTCAAGAAGAGAATTTTCTACTTGCAGAGAATATTTAAATGGGTGACCTACCACTTTTTTCTAAACATCAGATTTTGTTTCACCCACAATATTAAATCAGGCCCAAAGACTGGAATGTAATTCACTATACTGTACATTATAGAGAAAATGTAACTTGTCGTGACATATTAATTTATATCTAAATACACACATCAATCCATCTGATAAAGCTCGTTATTACAGCTCCAAGAATAGACATGGATATTGTTATTCCTCATATCAGTGGTACTTATTTTAGTAACGTCAACAGAATCAAATACTGATTAGCTCTTGACAGGTTTCAAACCTCATGTGGATGTGTCCCTTTGCAAAGCAGCATATCGTCTGCGCCAATGCACATGACTCTACTACAAAAATGTCAGTTCAACAAGACGCCCCCTCGTGGACCACTTTAAATGTCATCCATTTGTGTGCTAATTATGACCCTGACAAGGGTCTGCAGTCAAACACTAAGCTCTTTTCAAGGGGCTGCCAATGTGCTCTCGCAAACTTTCTGAAGAACTCTCCATGCATTTCTGACAAAATCTGTGTTAGACCTGAAATTCTTGGCATAGTGTACCCTGTCTTTTTCCCTCTGCTTCCTGTGTTATGAATGTGTGCTGGACTTTGTTTTTGCTGGTTTTGGTACTTTCAGCACTTTACCACTGCTGACTAGTGCTAAAGAGCAAGTGGTCCCTGTGTAAATTGTGTATGTAATTGGATATTCTATGATTAGCGTATTTGACTTACTAGTAACTCCCTAGTAAAGTGCACTATAGGTGCCCAGGGCATGTAAATCAAATACTACTAGTGGGCCTGCAGTGCTGGTTGTGCCACCCACATAAGGAAGCCCTGTAAACATGGCTCACACCTGCCACCGCAGTGTCTGTGTGCGCAGTTCTAAACTGCCAATTTGACCTGGGAAGTGTACCAATTGCCAGGCCCATACCTTCCCTTTCTTTACATGTAAGGCATCCCTAAAGTAGGCCCTAAGAAGCCCATGGGCATGGTGCAGTGTATGTTAAAGGTGGAACATGTACTGATGTGGTTTTCATGTCCTAACAGTGAAATACTGCCAAATTTGTTTTTCACTGTTGCAAGGCCTATCTCTCTCATAGGTCAAAATGGGGAGTGCCTTTAAATATCCTTTAAATGCAGTTTCCCATTGGGAGCAGATGGAGATTTGGAGTTTGGGGTCTTTGAACTCACAATTTGGAGAGAGGAGCTGACACTTACACCTGAATGGGCTGTGCCTGCCCTCACACAATGCAGTCTCCAACCCCCTGGTGTGATTCTGGAGCCAGGCCTGGGCAAGACAGGATCTTGTGAACAACAGAGACATTCCTTTGAAGTTTTCCTACTTCAAAAGCAGAAAGGGGTATAAGTAGTGGACCCAAAACCCCAGATTTTCAGATTATTTCTGGAACCAAGAGGAACCTCTGCGAAGAAGAAGAACTGGAGGAGGAGTACTGCCCTTTTGCCTGTAACTGTGCTTTGCTGGGTTGGCCTGCAGTTGCTGCTTCTGCCCCAAAATGGACAAAGACTGGACTGAGCTTGCCTCCTATTTTGAAGTCTCAGGGCCATCAAATACTTCCTATGCCAGCACCTGAACTCTCTTCTGAGACTCTTTCTCTGCCAAGTGTTGCTCCATCCAGTCCCTGGGTCCTTGAAAGGTGAAGCTGGTGGAGCTCACTTGTAAATCCACGTAGAGGAGCCATGTGGGGAAAATTTGAAAGCACCACCTGCAAAGTGGCTGTAAAAACAATGCGCCACTGCATCGGAGCTAAAATCGACGCATCACCTGCATT
This sequence comes from Pleurodeles waltl, assembly GCF_031143425.1. Classification (NCBI taxonomy): domain Eukaryota; kingdom Metazoa; phylum Chordata; class Amphibia; order Caudata; family Salamandridae; genus Pleurodeles; species Pleurodeles waltl. Next base: position 1,267,026,643 of record NC_090444.1, on the reverse strand, counting down.
GAGGCTGGGAAAGCGACGCATCACCTATGACTGGAGAAATGATGCAACACCTGCTTGCCGCTGATGAAATTGATGCAAACTTCACACAGCTTAGACTCTTTGCCTCGTGCAGCCGGATTTTGCACACATTGTCGCGGGTCGTCAAAATTAATGAGAACCTGCCCAGATCCAAGGTGCCCATCTGGAAATCAACACATCGCTCCCTTGCGATCTCTTGCCTACCCAACTGGAGACAAAAGAACGCACAGCCTCAATTGCGAGTAAGGAATCAGCTCATCCCTGACTCTCTGACGCACGCTATCCCGCGCTGCTTCATTTTTTACACCTACCAGCTACTTTGTGTAACATCAACACATCCATTGTTTTCTATGGAGTAAGACTCTTTGTATTAAAAAAATTCTTATCTTGGCTTGTGTATGTTGGATTTTTGTTGTTTTGGTCTTGTTTGATTTAGGTAAATTATTGGCTATTTTTTAAACTGGTGTGATGTCCATTTTGTAGTGTTTTAACTATATTACAGTGTGTGTTGGTACAAATACTTTACACATTGCCGCTGACTTTACACAAGCCTGGCTGCATGTGACAAGCTACAAAGGGTGTGAGCAGGGGTTATCCTAGGTGTGTATCTCCACTCCCTGACTAGAGTGAGGGTTCCTGCTTGGACAGAGTGAAAACCGACTAATAATCGCAGACCCATTTCTAACAATCTGCATATATAATGACAGACTAACTCACCACCCACTTTGTTTACCTTAATGGCACATAGGTGAGTCAGTAGCACCAATCTGTACTTAAAAGTAACCGGAGTCAGATTTTCAGAATGGAGTATGCAGCGACTGCAGATATTTACAAGAATCATTACGACTTACAAATTAAGACAATTATGCTTTAAATATAGTGACATGGGAATATGGGCATTTTTATTGATGGTCTGAGGGATGGACTCCAGAAATGATGCAAACTACCCCCAAATTGGGCATGTGTGAGAGTATTGCAAACATTAATAATGCCACATCAGTCCTAAAAGGTTTTATTAAGTGTGTAAATAGGTTGGGAGAGCGGCCCAAATAATCCCATATTTTCAGGAGATGGTGTGCCTCGTGCGGAAAATAATTGTCGATATAGAGAAATGAAAAGGAAATAAGTGTAATTTAATATTAAATCTCAACTTTTACAGATAAATATTATCTGCAGCATGGTCAATCCACTGAAGCTTGATTGCAGATTAAAATCTTTACACTTTTCCGAATTACTAACATGATACTGTTGACATTTTGCTTTAAATTATTAAAACGATAATATACTATATTAGTTTAATTGATATATCTATATAGGGAGACTAGTTGATACTAGGTAAATGGAAGCACATATCTGGCCATTAAGCATGCACAGGTTACAGCAAACTAATCAAAGCAATGCCTACGTTTTCTAACGCAAGAAATTCAATGAAAGATGTTAGGATTTTAGTGATAGAAAACTTTTCGATAACATGAAGCAAGCACAATATTTTCAATGTATCAATAACATCCCATATTGTTTTAAAGGAAAACAAACACGAGGGTTTGGATGTTTTAATAAACAAACAAAACATTATAAATGCAAAAAGCTACACTCCGAAACTTTGGCAAACAGGTAACAATCTTTTAGACGTTAACGTATATCTCCAGTAAAACTCTTAAATAAGGGATGTGCTAAAAAAATTGAAAAAAATATTCCCAGTTTCAATAAATTTTATTTTCTCATTCTAGCCAGATGAATAGATTTATAACTGACATCCTATTTTCTTTTTAGGAGGAACGCTTTCGCTCAGCTTCTCAAAAATCTGAGGACTTAAATAAATATGAAGGTAACTGCATAGCCTTCGCATGAGCGATTGACATCAGCTTCTTTAACAAGGGCTGGATCATTAAACATTTTGGTGTACACCTGTGACATGCCCTTGGTGGTAAGATAGGTATTTGGTGCAAATAACCTTTAAAATTGTATTACAAAAGCAGATTTGTAGATGTGACAATGCGTGATGTAATGTGGGGCCCTAGGCCCTCATTCTGGTAAGTAAGGGGCCCCTTTTATTGGCAGGGTCACCTGACTGGTGACGCCTGTGTTGGGTGGGTGTAGGCTACACAAGCAAGACCAGCCCTCAGCAGAGTGGCTGGCAGAAACACTAGAATGAGTCCAGCTCGACTCTACATCCCTCCAAAACTTTATTGAGAAACCAAACAAAAGTCCAACCTGTAAAAGAAACAATAACAAAGCACCACAATCAGTCTCTCGGCCTCGAAAAGGCAGGCTGCAGAATTGCAGTGGACATTGTGCAGCTGGGAGCACCCGGACACCTCCGCACGAGTCCATAATTTAACCAGGTACAGCTGGGCACGAACACTGTGTGGATGAAGTCCAGATACTTCAGTTGCTTGTCCACGACCTCACAGTTCGCTGGATATTGTTGATCAGGTCCTGCCTGGGCTCATGTGGTCAAAGTCTATTTACAGTTTCTGATGCGGGTGCATCTGGAGCAGTGGGGAGTCCACTGTACACAGTTCTGGACGTCATTCTGACTTTGGAGATTGTCTACCTCCTAAGACTGCAGATGACGTCACGGCCTGGGGCACCTGGAAGTCCACCGGCAGAGCAGCGGCAGTCTTCCCTCTCGTGCCAGATCTCCATCAAGCAGGAGTCTCCTCGAGGCCCTTTCGCGGACTTCCACAGGACTGTGTGGACTGTGCTTGCCTATCTCAGGCCCAGCAAAGACGTCTCAGAGGAACAGCCTACAGGACCACATCCTAGTCTCGCATGGAGCCACAAGGGTTGTTGATGCAGGGTCCGCTTGCTCGAGCCATCCGGATTCAGGTGCTCTGGCCATAGTGCAAAGTCTTCAGGTGACCAGTCTCTCGATATGAGACCTCCGTGCTTCCGGATGCCTGACGTGGAGCTGTCTCAGATGCATTCTCTCTCAGCGATATTCCGCTCTCACAGGAATTTGTTGGAGGCCCTTGTCCCTGGATTGCGGCGGGACTGCGTGGGCTGTGCGGGCCAACGTCGCCACGCCAAAGGAGTCTCTCTGAACTCCCAACAGGGCCACATCCTAGTCTTGTGCAACCCCAAGGGTGGATGGTCCAAAGGATCTGGTCTGCTCTCACCGGCAGGCGTCTGGTTCACGGAGCTCATGGCAAGTGTTCAGATGATAAGTTTCTACGTTGCCAGACATGCCTTGTCAGCATCGGTTCTTGTTGCTGACTGTCTCCACTCAGGTGGTGCTGTGCTCCTCCTTCGATGATTGGGCGATGCACCTCATCATGATGATGATGTTTTTTCATCCTTTTGCAGATCAAACAGGTGGCGGTGGCTTCGTCAGCGGAAGGACCACTTGATGGACGTAGTGGCCACGGCGAGTCTTGTGTGGCCTGTGCAATCGGCGTCAGGGATGCTATCACAGCCAAGCAGCCGGTGACAGGTGACAGGACGGTCGTACTGGGAAGCGTGGGGGACCACCAGCATCGCTGTCTTCAGTGACGTCTGCTCACCACGGTGACTGTCTTGTACTGATGGGTGCCTCCTCATCTGCTCGCACGAGTCCTCAGTTGTGTCATTCTGCTTCCTTCCACTTTCACACCTGCGATGGAGTTGATCTGTGGTGTGACCGGTCTGTCACACTCCTCTCCTCATTTCTTGTTGGCATTGCGCCACTCTCTCTCTTCTCCTTGGTGTGGCGTCGTGCCACAGGTCGCATGCTGCGTAACATGGACCTATCACTGCACCTCCTCTGGTGCATCTTGCTCGGTCGCAGCCTCTCACAGGCTAAGTCCTGCGGGTAGGACAATGATCTGCTCTTCAGGCAGACCTCTCCCGGTCTGGTCCGTTCCCGGATCCTCTTGGTGGACCTCTCTCTGGCAGGAGGGTCCCCGCTCTCTTACTCCTTCTCTTCACTCGAGGGCGCCGCTCTTGCGCCTCGAGGCTGCGCTGTTTCGGCGCTCACTCCTGCCATCTGCTCTGGCAGGGTCGGTCAGGTCAGATGACCTGCTCACTGATGGGCCAACAGTGGCCATGTTCCGTCGCTGCGCGGCCAGCTGACATGGCCTCTTGTCCCGTGCGTTACGTCACACTCTCGGGTACTCTCTCCATCTTCACTTTTACCCATGTCGTCACATTCTCTGGCGCAGCTCTCTGTGCACGCTGCGCACGTGTCAGTCTCATTTTTTTTTTTGGGGCCGTCCTGTGGCAACACCTGGCATGTCCCTTTCTTGTCCTGCGGTGATGTCCATCACTGTTGAGGCATGTGGCGTTCTTTCGGCGGTGGCGGCGGACAGCCGCCAGGGGCTGCGCAGACGATGCGCGCTCTCTTCGTACCTCACGTGGCACTTGCGTCCGTTTCTCACCGTTGCAGCTTGGCTGGGATAGCTGGAGTCTTCTCCTTCCCTTTTGCAGTGTCGCTTCCTTTTTCTTCCCCGATTCCGTCTTCTACGCCGTTTCTGTCCACGGGCGTACTCTGGGTGTGAAGCAGTCACTTTCTGAAGGTGCTGCTGTAAACTTTCCTTCATCCAAACTTTTTTTTTTTTACCTTTAAAACAGAAAATAGGGTGCAGTACCAACTTTGGCCACTGAATTCTTTTGTAACAGACGCCAGTGAAGCCTTGCTGAGGAGCCATGCTTCGAGAAGAGTTCTTCAGGCTGGGGGAGGCATGTATGTAAGTGCACTTTTCTTTCTTTTTGTACTTTTCTGACTTCCTATTTTTTCTTTTACTTTTCAACAAAACAGAACCTCGGGGTGAGGGGGGGCACTCTGGGCAGTTTCCTTGTGTTTGGTGCGTGTCAGCACCTCTCCCTTTCTTTCCCCGCATTTCGCTGTGTTTCTTGAAGGGGGGGGGCGCGACCTTGGGCATGTTTCACATTTTGTTTTTTTTCATGTTGCCGGCAGTGCTTCTGTCTAGTGCGCACGCTGCGGGCTGCGTTGCTGGCATTTCTAGGGTGGAGGGCAGCCTTGGGCATATATTCCTCGGTGCGCGAGAGCACCATTGTTAAAATGAAAAGGGGCGACCGGCCCCGGCCACATTTTGGCAACTTCTTCTCCTCCCAGCGCACAGCGTGCGACAGCGACACCTTTAAAGCAAAAGGGGAAAACGTCCCCCGGTCGTTTTCTGCACTTTTGGTGCCCAATCGCACCATGTTTTTTTCACACGCGGCCGCAGCAGCATGGGACACGCTGCGGACCGCGTTATTTCTTGGGGGTGGGGGCGACCGGCCCCAGTCATGGTTCTGCGCCCTTTTCTTCACGGTGCGGGACAGCATCACACGTGCATTTTAAGCACGGCCCGGCAGCTTTCCCACACGCTGCGGGCTGCGTTTCAGCATTTAATTTTGAAAAGATTGGGGAAGCGGCCCTGGGCTTTTCTTTAATTCCGTTGCGGGGCAGCACCGTTGCGCCATCCTCCTCGCGCCCGCAGCAGTCCTGGCAGTTCTCTCTTGCCGGGCTAGGACCAGCGGCCGGGGGTGGGTGTACTGCCACATTTGGTCAGCAGCAGCCTTCCTCGCGCTGCGTGCCATTTTCTTTCCCCGCTTGACGGCGGCGGGCTTCCTCTACCCCCAGGCTCACCTCTTGCCTTGTGGGTTGTTGGGCAGTCTTCTCGCACACTTACTGCCTTGCAGGGCTATGGAAGGCAGGCGGCTGCCGGGCGCCTCCCGGGGGCGACAGTGCCCATGCCAGATAGTCGGCATGCTTTACATGTTCTTCCTCCCCCGAGGAACAACGAGGCGCTAGGTTGCAAGAACGTGGGGTAAGACCCCCTCGTCGCCAATGTAATGTGGGGCCCTAGGCCCTCATTCTGGTAAGTAAGGGGACGCAGACACGGTTGTAGGGTGGTAATAAACTGGCCTCAGGCACGTGCGCCCGGCCCCTTTTATTGGCAGGGTCACCTGACTGGTGACGCCTGTGTTGGGTGGGTGTAGGCTACACAAGCAAGACCAGCCCTCAGCAGAATGGCTGGCAGAAACACTAGAATGATTCCAGCTGGACTCTACACGTGACAATAATATTTGCACTCATGTTGTGATGCATTTGTTTGGCGGTGATGTGTCATGTTGTTTTATGCAATTGAGTTGTTTCCATGACATACTGCATCGTTGTATTGTTGTGTAGTGCTTTTGTTGTTGTGTTGCACTCCGTTTGACAGCTTTTTTATTTTGGGCACTGTTTTTATTGTGTTATTTTCCTTGCATTGTGCTACGGTGTTGTGTTCTATTGTATTATGTAATTACTTCAGAAACATCAAAAAATGTTGCAATAACTCCCTCTAAAGTCAGGAAGTTGTATTGATGAAAAATCATCTAACATTGCCTATGGTGGTAAAATACCACTGCTACAGCTATTCCACTATTTGAGATACAAGTCAATCCAAAACTGAGACAGAGAAAAGTCTTCAATTAGCTCTTCCAGTGCTCACTTTTTGTGATGCAGCCTACATTCGTGTTTGATATGCCTCATAGTCCCTCCAAGATATGTATACTTTAGCAGTGGATTGAAAATCCTCAATCAATAACGTCTTTAAGCACACCAAACATATCTAGACGCATGCACTCTCCTATGGGAGAGTCAATAGAGAACAGAAATTCTGCCCGAATATTTGAATTAATGCCTTTAAAACAGTGGCATTTTCTACAAGCACCATTTGTTCTAATTTATTTTGTATGCCACTAAGTAAGGCAATCCTGATGCAATAACCAATCCCTTGTACTTTTGGGTTTGCATTGAATGCATGAGGGTCAACTTACAGACGTAGGCATTGTACTTAAAGAGACAAAGAAATGCTTCTGCCAAGTTGCCTCTAATTCAATGAGAGTACGTCAAAGGTAAATTTTAGTTCGTCAGTTCCAGATCTGAACCAATTTTATACAAATCAGTGTAATCCCAAAAGTAAGAGCCTGGCACCTAACACAGCACCGATGTTTCATAATTGAACTTGCAAATATTTCCATCATGTCTAGTTCTGCTACATATTAGTAAGCCATTTAACATGCAATCGGTGCTGCATATTTCAGCCCCCTTTAATTACTGCAACTTAGTGTGAAGTAATTTGCGATTATGCAACTTAAAGCACATTCTGAGTTTGCCACCTCACTCTTCAACAACTACATGGCCCACTCACATTCATAGTCAGGAACCATATGCTGAACATCGTCTCCTACAACAACGAAACGCAGCTGATCATCTCTTTGACTGAAAACTCCACAACTGCCAAGCAGAATTTTCACAACAGGATGGAAGCCGTCGCCGTCTGGGTGAAGGATAGCTGCCTCAAGCTAAACTCTAACAAGAACGTGATCCTCATCCTGGGACCCTCTACATCAGCCTTGAACAACTCCTGGTGGCTATCCACCCTCTGCACCCCCATCCCTACAGACCACACATGCAAACTCAGCTGCATCCTGGACTCATCGCTCACCATAACCTGACAAGTCAACTCAGTTTTCACACTCTCCGACTTCTCTGGAAGATCGACAAATGGATCTGCTGCAGAACCATGACCCACACCCTGGTTACCAGCAGCCTCAAGCATGGCAACACCCTCCATGCTGGCACCACCCAGAAGAACCTGAAGAAACTACAGCGCATCCAAAACGCCTCCGCCAGACTCATCCTAGACATTCCCAGTCACAAACACATCTACGATCACCTAAGAGACCTCCACTGGCATCCTATCTAGAAAAGGATTAACTTCAAACTCCTCATACACACAAACAAGGCCCTCCATGACCTATGACCCTCCTACCTCAACCACTGTATCACCTTCTACTCTCCCACCAGACATCTCGGTTCCACTCAACATGCACTAGCCACCGTACCCCACATATGGAGGACCTCGGTTGGTGGAAGATCTGTTGTTTTCCTCGTGGCAAGGAGCTGGAACATCCTGCCATTGCACCTCAGGCAGTCACCATTGCTGCATCAGTTCAAGAATGACCTAAAAACCTGGCTCTTCGACTGAAACTCATAGGACAATCCCCCTCAGCGCCTTGAGGCCCTTATAGGTGAGTTGCTGCACTTTATAAACAGTGATTTGATTTTGATTTGACACCTCAGACTATTTAAATAAGTACATATCATGGATGAATTCTATAGGTCCATATTATGCAAACCCTGAATTGCTTACACTTTGTATCAAATTGTGGGGGTAAATTCTTGCAGACAACTTGTAATCTTGTTTCTAGTGTGAACAAGAATATATATCTGAAATAATTTGTACCAAGTCTTGTTGTATGACGGTCATAAGCGGGTTACATAGAGATGATGCCCACATTTTCTGTGATCAAATACTGAAACTATCCATCCCTCGTGGAGTTTGCTGAGGTCATCATGCATCTCTGGTCACATGCTTCATGCGCAAGGGCATGGCTCTGCAGTTTGGTGCAGATTCATCCTTTTGGAATAAAGTTGAACTGTTTCATGTACTCTTGTTTACCTTTTGTAATCGCAATGAGAACCTACAAAATTATACGAATGCTGTTTGCGGGGTAGGGAGTCATAACAACAAGTATTACCGTCTTTTTGAGTGAATTTTATTAATAGCACACTCTTACCAAGCCATGACACTTCCCAACTAATGGGTGTGATGTTTGGGATAACTTCCTGTTTATGAATTTTGCATTTCAGGGAAGAGGTGCCCTGCCTAATTTGTAACTGTATTTTGCTTTGTAAAAGAGAAGTGATATTATTATAATTATAATTATAATTATTATTATAATTATTATTATTATTATAGTTTTATGTAGCTTGATATTGGCACATACGTAAATGAGCACTAAATTACATGACATAAGGTCGGATATTTATTTTCTTTTACGCTCGGGAAGATGAAGTGATTTCCCCAGAATCATATGAACGGGGACAACTCCTTTGCCAGGGCGGAGCAGTGCTGCCCCCCTGCCAGCGGCAGGAGCTGCAACACTTTTATAGTACAAATATAAACTTTGTTTATCGTGTTTTTTACTATTAAAACTGGATGGGGGCACAGGTGTGACGGGGACGGAGGGAGAGCAGTGCGCATGTATGTTTGGCCAGCCGTCCCGGGCCGGCCAAACACACATATGCAGTAGGCTCTCTCTAGCCCAGCAACACAGTTGCTGGGTTGGAGAGAGCAAGCACAAGCTCCCAGTCTGCCTGTGACCACCCTTACTGGGCGCTCCCAGCCAATCCTAAAGCTGCCCTGAGCAGAGTCAGGATTGGCCGCAGGGCAGGCTTGGAGCCTGTGCCTGCATCAACGGAGGAGCGGAACGGATGGAGCGGCGTGGGAAAAAGGTAAGTTTTATTTTTATTGTTATTTTTTTTTTTCCCGGGCGCCCCTGCCACGTGCTGCCCCACCCCACCTGCATAGGACGGTGACAGACATGGGAGCTCGAACCTGCTCACTTAGTTGGAATGCTGGCACCTCTATCCATTAGGCGACATCAAATTCGAAACAATATAAAACGCAAAGAAGCATGTTGAATTTAAAACGTGGTGCGATGCTTCATCAGTTTGGCATACTGCATGCAATTTCTCGGGCTACGGACCTCTTACTGACTGTTGGAACATGGGAAACCCACATGATAACCGCTGTAGTGTTTTAAGTTTAAGATGGGTCCACTTAAAGTTATTCATAAAACAAAGTGCCATTATGACACAACATTATGAAACATGTTGCAACCACGGAAACCAGTTATTGATTTTTGGTATTAAGCCGCCTGCAATTCTGCCTCAGATTGTCATGGAACTATCAATGTTTCTCATTGAATGATAAAAACTACTTATCTTTAACAATTAAAGCAAAATTATCCATATCACCTCCGTGTACTAGTGTAAAGGTGTACTAATATCTAAAATTGACTGGCATCAGTATAAAATCAATGATTTAAACAAATTCCCCATTAATTTCACTCGCCTGATCTTGCATACAATCAGCAGCACCATCAGCAGGAGTGGGTGTTTCTCAGGAGCAAAAGTTTACCTGACTGATAGCCCTTTCTGACTGTAATGGAAAGACTGTTAGAAAACTGCTAATCATGGACTGGAAGAGTGGGTGGAAGATAGAGGCATACACTCGGGGACCTGAAGCAACTTTAAATCTCAATGCATCTGTTTACGTACTTTAACATGTAAATAATCTGTCAATTCTAAAAGGATTCAGTGTGCCGTATACATTTGTTTTTTACAACTTACCTGCTTAAGGTCTGTTGTTATTTATACTGAACATACTGAACACCTATTTGCACTCTCTGAGTTCCTCTAACGCAGTGGTTCCTAAACTTTTGACTTCTGTGGACCCCAACTTTATCAATACTGGAGCCTGGGGACCCCCACTAAATCATTATTGGAATCTGTGGACCCCCCACCGAGTCATTACTGGAAGCTAGCGACCTAATCTGTTAATATTATTTAATTTTCCAAGCAGTCGCGGCCCCTTGAGGAGGTTTCACTGACCCCGGGGGTTCCAGGGCCACATGTTGTGAACCACTGCTCTAACGCATTTTGTGCTGTTAATTACTTCCCATAGATTCAATGACAAAATATATTGGTAAAAACAAAATTCCAAGGAAGATGGCATGCTCCGCTGTCTGTGGTATATTGCAACCCCTGTTAGACCAATTCAGAAACATTTTTTAAAAGTAGAAAGTTCACACCCCATCTGTTTTCTTCTGAGGTTTGACTTGATTAATATTTTTTTGAGGATTAATAAATAATCTCAGGCTGTCTAATAGAAATCAGTGCATAAATAGCCCCTATGCCTACTATCTAGCCTTCTGTGGATATCATACATGTGTAGTGATATTTGTGTTTTGCCCACTGACTCTATGCAGCACCACTTTGCACTTGGCTTAGCTGTCCACTGTCACATTAGCGGTCACAAGTTACAGATTCCATTTTGTATTCAGCTTAGCCTTAGCTTCACCGCCACGTTAAAGGTGCAAGTATTTTTCCGTACACAACATGTTATGCAACATGTTTTCTCGTTCATGTTTTTATTCTGCGTGTCTGTGTGTTCTTTCTCACCAAGGGCTAGGACATAATGTGGAGTAGTCAGTCAGTCAGCAAGATAAGGATGTACTAGAATGATGTTTATGGTACGGCAGGGAATGGTTTCGTTTTGGGAAAGACACTTTGGGAACCTGGCCAGTTCCAATGTATTTTTTTCAAAGTTGACCTAAAGTAGCTTTGAATAGTGGGGAGGGTTTTCTAGAAATCTCCCCTCTGTCTTCTTTAAGGTATTTAAGAGACCCAGGATTGACAGTGGGAGATTCAAAAACGTTGGTCAGGATTGTGACGTCGATTGCCTGACATCCCATGAGGGTAGATCTCTCTTTCTCTTCCACAGCCGGTCTTGGAGTCTAAGGCTTGAAGCTACTGAGAGAAAGATGAAGAAGCAGCTGAGCCCCATGGTGATGAATATTTACTAATTGTTTGTTTTGCATTGTGTTGGTGTGTATATATATATATATATATATTTGCTTGTATATATTTGCTGTTTATAGATTGCAGATTCTTTGTAGATGTTCTCACTTTATTGTTGCACACATTTTAAAGGTGCACTTTCGGTTGTACTTACCTTCCTTTATGAGCCTTGCAGAGTGATTTAATAAATGTCTTCTTAAGACTAAGAAGTGCATTCCAGAGATTCGTTTGACTCTTTTCAGTGTGTGTACTTTGGCTCAGTCAGCAGTAAAGGAAAAAAACAGGGCAGATAATGTACAGAAATAAGTGTGGCTGTAATGTGCACATTTACCTTTTCTTTATTTCCAGGAAAACCAATTTCCTGGTGAAAAAATCCTGTCTTTTCAACCTCATGAACTATAGGAGAGATTGTGGAATGTTTCTACTCCAAGAAGTGTAGGGCCCCCCTCTGCCAGACTCAACCATCTGACCTTAAAGAAGTATTGCATAGACTGCCAGATGATAGGTTTATGCATCCTTGGTGTGTGGTACCCTAGTTACATGTTCTCACTCACAATGCATCACATCTGATAAAGCCTCCTAGCTTACTTTTGGCCCAGAGACTAATACACAACCATGTGTTGCTGCTCCTCTGTGTATGGAGGACCATAACAGACATGAACCAGTCCTCCCTTTCATCCAAGTAACCAGACCAATTTAGAGACAGATCCTATAGTCTTCAGGGGACAGCCTTGCTGTTGGATTCTTGGAGCAACTAACTGCTTCAGAAGAGTGTCCTACACTGAGTACAGTTAGTAATACACACCATTGGACAACAATGAAATGAATGCTATGTGAGGATCTCTCACGCTAACTAGGCTCATAATTTGTGCTATTATGAGGGGAAACACCATTTTCTCATCCTGATGAGACTCTAAAGTCAACAGGGGTCAAAATGTGTTGACATCCGTACATGGGGGAGCAGGTCATCATAGACAGACCGACTAGGGAACAATATGTCTGAAGATATCATTGCCCCCAAGTATTTTTTTGTTTCCTTTCACCAGTATTCAACAGGAAGAATGGGAACAGCCAGAACAATGCCAAGGTATACAGTTCTACCATCACTAAGTTGATATACAAGTGTTCATACCAAACATTTGTGACTAATTACATTGAAGCTATTGTACATAGATGAAAATGTTATAGAAATTGATTTGAACACTGACAAGTCACCCCCTTTCTATGGGTGATGATTTTCTCCCTTTTATTTGATGCGTGTGGTAGAGTTGAGATTTGTTATTGTCTGAAAAAAATGATTTCTTATTTGTTACATTTATGTTTTAAGTAACCAGACTGTTGAATGACTAAGATCTGAAGCAACGTTGTGATTATTTCATGGAGAACCAACAAATAATCTGTTGGTTCCTTGATTTTTGCTGTAAAACACTAAAGAGAAATTTCCTTGCAAGGTGCAATGACAGTGGACGAGAGAGGATGGTGGTACTGAATGTCATCTGCACATGCTGCAAATGCTGGTAGTTCAGTGGTCATACTCCGGGTGAAGCCTGGGTAAATGCTTTGTGCTTCAGAATTTACAGGGTTTAAGGAGTGAACTGGTATGATTGTGCCAGATCATACATTGTTACCACCATTGTCAAGGAACCATGATCACTGAGAAGATGAGAAGCATAGGTGACAGTCATATTCACTGTGTGGGAAGCTGATTTTGTAGACCATACTTCTGTAACACAGTGAGATTATTTTCTAAATGGCAGTAGCACCATGATTAAAAAGCAAGAGGTTCACAATGTGGAATTGCTGTGATAGCGGCTAGACATAACCTCTGTCATCCAATGCATGAAGGATGCACTCTTTCAGAAGAGAAAAAACACTTTCCCACCCGGAATATCTCTGTAATTGCAAAGCCAATTCAGTCTCCCTGTATAGTTATAGTGTCAGAGGCTTGCACGTTCTTCTATTTTTCTTGTAAGCAAAGAGTGTTCATGCCAGAATAAGAAGGCACATCTAGGTCCTTCATTGAGGACTCAAGTTACTGGCATCCTCGATCACTTTCCTAGTGATAATAAAGAGACATTAGTGAGTGTTTTTGAGAGCTCATGGTATACACTGACTGTATTAGCCTGGAAGGTCTGACCTTTTATCTTCCTAAACTTGACCTGAAAGCTTATGTCATATCTTCTGCAAGAAAAGAAAGTGGGTTATTAGTTGTGAAGACTGTGGGTCCTTCCCAAGTAATACATTCACAATCTTCCATCGCTAAGAACAAATTACATTGTTATAGTACTTGACTCTCTCAAGGTATTGAGGCATAGCAGTCCAAGGCCCACTCAGGGGGAGGGCTAGTAGCACAGCCCATCAGTGAAGGAAATTACCACATTTGGAGTGATTTTACCTACATTTTGGGCATATGTTTTCCTGTCATTAGAACTGCTAAACAGGAGTAAAGTGCCTGTACTTTCCCTTAAAACATGGCTAATTTGGCATATGACTGATTGACACATGTAACTTGCTTATAAAGTCCCTAGTACATGATGTAGAATATGCACCTAATGCATGTATGCTTAATGCAATCTGTGGACTGCAAAATTTATAGTGCCTTCCACATTGATTGCTTATAAAATTGGCTTCAGGCCTACCATGTGCAATCTGACTAGAGCAGCTTAAAGCCTGCTATCAAACTTGTCAAAGTAACCCTTTTTTGACAGGTTGGAGACCCTCCTAATTAAATAATAAGGAATATTAATAAGCCACCCCTAATTACTCCTTGTCATCCACAAGGTAAAGTGCCTGATATTTAAAAGTAGAACATGTACAAAATTAAAGTTACCATGTTCCTCCAGTGACTAGAGTCCAAAAGCTATTTTTAACGGCAGGGATGTAGCTAGACCATATAAAATGTCTATGTTCAGATTGTAAACCTTAATCTTTAACTCTTGACATGAAATGAATAAAATAGTCATTCCAAGTCTTTTTTATATATATTGAAAACTAAATTGTTTGGTGAAGTTAGATTTCTATTAAATATTAGGGAAAATAACTTTTAGATAGTTGCCTTTCCCTACCTGATGCTTCGGGAGGCTAATTTGCACTAGTCTGCCAGCAGCTGTTTAGCTAGTGCTTGACAACTGCTCTCCGAGCAGAACAATGGCTTAGGCCTGGTGACCGGATGTTCTATGTGTGGAACTTCTTTAACTTGAATAGGACAGAGGTGAAGCCTGCCCATTGATAGTTTAGTCTAAGGAAGACCCGAAGAAGGGACACTATTTGTTCCAAAGGCCCAGACCAGCTAAGCCTGCTTTAAAGCCAGTGTGAAGGAAAACTATTCCAAGAACCAATTTTGAGTGGACACAGAGAAGGGGATGCTCATTTCTATAATCACATCCTTGATTGCTACAGAAGTTCATAAGGACAGAATGTCTGTGCCATATTGGATTCTCCTTAGAATGGTGCTTTCTGGGGTGGTTTGAAGTAGGGTAAACAGGATGTGCTGAAAAAGTGAGGAGGTTGGCACCAGGAATTTTTCCTCAAATGATTAGGAAGCATCCAGGAGTTACCATCACCCTTTGTCTAGTACAACAAATAAATGAGGCACCTCAAGGAAACCTCCTCAGCACACCTTGTGGTCCTGTGGATGATCAGAAGAGTACTGTACCAGTTTTCTGTGGCCTGTGAGGAACCGTGAAGGACTGGACTTGTTCCCACTTGTACTCAGGGAAAAGAGGTGGACTCCATAGGTAATTTAGCTGAACACATGTGTGAGTCCAAGGATACAACAAGCTGCCAAATGCTGTTTTCCTGAAGTGACCAGTTAACCAGTAGCAACTTACTGGTGGCCTCTGCTGCAGTGAGACCTATTCCCTAAGGGCTGTCCCTGACGGCCTGGAAGCCTCAGAAGTGACCTAGAGGAGTTACTCCAGATACCCTGAAGAGCTGGGAAATGGCTGGATTTCCAAGACCTGTGGAACTGTCAGCAGGACCTAATTGCAAAGTTGCCCAATTTTGATGCAATTTCCTCAGAGATAGCTTTAGCCTTGCCCCACGAGACAATTTTGAGCTCCATTAAAAGGACTAAATTAGAAGGCAACATATTTAACTGGTGAGACCACACTGGTTGTATTCGACCCTCAGTCCATCGCAGTTGGTTTAGAATCATTCGTAGGCCCCATTCTACTGCTTGCATAGACTATCCTTTTGGTGCTATTTATTGTTGCCTAAATCTATGGGAATTGATATCTCCAGTTCCCCTTATTGGATTTTTGTCAGTTGAATGTCATTCTGTTAACAACAGTATATTTTCTTTTTATTTGGCTTGGTATTTGGGGACTGCATAAATACTTTACACATTGCCTATATTAAGCCTATGTGCTATGTGCCGTAACTACCAGAGGGTTTCACTCAGGTTACTTTGGTGATTTTGGGTGCACCTTAACAAGTTAGTGTTATTTATCCTTGAGGTGAGCAAATGCCCACCCAAAATAATAATTAATTTTCTTACAATTGGTGTGCAACAAATAACACTGAATAAATCGGGTCCAGCTTTCACTTATTGGGAGAATAAATATTTTATTACATACACACTACTCAATACTATGCATTAATTTACATATATATATATGATGGCTGTTGTATGGTGACATTTTGTAACTTTTCACATCCTTTATGCCCCACACATACTAGGCACAATATAATGGGTGGTAGCTATAAAAAAGGAGGCCAACTCGCTTTGTCAGGATTTTACAGTGGCACCACAATAATAAAGGCAGAAATGTGTCATACTTAGCTAATGCAACACCATTAGAAAGCTATTGTATTATCTCACAATGACACTCATTAGAGGATATAATGGCTCACTGTTAACTTTGTCACTTTGTCAGCATTTCAACCTCAATAACCTTTGTGCATGCTACAAGTCCAATCTTAGGATCCATAAGCAGGAGCCTTCACATGCTAAAGCCTAAGGGCAAAAACCCAAACTCAAGACATGTTTGAAAAAAATTAAACACTTACTCCAGAGTCACCAATATGGAGCCCTGGGAGAGTTAGGGCACTACTTTCCATCCTCAAGTGGTGTACCTAGCCCTCTTTGGACCCTCCCAACCACGAGAACCTCTGTTACCTCTGCTATGTAGGGAACTGCATGACAGATATAAAGTTTAGTTGGTACCAGTGAATTTGAGGGTGTGTGGGTTATTTGCTTGCCCAAAAGAGTGCCTTTTGATTTTCTAAGGGTGCCTCATCCCATTCTGTGCATCCAAATCCTTTATTTTTGTTGGGGCCATGTGGTGAGCCCCAATGAACTCATGGCCCAGCTGCTCTTGTGTCCGACTCAGCTGTGTGCAATGACGACTGAGGCAACTTCACTACTTCCCGGCCTGTGCCTGTGGATGGGTGCCATCTATGCCTGTCTCCCACGCTCTTTCCAGACTCAGGCACGGGGAGTGTGAAACAGTGCAGCACTATGCACCTTTGCCCCTGATCTCTGGCCTACCTGGGCATAGTTCTACCTTTGAGCTATGGCAGCACCCGGTCCTCTTCTCTACCCCTGGAACTGCAGCTCCCAAGAGCCTCATGAACTTCTGAGAGAGACTTGTTTGTTTCTTGGTAGGTTCAGTGTGTTTGTTGCATCGGTGTCCAGAAATTGGAGGATAGGAACTACTTGCGAGGTGACCCCACAGACTTGCCTTCCCAGCCTGCATTATCCTAGCATTTCCATACAGCCACTTCCACCAAGTTAGGAATGAGGGTTATTGGCTGATAAGGATGTGGGTATTCCCCAAGTAATAAGTCTGCCACTGTCTGTCTACTGGGATCCAAGAACCCCATCGTAGCACTTGACATTCTCATTGTAGAAGGCAGACCAGTCTATGGCCCACTCAGGCTAGTACTACAGTCAGTGGGCACACAAAAAACAACACCCAATAAACCAGGTCAAGTCATTGTTTTTACTTATACAAAGGACAAGTAAGTTATTATGCATAGACTACTCAGAAGACAAGTGAAATTCCCTATGTTGACAGATCACACCTAAAGTGAGCTCTGAGCTGTATAAACACAATATCCCCCCATATACTCGAAGCATCTTATAATGGGGTGTAGCTATTAAAATGAAGTCCTTTTGCTCATCAAGGGGTCAGCTCACTAATAAAACCTAAAATAGATCATTAGAGAAAAAGTAACACCATTAATGTGTTATGGATGGTGCCATTCCACTGTTGCAACAAATGTAAGAAACAGAATTAATAAATGGGGTGGATTGGCGTCCACTAGAAGGATTAGACCACAAACATGTTTAGGATATGTGAGACATTGGGTCGTTGGTTGAGGGGAATTAAACCCCACTCAAGCAACAGCTTCAAACCTTGTCAGAGTGAAACTCAAAAAGACACTAAATTAGCCTGTTTTTAACCCTCTAGTAGTTTAGCACAAAAGCATTCAGCTTAACTTACAGACAATGTGCAAAGTATTTATCCTATATTCAAACAGCAATCAAGTGAAAACACAACACAGAAAAATTCCCAAACCAATTTTGAAAAAGAAAGTAAACATTAGTAAACTATGTGAGACCATACCAACAGAAATTCAATCATTAAAACCAGATTTATGTGGAAAGGGTCAGGTCTACACTTACCTTCAGACTAAAAAATTTCACAAAAAGTCTCTGGGTAAGTAGGAATTCAGAGAGGAAAGGTTGCAGGTAAGGTCCAAGGAGGAGGCGTTGTCGCAGGTAAGCTGCTGGACAAAGTCGCAGTAAAGATTTCTACATTTGGACTTAGGTGGTCATTATAACACCGCCAACAGGCTGGTGATAATTACCACCAAATTATGACCATGGCGGGGATATCACCCATAGACAGCCAATGTATCACATCAACCGCCAAGGTGTTAACACCACTGCCCACTGCGGCATCCATCAACAGCCAGGTGGAAGACAAGGTACCACCCACCATATTATGACATAGCAAACCGCCACGATTTCCAGGGCGGTACCAACGCCATCAAAATCCTGGCTGAAATGGTACACAGAAGACGAAAGATTCACCATCAGAGACACAGAGAAGATCAACGCTGTCATGGAACCGGAACTACAACTCTTCCCGAAGCTCCTCTTCGCCATGCTCCACCTGGAACACCAACTCCCACGAAGATGACGATGGTGAGTACAGCCGCCTAGCACACAAGGGAGGAGGGGAAGAAAAGAAGAGTGACACACACAACACACACAATACACACAACCAGCTGCAGAGGAAAACCAATCTCACAGGAAACACATCGAAATAATGCAATAACAACATTTAGGCAGAACTGATAGTGTAATTTGATGCCAACAGCCTCCATATTGTCCATGTGATAAGATACATTTGAGTAAATGTTCAGAAAGGGCCAATGGCCAGTCCAAATTGCAAAAAACCCACATGGCCACAGGGCACAGTCCAAGCCCCAACTTGTTCCCTGACGAAATCCGCACTACACTTTGCAGGTGCATCATGTTGGAAATGGCCAGGCACCTTGGGGTGAAGAGGGGTTGGAGGCACCGCAACTGAAGTGGGGAACTTGCCCGCTGATTCTGGAGGGGGCTCCATGCCCATTCGTTTCTCTTTGCTGGGGAGTGCAAGGTCACAGTCTTTGAGGTGGTGAACTTGCCCACTGGCTCTGGAGGGGGCACCATGACCATTTCTCTTTGTTGGGAGTCCAAGGTGACAGTCTCTGAGGTGGGAAACATACCCACTGGTTCTGGAGGGGGCTCCATGTCGATTTCCCTTTGCTGGGGAGTGCAAGGTCACAGTCTCTAAGGTGGGGAACTTTCTCACTGGTTCTGGAGGGGGCGCCATGCCCATTTCCCTTTGCTAGGGAGTGCAAGGTCACAGCCTCTGAGGTGGGGAACATGCCCACTAGTACAGGAGGGGTCTCCTTCTACAACAGTCCCCAGAGGGTGTCCTACATGCCCTCTGCTGGAGTTGAGGGCTGCTGTATCCCAGCTGGAGGTGAGGGCTGCTGTGTCCCTGTTGGAGGTGAGGGCTAATGTGTCCCAATGGAGGTGAGGGCTCCTTGCCCACTGCTGTTGGAATGGAAACCTTGCAAGCCTCTGCTGGAGGTGAGGGTTATTTGCCTACTCCTGTTGTAGGGGGCCTCTTGCCTCTCTTAGTTGGTGGAGTGGGAACCTTCCCTTTTTTGAGTGGTGGAGTTGGATCCTTCCCTCTCTTGGGTGGTAGAGTGGGATCCTTCCCTTTCTTGGGTGGTAGAGTGGGATCCTTCCCTTTCTTGCCTCCATGACCAGAAGGGGCTTCCACTCTCCCTGTGGACTGTTTGGCTGATGTGGTGGGCTGGGTCATTGGGACTCTGCTCTTACAGGCAGGACAGGCGGTGGCGGGGGAGGGAAGAGGTCAAGTTGGGCAAGGAAAAGCTTCTTAGGGATGGTGCGGTGGGATGAGGGAGGAGGGAGGAGGGAGGAGGGATTTGAGTGGAAGTTGAGAGATTGGTTGTTGTAAGTGTATGTCTGCTGGACTTTGGTGCAGGTGCATGGGCAGTGTGCTGATGAGGTGGATGGCTGTTCGGAGTCTGAGTGTGTGTGTTTGTGTCTTTTAGAGGAGGGCAGACTGTGTTGGAGAGGAAACAGGGGACACATGGATGGATGTTGTGGAGGTGTCTGCAAGTAAGGTGTGTGTTACTTGGTGTGGTAATTGTGGTGGTGGCTCTGGATGCAGTGCTTACGGTGCATGCAGGTGTGAGGGCAGTGAGGGAGGAGGAGGAGGGGGAGCCAGTGGAGGCAGTGGATGTTGTTGTGTGTGCAACTCTCTGTTATTTGTGTGAGTGCTTGTGGCCTAAAGTGTGCTGCCTGTGTTTGTCTGTGCCACTCTTGTGTGCTGTTTTCTGTGCATGCTTTTCTGTATGTGTGCATGGGATGTGTTGGGGATGAGGAGATTGGGACTGAGAAATGGTAGTTGGAAGGGGGCCGGTAGGAACAGGGATAATGGCTGCCATCAGAGAGGAGGCTAGAGGGTGGAACGATCTCTTTTGGGCTGCCAATCCACTATGAATGCCCTCCAGGAATGCATTGCATTGCTGCATCTGGGATGCCAGCCCCGGGATGGCATTCACAATGGTTGACTGCCCTACAGACATGGATCTCAGGAGGTCAATAGCCTCTTCACTGAGGGCAGCAGGGCTGACTGGGGCAGAACCTGAGGTGCTAGGGGCAAAGGAGATTCCCACCCTCCTAGAAGAGTGGCACGGGCAACTCTGTGAGGGGCTACTGGGAGGGTAGTGCTGGTTTGAGAGTGGTGGCTGTACCTGTAGCTGGGGTGGCTCCAGAGGTGTCCGCCACCACCAGGGAGCTTCCATCGGAGGAGGACTCATAGTCAGTGTTGTCACCTCCTGTCTCTGCCATGGTGTTCCCCTTGCCCTCCGTCCCACTGGTTCCCTCGGGGTCGGTGGACTCTGCCTCCTGGGTCCTGCGGGATGCAGCTCCCTCTGTCGCTGGTGCCCCTGCTCCTCCGCCAGCAGATGCTAATGCACACATGGACTGTATGACAGAAGAAAAAGGAGAGAGAGAGAGAAAGGGAGCACTGGGTCAATTACAGCACCAATACCACAGATGGCATACACATTACCGTAACACACAGGGATCAGGATTGAGCTCATGCATCACACTGGCATTCCATTGGCTAGGTACCACAGCAAGATGTGAGCCAACCCCCACCAACTGCACCCCTCATGGGAGTCACTAAGCCCTGTCTGACATGGAATGCAACCTAGCTAGGTTACCAGATTTTGCAATACAACCATTACCCTTGAACTGTATCATGCTGCAATGTCTGACCTGGCATTAAGGGGCACCCACTAACAGACACCCACCACAAGGATCCCATGCCACCTACCAATTATAGTTGTAATGACCACTGGACTCATCCCCTTGTGGCTGCTGTGATGCCCTCAAGCGCTCATCCAGCTCTGGGCAGGCCACCACCAGTATGCGCGCCATCAGTGGGGTCAGGTTCCGATGGTCACCCCACCCTAGTTGGGAGGCCATCCCAAGCTTGGCCTCCATGGTCTTCCGGGCCCAGCGTCTCAGGTCCTCCCGCCTTTTCCAACAGTGGGTGCTCTGCCTGCTGCAGACACCCAGGGTATGCAAGTCCTTGGCAATGGCACGCCAAAAAACGTTATTCTGATGGGCACTGACCTTCAGAGGCAACACAGAGAGGAGGACACCATGTACACTACCACCAGACATACCACCCCCTAAATGACACGATGCTTGCACACACATCTCCATGCAACCCTGCCACATGCATCGTGCCCAAGGTGTACTCACCTGTTGGTCTGGAGGCCCATACAGCTGTCCATACTGGGGTAGGACCCCATCCACCAAGCATTCCAAATCCTCCAAAGTGAAGGCACGGGCCCTTTCCCAGGTCTTACGGTCCGTGGCAGGATCCAGACACAGGTCGCAGCAGCACACGAAGTGAAGGTGTTATCTTGCAGAAAGTCAGGAATCCAGTGAGGATTTAGATATAAAATGGTGGTCACGTCCGCAGCGGTGTACAGCTTCACTGCCGCTACTGATCCCCATTGGCCACCGTACTCCATAGAGCCCCATATTAGCCAATGAGGAATTGCACGCGGTGCAAGACCGCCTTCCACCATGACGCCCAACATCCGCGGAGTTACCTCACTTCCACCGGTCCCTAGATACAGGACAGGCAGTTGCCATTTCATGGTGGTGGATTGCATTCAGATAATCTATAACTGAGTCATTGCTACAATTTGCACATGCATTGACATTCCCATTGTTCCATTGTCCCAGTACATCAAGGCTCAATGTACACTGAGGAGGTGGTGACACCCTACTGACTTTTGTGTCCCTTAGATACCTTCCACTGCAGATGATTAGGAGGAGGAGACAAGACCTCATGTACAGACCCCTTGTGAACTTGGATACACTGGAGGACAGGCACATAATACTGACCTATAGAATGGACAGGGCCACAATCACAGAGCTGTGTGATCAATTGGAGCCTGATCTGCTATCTGCTAGCCGTCATCCCACTGGGATCCCCACTCTTTTGCAGGTTCTATCAGTACTCCATTTCCTGGCAACTGGTTCTTTCGAAGTGATAGTGGGTTTGGCAGCAGGAATGTCACAGCCAATGTGCTCAGTCGTGCTGGCAAGGGTTTTGTCTGCTTGGTCAAACATGTGCAGCTACATTGTTTTTCCCCAGGTGAAAGATTTGGCCACTGTGAAGACAGGGTTATATGCAATGGGACATATACCCAATATTATTGGGGCGATTGACGGTAAACTTGTTGCGTTTGTCCCCCCCCCCAGAATGAACAAGTGTTTAGGAATCAGAAGAGTTTCCACTCACTCAATGTGCAAATGGTGTGCCTGGCTGACCAGTACATCTCCCACGTCACTGCCAAATATCCTGGGTCGGTGCACGACGCCTTCACCCTGAAGTGCAGGATCCCAAATGTGATGGTACAGCTACAGAGGCACAGGGTGTAGCTAATAGGTGAGCCTGACTCCCCACCCAATGTATGTCAGTGTATGCCTTCTGGTGTAAACCGCATACCATTGTGTTAGACTAATGTTTCTCCCTCCCTCCTTGCAGGTGACTCTCGCTACCCAAACCTATTGTGGCTCCTGACCCCTGTGAGGAATGCCAGAACAGGGGCTGAGAATTGTTATAATGATGCACATGTGTAAACCAGGAGAATTACTGAAAGGACCTTCGGCCTCCTGAAGAGCAGGTTCAGATGCCTCCATCTAACAGTTGGATCCCTGTGCTACTCACCCAAGAAGGTCTGCCAGATAATAGCGGCATGCTGCATGTTGCACAACCTGGCCCTCAGTCAACATGGGCCATATTTATACTTTTCGACGCACAACTGCGCCAACGCAGTTGTGCGTCAAAAAATGTAACGCCAGCTAATGCCATTCTGAAGCGCCATGCGGGCGCCATATTTATTCAATGACGTTAGCCGGCGTTAGCCGGCGCTGCGGAGTGATGTGCGTAAAAAAAAATGATACACACCAGGCAGCGCCGGCGTAGGGGAAAATGGAGTTTGGGCGTCAAAAAATGGGGCAAGTCAGGCTGAGGCAAAATTATCGCCTCAACCCGATTTGCGCCATTTTTTTTTACGCCCAGACGCCATTAACATGACTCCTGCAAAGACAGGAGTCATGCCCCCTTGCCCAATGGCCATGCCCAGGGGACTTATGTCCCCTGGGCATGGTCATTGGGCATAGTGGCATGTAGGGGGGCACAAATCTGGCCCCCCTATGCCACAAAAAAAAAAAAAAAGAAATACTTACCTGAACTTAGCTTAAGTTCTCTGGGATGGGTCCCTCCATCCTTGGGCGTCCTCCTGGGGTGGGCAAGGGGGTCTAATGCCAAAGTATAAATATGGAGTTAGCTTTGCGGCGGATTTGTATAAAAAAAAACGACGCAATCCGGCGCAAAGAGAGTATAAATATGCCCCAAAGTGTCTTAAGTCTTTAAAAAGCAAACAAAGTCTCTTTTAATCACAAAGTACCTGGTTCACATGAAAAAAAATTCTGCAAAGAACCGCAGAGGAGGAGAAGCATGGAAACAAAAGGGTGTGTCATGATTTCCTGAGCTGCACAAAGCGATGCGTCGTTTAGTTTTCATGCAGGGACGGCTGTGCCTCAATTTCTGGCACTTGGTCCCTCATTCCAACCCTGGCGGGAGGGACAGGGAAGCACTGCCAACAGGCTGGCAGTGCTTCCAGGGCCATTCTGACCGCGGCGGTAAAGCTGCGGTCAGAAAAGGGGATCTGGCGGTTTCCCGCCGGATTTCCCCTGGCCCAGAGAATCCTCCATGGCGGCGCTGCTTGCAGCGCCGCCATGGGGATTCCGACCCCCTTCCCGCCAGCCTGTTTCTGGCGGTTTACACCGTCATTTTTGCACCGGAGTGTAAATACGGTGCACAGGCCAAGGAGTCATTTTTTAGACGGGAACGCCTACCTTGCATATAATTAACGCAAGGTAGGTGTCCACGCTAAAAAATGACGCAAACTCCATGAACTTTGGCGCTAGACGCGTCTAACGCCAAAGTATAAGTATTAAGTTTGTTTTGCGTAGAATTTGCGTAAAAAAAATGACGCAAATCTGGCGCAGACAGAGTATAAATATGGCCCCATGTGCCTTATCTGCAGGAGGAGGAGACTGGAAATGCCCCTGTGGCATCCGTGGACCCTGAGGACAGTGAGGATGAGGAGGCTGAGGATGTGGACAAGAGAACATCAGTTATACATCAATACTTCCAATGACACACAGGTGAATCAGTGGAACTGACTATTACTCTGATTATTGATGTTTTCTGTGTGGCTTTAGCAGGATGGCATTCACTTCCTTTGCATCTCTACTTACTGTCACTTATGGCTTCTCATTTTGCAGATGTTGGTGATGTAACAACTGTCTACTCATGTGATGACTACAGACAGCTACAGATCATTAATTGTAAGCTATCACAGTGTTCAGATCATTTGCACATGATGTGACTGTTTCATAAATGCACATTTTCATCATTTAAAACACTGCCACTCAAGTTCAATGGTGTTTATTGTAGGGCACATAATTGATGGAAAAGTGCAATGGAATGGGGTGATGGTTTAGGAACTTCCAGGGTATTGTTCCAGTCTGTTTGTAGCACAGGTCCAGTGTCCAAGGGGCCATAGGAAGGGGAGCAAAGGCAGTTCAAAGTGGACAAGCAGACAGGGTGAAACACAAGGGTCTCATTTCCTGGCTGTGGTCTTGGTCTTTACAAGTGTCTCTGGCTTCTGTCTGGGTTACAGGGAACATTTGTGGGATGGTTCACCTTCTGCAGGGGGAGGGGTGCTGGTGGCCTGTGTGTCCTGTGGCAGGGCTTCCTGCCCACTAGCTGCAGCGGAAGTTGTGGGCTGGTCAGTAGACTGGCTAGTGGTAGGGGCCCCCGGTGTGGTGAGGTCCATTCCCTCATGATGTTGGCTATATCTGCCAGCACCCCTGCTATGGAGACTAAGGTGATGTTGAGGGCCTGCAAATCCTCCCTGATCTCCCAATGGTGTTCCTCCTGCAGCCACGAGTTCTCCTGCATATTGGTTAGGATCTGTCCCATCCTCTCCTGGGATATTAGTGAGTGCCTCCTGGAGAGTCAGTTCTGTAGGCCTATCCTCCCTCTGGTGCACAGCGGTCCTCCCAGTGTCCCTGTTCCCCTATGCCTGTGTCCCCTGAAAGGTGTGCCCACTGCCACTGACCCCTCCATTTCCTGGAAACTGGCTCCTTCCAAGTGACCGTGGGCTTGGCAGCAGGAATGTCACAGCCAATGTTCTCAATAGTGCTGAGCAGAGTGTTGTCCACCCTAAACATCTGCACAGCTACATCATTTTCCCCCAGGTGGAGGATTTGGCCACAGTGAAAGCTGATTTCTATGCAATGGAACATATCCCCAACATTATTGGGGCTATTGATGATATACATATTGCATTTGACCTACCCCCGGAGAAATGAACAGTTGTTCTGAAATCGAAAGAGCGTTCACTCAATGAATGTGTAGGGAGTGTGCCTGGTGGACCAGTACATCCCCCATGTCAATGCAAAGTATCCTGGGTCTGTGCATGATGCCTTTCTCCTGAGGAATATCAGCATCCCATATGTGATGGGTCAACTGCAGAGGCACCGGGTGTGGCTAATAGGTGAGTCCTGGTTCCCACCCAGTGGATGTTGGTATATGGGTATGGTGTGGGCCATAAGGGTTAGTGTGTGTCTAACAGTTGTACCTCGATATTTGCATGTGACGCTGGTTACCCCAACCTCTCATGGCTTCTGACCCCTGTGCAGAATCCCAGGACAAGGGCAGAGGAAAAATACAATGAGGCACATGGACGAACAAGAAGAATCATAGAGAGGACCTTTGTCCTCCTGAAGGCCAGGCTTTGTTGCCTCCATCTTACAGGTGGATCCCTGTACTACCCACCCAAGAAGGTGTGCCAGATCATCGTAGTATGCTGTATGTTGCACAAACCTGCCTTATGTTACCAGGTGCCTTTTCTGCAGGAGGATGAGGCTGGAGATGGCTGTGTGGCAGCATTGGACCCTGTGGACAGTGAAGATGAGGAGGCAGAGGATGAGGATGAGGACAACAGAAGTGCAATAATTTGACAATACTTCAATGATACACAGGTAAGACAGTGTAACTTCACTTTTAATTGACAGTTTTGTGTTTGACATTGTCACTGGCAGGCTGATTTTCCCACTTCTATGACCACTTACTGTACCCTTTGGCATCTCTATTTGCAGATATTTGTGCCCCACTATCGCTCCTAGTGTGTTGACTGCAGCCAACTACAGGTCATTCATATGTATACATTACTGTACAGTTGTAGTGCAGTGTTTTAAGCTTGTTAAACAAATACTTATTTCAATCATTTGACATACTCCATACTTGTATTTTTCAAATGCTGTTTATTTTAGTGCTAATAAGTAGAGGGGTGTGTGCAATGGGCTGGGGTGATGGTGGAGCAAAGTCCAGGATAGAGTCCAGTCTATGTGGATCACAGGTGCATTGTCCAAACGGGCATAGGAATGGGAGCAATGGCAGTTCAAGGTGGACAGGGTGTAGGAAAGTACCATCTTGCCTGGCATGTTACCCACGTGTTTACTTGTGTGACAGTTTGTTTTTGCCTGTGTCACTGGGATCCTGCTATCCAGGACCATAGTGCTCATAGTTTGTGGCCTATATGTGTTCCCTGTGTGGTGCCTAACTGTGTCACTGAGGCTCTCCTAACCAGAACCTCAGTGCTTATGCTCTCTCTGCTTTTAAAATTGTCACTGCAGGCTAGTGACCATTTTCACCAATTCTGGTTGGCACACTGGAACACCCCTGTAATTCCCTACTATATGGAACTTGGGTACCCAGGGTATTGGGGTTCCAGGAGATCGCTATGGGCTGCAGCATTTCTTTTGCCACCCATAGGGAACTCAGGCCAATATTACACAGGACTGCCACTGCAGCCTGAGTGAAATAACGTTCACATTATTTCACAGCCATTTTACTCCGCACATAAATAACTTATAAGTCACCTATATGTCTAACCCTCACCTAGTGAAGGTTAGGTGCAAAGTTACTAAGTGTGAAGGCGTCCTGGCACTAGCCAAGGTGCCCCCACATTGTTCAGGGCAATTTCCCCTGACTTTGTGAGTGCGGGGACACCATTACACATGTGCACTACACACAGGTCAATACCTATAGGTAGCTTCACAATTGTAACTCTGAATATGGCCATGTAACATGTCTAAGATCATGGAATTGTCCCCCCATGCCAAATATGGTATTGGGGTGCCCATCCCATGCATCCCCAGGGTCTAGCATGGACCCTGGGTACTGCCAAACTAGCTCTCTGGGGTTTTCACAGCAGCTACCGCTGCTGCCAACCCACAGACACTCTTCTGCCCTCCTGGGGTCTGGGCAGCCCAGTTCCAGGAAGGCAGAACAAAGGATTTCCTCTGAGAGAGGATGTTACACCCTCTCCCTTTGGAAATAGGTGTTAAGGGTTGGGGAGGAGTAGCCTCCTCCAGCCTCTGGAAATGCGTTGAAGGGCACAGAGGGTGGCCTCCTTGCATAAGCCAGTCTACACCAGTTCAGGGATCCCCCAACCCCTGCTCTGGCGTGAAACTGGACAAAGGAAAGGGGATTGACCACTCCCCTGTCCATCACCACCCCAGGGTTGGTGCCCAGAGCTCCTCCAGTGTGTCCCAGACCTCTGCCATCTTGAATGCAGAGGTGTATGGACACAATGGAGGCCTCTGAGTGGCCAGTGCTAGCAGGTGACGTCAGAGACCCCTCCTGATAGGTGCTTACCTGGTTAGGTGGCCAATCCTCCTCTGAAGGCTATTTAGGGTCTCTCCTGTGGGTTTCTCTTCAGATAACGAATGCAAGAGCTCACCAGAGTTGCTCAGCATCTCCCTCTTCGACTTCTGCCAAGGATCGACCGCTGACTGCTCCAGGATGCCTGCAAAACCGCAGCAAAGTAGCAAGAAGACTACCAGCAACATTGTAGTGCCTAATCCTGCCAGCTTTCCCGACTGTTTCCTGGTGGTGCATGCTCTGAGGGCTGACTGACTTCAGCCTGTACTGGAAGCCAAGAAGAAATCTCCTGTGGGTCGACAGACTCTTCCCCCTGCTAACGCAGGCACCAAACTTCTGCATCACTGGTCCTCTGAGTCCCCTCTCATCAGAATGAGTGTGGTCCCTGGAACACAGGAGCTGGATTGACATGACCCCAACAATCCAGTGGTCCTTCTGTCCAAATTTGGTGGAGGTAAGCCCTTGCTTTCCACGCCAGACAGTAATCCTGTGTACTGCATGAATTGCAGCTGCTAGGGCTTCTGTGCACTTTTGCAAGGAATCCTTTCTGCACACCATAGCCCAGGTCCCCAGCACTCCTTCCTGCATTGCTCAACTCGCTGAGTTGACCACTGTCTTCGTGGGACCCTCCTTTGTAGTGTAGAGATGACCGCCATGCTCATATTTCTTGAATGCCTGTTCAAGTGCTTCTGAGGGTGCTGCCTGCTTCTGCGTGGGCTCTCTGTGCTGCTGAGTGCCCCCTCTGTCTCCTCCTCCAAGGGGCGACCTCCTGGTCCTTCCTGGGCCCAAGCAGCACCCATTTTCTTCAACTGTGACTCTTACAGCTAGAAAGGCTTGTTTGCAGTCTTTCTGCGTGGAAACAATTCAGCATCCTCCAGTACGCCATTGGACATCTTCTGTGCAAAAGAGAGGTTCCTGCCATCTTCCATTGTTGTAGAATCTTCAGCTTCTTCCACCCAGAGGCAGCCCTTTTCATCTGGGGTTTAGTGGGCTCCTGCCCCCCATGGACACTTGCGTGACTCTTGGACTTGGTCCCCTTCCTTTACAGGTCCTCAGGTCCAGGAATCCATCTTCAGTGCTTTGCAGTCAGTTGTTGCCTTTGCAGAATCTCCTATCACGACTTTAGTGTGTTTCTGGGGAAGCAGGGTAACTTTACTCCTACTTTTCAGGGTCGTGGGGTATCTTGGACACCCTTAGTGTTTCCTACACTCCCAGCGACCCTACAGTGTTTGCACTATTTTTCTAACTGTTTACTTACCTGATTTTGGTTTGTGTGTATATTTTGTGTATTTTACTTACCTCCTAAGGGAGTATATCCTCTGAGATATTTTTGGCACATTGTCACTAAAAAAAAGTACCTTTATTTTTAGTAACTCTGAGTATTGTGTTTCTTAAGATATAGTGCTATATGATATAAGTAGGAGATTTGCATGTCTCCTAGTTCAGCCTAAGCTGCTCTGCTATAGCTACCTCTATCAGCCTAAGCTGCTGGAACACTACTAATCTACTAATAAGAGATAACTGAACCTGGCACAAGGTTAAAGTACCATGAGGTACCCGCTATTAGCCAGGCCAGCCTCATACACAGGGTGACAGGGTGGGACACAAGGGTGATAATCAGGAGAGTCCTATTTCCTGGTGGGGGTCTTGGCAATAGTCTCTGGCTTCTGCCTGGATTGCAGTGAACGTTTTTGGGGTGGTTCTCCTTCTGCAGGGGGAGGGGTGCTGGTGGCCTGTTGGTCCTGTGGCAGGGCCCCCTGTCCAATAGCAGCAGCAGAGGTGGAGGGCTGTTCATTAGTTTGGCTAGTGGTAGGGGCCCGGTGGTGTGCCACTGCTTCCCTCATAGTGCTGGCCATGTCTGCCAGCACCCCTGCAATGGTGACCAGGGTGGTGTTGATGTCCTTCAAGTCCTCCCTGATCCCCAGGTACTGTCCCTCCTGCAGCCGCTGATGCTCCTGCATCTTGTCTAGTATCTGGCCCATCGTCTCCTGGGAATGGTGGTATGCTCCCAGGATCTTGGTGAGTGCCTCCTGGAGAGTCAGTTCCCTGGGCCTGTCCTCCCCCTCTCTCACAGCAGTCCTCCCAGCTTCTCTGTTGTCCTTTGCCCCTGTCCCCTGAACCGTGTGCTCACTGCCACTGTCCCTGATCATCCTGTGTTTGTGAGGTGGCCTGGGGTCCCTGTAGTGGTGGACACACTGCAGATTGACGTGTCCTGGGGACAGAGGTATGGGCCCGCTGGGTGGTACTGTGCTGGTGTTTCCTGAGGTGGGAGGCTCTGTGGTGGTATGGAACTGTGCCTAGGTTACCGACTGCCCTAAGATACCTGATGGGCCAGGTTGGTCATCCAGATCCAGAGCTGCTGTCATCACTATTGGCCTCTTCTGAGGGGGGACTGGATGTTGCTGTAACATTGGCTGGGGGACCTGTGGGGATGTAAATGTAGTGTTATTGTTTCTGCGTGTGACATCTTGTGCATGGGTGTGTTGCCCTCTACGGTTGTTATTGCCCTGGCAGCTTTGCTTTGTGTGAGTAGTTATTTGGTAGGCTTGCTGTTTTCCTCCAGTGAACATGCTTTATTGATGGGTGTCCTTGTAGGTCTGTGATGGGGGTCCATGCATTGGTAGAGCATGCAGGGCTTGGTATTGGGTGGGGTGGGTTGTGATGGTGGGGTGTGTGGGAGGTGGTGGGGTGTTAGGAGTGCAGGTAAGGTTGGGGGTATGTGATGGCATGCAGGTAGGGGGGCTGATAGCAATAGAGATATGACTTACCAGAGTCCAGTCCTCCTCCCACTCCTGCCAGGCCCTCAGGATGCATGATTGCCAAGACTTGCTCCTCCCATGTTAGTTGTGGGGAGGAGGTGGGGTCCACCACCAGTCCTCTGTACAGCTATTTGGTGTCTTGCTGCCTCAGAACGCACCTTCCCCTGTTGGTCGTTCCACCTCTTCCTGATGTCATCCCTTGTTCTGGGGTGCTGTTCCATGGCGTTGACCCTGTCCACGATTCTCCATCATAGCTCCATCTTCCTAGCAATGGATGTCTGCTGCACCTGTGATCCGAATAGCTGTAGCTGTATCCGGATGGTTTCCTCCACCATGACCCTTAGCTCCTCCTCTGAGGACCTGGGGTGTTGTTGTGGTGCCATGGGTGTAGTTTGAGTGGAGTGGGTGGGGGTGTGTGGGGTGATGTGTTGGGTGTGTGATGTAAGGTGCGTGGATGATGTATAGGTGATGGTGGTGTGTAGCTGTGGTCTTGTCTGTGGTCTTACTATCCCTCTTGTGGCACTTGTTTATAGTCATAAAGGGTTGTGGGTAATGTGGGTGTGTGATTTATAGTGGTGTTGGTATCTGGGTATGGTGTGTGTATGGGTGTCAGGTGTGTGTTATTTGAATAGTCCAATGTAGTGTTGTTTTTTATGTGTGTGTGTATTTTGAGCGCAACGGTATGTAGTGCCAATGGTTTACCATCATTGAATGTCCGCTGCAGTGATTCGTGGGTCATAATGTTGTGGGCATAGTTCTGTTGGCATAACGGTTTGATACCGCCAGTTTATCACTGACCTTTGGGCAGGCGGACTTGTGTGTGTGGCTGTATAGTGACGTATGCTATGTGTGTGTCACAATATGGTTAGCTGTAATACGCTGTGGCGGCGGTATGTTGGCAGCAGTCAGCATGGCGGTAGGCAGGACTCACTGCCAATGTCATAATGAGGGCCTCAGCTTGGTATAGCATGCAGGGCTTGGCATTGGGGTTAGTCAGATGTGTAGGTGCAGTGTGTGGGATGGACTGGATTGACGGGAGTGAGGGGGTGTGATGGCATGCAGGTATGGGGGTGTGTAGTGAAATGTGTGTTTTAACCACTGACTTTGTGTTGCACCACTTTGCACTTGGCTTAGCTGCCCACCATCACTTTAGTGTTCATCAGTTACAGACTCAGTTTAGCCTTAGATTCATTCTGCCTATTGACTTTATCATAGCATTAGACACTACCATGTTAAAGGCTGCCCGTAATTTTCCACATTGTAAATTGTGCATTCTGTCCTGTTTTCGTGCTTTTTCTCACCAAGGGCTTTGGTTGATAAGGATGTATTCAGACGGCAGGGAACGGCCTTGCTTTGACTTGAAATCTTGGGACTGTGGCCAAACCCCATACAGTATACCTAAACTGGCCAGCTTGTTTGAATAGCAAAAGGAGGTTTTTTTTCCAGAAAGCTCCTTTGGTTTTTTAAGATATAAAACAGACCCAGTGAGAGAGTCAGTGGCCTCAATCAGGATTCAGACATCGGATGCCTGATATAGATTTCCTGTGAGAGTAGAGATCTCTTTCTCTTTCGCAGTTGAACGGGGTCATCGGCTTGCTGACAGGAGAAAGATGAAGCTCCTGACAGACCCTACGGTGACACATTTTTATTAATTATTTGCTTTGCATTATAATATAGATACATATTTTCTGCTGTTTATATTGTAGTGGAGAATCATTTTGGTATGTTTTCATTTAATTGTTGTGACTATTTTTAAACGTGTGCTTTCAACATGCTAATCTCCTTTTAGGAACCTTGTGTAGTAAAATAATAAATGTCTTCTTTGGACTAAGAAGTGCTTTCCAGAGATTTTTTGTCAATGTATGAGTATCTCAGCTCGGTTATTAGTGACAAGCAAAACAGGGTGATGAGTAGTAAATTTTGACTCACCAGTGTCCAGTCCTCGGGCTACTCCAGTGAGTCCCTCAGGATGCAGCATTGCCAAGACTAGCTCCTCCCATGCTGTGAGCTGTGGGGGAGGAGGTGGGGGTCCACCACCAGTCTTCTGGATGGCGAGCTGGTGACTTGCTGCTTTGGAACGTATCTTACCCGTAGGTCGTTCCACCGCTTCCTGATGTCGTCCCTTGTTCTTGGATGCTGTCCCACAGCATTCATCCTGTCCACGATTCTCCGCCATAGCTCCATCTTCCAGGCAATGGATATTTGCTGTACCTGTGCTCCAAACAGCTGTGGCTCTACCATGACTATTTCCTCCACCATGACCTGCAACTCCTCATCAGTGAAATGAGGATGCCTTAGGAGGACATGGGTGTTTTTTGGTGTGTGTTGTGCAGAGGGTGTTGAGTGATGTGGTGATGTGTGTGATGTGGTGTGCATGACAGATGGATAGGTGTTTGTAGTGTGTGTGTGTAGTTGTCTCAGTGGTCTTCATGTTAGTCTTGTGGCTATTACTGGTGTTCGTAACTGGTTGTGTGTAATGTGGGTGTGTGTTTTATAGTGCTGTGGGTTGGTGGGTGTGGTGTGTTTATGTGTCAGGTGTGTGATTTTCATTTAGGCCAATGTTGTGTTGTTTTATATTGAGGTGGCCATTCTGAGCGCACCGGTGTGTACCGCCAATGTTTTACCACCGTGGAGTGTCTGCCGCAGTCATTCGCGGGTCATAATGTGGTGGGCATTGTTTTCTTGGCGTAACGGTATGGGTGTTCATACCGAAACTTTACCACTGACCTTTGGGCTGGCAGATTTGTGTATGTGGCAGTATTCTGTCGGTTTGGTATGTGTGTGTCATAATATGGCAAACGGATATTCGCCACTGCGGTGGTATGTTGGTGGCCTTCACCATGGCGGTAAGCAGAATTTACCGCCAATGTCATAATGAGGGCCTTAGTCTCTTGTTTTGGAAGTTGAAAATCTCTAGTGAGACAAAACTACAGGCAGTAGCCAACAAGGGGTCCATGAGACTGAATACCTTTTCTGTGAGAAGCCACTGAACAGGATTTGCTACTGCTGAGAAGACTGTAGTGGAAGCTGCCATGGATGGCTGTCCTCTGAGAACAAAGGACAGGCTTCAGGAAGCAGATATGTCCTTTGTGGGCACAAGGGATAGTCCTCTGAAGAACCCAGCAAGGCACAGTAGGCTGAGTAGTCCTCTGGGAGTCCTCCTGCAGGTCCAGAAGTGAACTGAAGAGTGGGGTCAAAGCTCCTATTTTTATACCTGATGTCAGCATTACAGTGGAAGAAACTTCTGATGTTTCCCCGTAATGTCTGAAATGTCCTGCCTCCCTTCCCTGGTCCAAATTTGTCTGCAGTCGCAATAGGCAAGTGTGAAGACCTTTGTGTGTGAGATGAGGCAGTGTCTTTGAAGTTCAAGTAGGGTTGTGCAATGCTCTATCACACTCAATCCTACTTTGGATAGCCCACCCTGCCAACATCCAGGACCTCTAGTGTGTGGATGTCTGGGAGGGACAAAGTTCAAGTGCCAACTATATCTAGTCATGTGACCCAAGAAACAGGCTACAGCCAAGGTCAAGACAATGCCATCTAAAAGTAGTCTTTTCAGAACTGTGATTTAAAATATGACTTTACCATGAAAGATGATTTTAAATTACAATTCTGTAGACACCAAAGATCTTATTTCTACTTGTCCCCAAGCAAAAGTTATTGAATGTAAAAGGCAACCCGATCTTATCCTATGGGAGATGTAGGTCTCACAGAAGTGAAAAACAAATTTAGGAGTTTTTCACTCCCAGGACATGTACAACTTAAACAAGCATGTCCACATTTTTAAACACAACACTCACTGTCCTATGGCTGTTTAGAGCCTCCCTTTGGGGTGACATATGTATTAAAAAAGAAGTTTTGGGTGTGGTGAGGTTTGTTTTGGGCAAGTCAAATTGGCAGTTTAAAACTCCATAAAGGCTGCAGTGGCAGGCCAGGCACATGTTTTAAGGGGCTGCATAAATGGGTGGGACAATAAGTCATAAAAGGTCCGTTAGTAGCATTTATTTTACCCACCCTGGGTATATGGTATACCGCATTATTTGGGACTTACAAGTAAATAACATATGCCGATCAGGTGTAATTCCAATTTTGCCATATTTTGGGTAGTGGGCACAAAAACTTTAGCACTGGTTACCAGTAGTAAAGTATGCAGGTTCTGAGGCCAGCAAACACAAATGTAGTACAACAAGAGGGGAGAAGGAAATATTTTTGGAGTGAAGACTACCCTAAGGTTGGTAGGCCTAACAAGGTAAAACACCGTTTCAGTAATGTAAACTTGGGCTGTGCTCTCTGCTAGTTATGACACAGAGCAGACAGAATTAATTTAGGAAAATATGTGGAGTATTTAGCAGCAGCAAAACAGTTAAAGTCAAAACACAATACAAAAAATCGCCAATGAATTTCAAAAGATAAGAAGCATTTAATAAGTAAAATGACTCCTAAAGGACAAAAATCCAATAGGGGGAACCAGGAATATGATTAATGACAAAAACAGCCAAATAAACATAAGGCTTCAATCAGTAGTTTATGTTCACTTTTCTATAATCTTCTAACTCACGTGAAGTGCATTGTGGCGTCATCACACTATACAGTTTGCCATATTAAACTGGTGGTTTTATTCCCTGAACAGACAGAGTATTTTCTAGCTATGTCTGAAATTGCAATGTGGTTTATTTTAAAAATACCTACATTTGTTGCTTTTATTTCTAAATGAAACTGTTTTTCTGTTTTTACCTGGGAAAACAAGAGTTCCTTGGCTCATAAAAACATAGCATAACAGTTGCTGAATACTTGAACCCAACAACAGAATGTATGATTAGATGAGGATATTAAAGACAATAATGATTTATATCATAAATATTTTGGGGAATATTTATAATGCCCTAGTACCAGTGGTACAATGCATGCATTGCACCACTCTGTAACCCTTTGTGCTACATTATGTCTATGAGGTTTCCTTGCAAAATTTTGAACAGCACTTTTTATGCCTGCTCAAGAGCAGGCTTTAAAAGGGGGCTTCATTCTTTAGAATGGGGCCCTATGTACTCTGCAGGAGTAGCACCAATATTTTAGAGCTACTCCTGCCAATATTTTGGAGCTACTCCTGCAGAGTACATCAATAGCGTCATGAGAAATGGTGCTAATGCCCCCACCCTGAGCAATAGTGCACCGTACTTTAAATACAGCACACACATGGTGGTGGTAGCAGGGAGCTAAGGGGCGCAGGGAAAGTGGTGCTGCACTCAAGTGCAGCACCACTTTCTTACATCTGCCACTTAGTTTTTTCGTGACAGGAGCCAAATATATTAATTGTTGCAGCCTGGGCAATAGAAGATCACAGGAATAAACAGAAATTAAAACTGCGAAGCCACATATTGCAAAAAAGTAAAACACATTAGTTTACATAATAGAAGTGCAAAGGATCCTGGACATATTTTAAGAAATGTATTTCAACATTTATGATTGTTTTCCCAAGATACTGCAGCTCTCAAAAGGAGTTCGTAATCAACACGTCATCCAGATGAGCTTGGTTGTAGTAGGTTCCTTTTATTCATAGATATGGACATCATAATGATATGATGAGTGTCGTTCCACAATCACAGCCAAAACATGTTTTGTCACAACAGGTGATTTTTTCAAGGCTGCAAAATAAACAGGAATATGATTGCCAAAACGTATATGCAGACATTGAGGATGATAATATAGATATCACAGTAAGTCTAATGGTTAGGTATGTGTCTATCCAAGCCAGGGGGCACATGGTGAAACACCCCTACATCCAAAATGGAAGGAGCCATATGGCTGTGAAGCAGGCAAGTCCATTAGTGATAGAACAGGTAAACCAGTGGTGAGTGTGCAAGCAAAACACCAGAGCTGTATGTGCTCACCACATACAGTGCAATTCAAACCAAACAAGAATGGGCTTATACTGCACAGGCCAAAGCCAATAGAGTGAGTTTCCTAGAAAAGCCCAAAGAGGGTGGTGGTGACTCATTGTGGGAAAAAACTAAGCATTGCTGCATGACAGCAGAACAAAGAGTCAAGAAAGCCATGGTAGAAAGCTGTACCTTTTTGGGTATGGAAGAACTAACCTGGAAAAATCAAAACAGCGTGCGTCTAGAACAGAACACGTATTGGCTGTCAGTGGCCGATAAACAGCGTATGTCTGAAAGCCATGTGTACTGAACATCCCAAAGATTGAGAACTAATCTCTATTTATCAGAATGTAACAGAAGTTGGATATAAAGTCAGCCATTTGTTTGTGCCACAGGATATCTGGTAGTCCCTCATGCAACAGACCATGGTGAGTCTAGAGCCTAGGAGGGAAACATACAGGCGAAGAGCTCAGGAAAGTCGAAAAAGATGATCTAGACTGTATCAGAAACCATGCACTCATAAAGTGAGGCTAGAACTATGCACTAGAAGCACCATAAAGTATGAGGGAGAACGATGTCTGAAAATTATTATCAAGCACAGGATACGTAGTGAGTTGTGAATCTGCTGGCAAACGAAGGGAAACCAGCATGAGACAGGAATGTGTGCATTACAAATAGAGCTCCATTGTGAATATTAAAGTGTCATAAAAGGTATAACAAAGATAAATGGGTCAGCCAGCTGATGTAGACAATAAAAAAACAGCAAGACAGCCAGAAAATCAAATCCGGCACAGCAACTGGTTCTTCAGATTAAACGGCTTACAATGAATGTGCCTTAAGGTGGTGACCCTGTGGCAAAATGGAAATCGAGAAATAGGTGTGCAAAACCACTATTTGTGAACTGGCCTGGTATGAACAGTAAAGACTTGAATACATGTAAGAAATACCAAAGAGGGCACATCACCTGGATTTAAAAACAAAACGGCTATCAATGTCAGGACCTGACTGTAGTTTGAATGCATGAAGAAATCAGCAGAAAACACAACGTATGTATATTAAAAAGATGTTTTACACTGAAAAACAGGATTCAGAAAAGGGTGCGTGGTAAAAAACTATCCACTTACCTGAGGTTCAACAGCAACCTTGCAGGAGTCATAGTCTAAGCAAAGGAAGTGCAATCATACGGAGTACTTAATAAGCCCATGGAAATTAAAGATGGGCACACATGGGATGGAGG